>NW_027185616.1:5843813-6030905 GCF_028583685.1 Petaurus breviceps papuanus | reverse complement strand
TCTCTCTCTCTCTCTCTCTCTCTCTCTCTCTCTCTCTCTCTCAGAATTTTGGCTCCCAGCTGTTCTCTCTCTCTCAGCATTCTCATTCCTGGCAGTTCTCTCTCTCTCTCTGTCTCTCTGTCTCTCTCTCTACCTCCTCAATGCTGCTCTCAGAAGTTCTTCTCACCTCTCTCACCTTGATCTTTTCCCTATATATGGCACCAGCTCCAACCTGTTCAGCCACCTCTTGTCATGTCGACAAGTCCCTACCACTGTGGGATTCACAAACTCTGGGTTAGCTTGCCAATACAAGGGGCCTTCAAATTCCATTACCATTACACACATATTTAACCTATATTAAATTGCCTGCAATTTTAGGAAGAGGAGAGGGAAGGTAGGGAGAAAAATTTGGAACTCAAAATCTTTTTTAAATGGATGCTAAAAATTGTCTTGACATGTGATTGGGAAAAAATAAAATACTATTAAAAATTTTTAAAAGAAGATAGAATTACTTAGGCTCCAAGTCACTGGGGAGCTCAGAAGTTATTGAATCCAAAGCCAACCTGAACAGAAAGAAATCCCCTCAATCAAATCCTTCACAAGTGGTCATTCAGCCTCTATATGAAGACCTCCTAAAACAGCACTTTTGAGAGACTTAAATGTTTAAAAAACATTTTTTTGCATCAAGCTGAGATCTACTTTATTCAATCTCCACCCACTGCTCCTAGTTCTTGTCTTTAGAACCAAGCAGAGCACATCTAATACTGTTTCCACAATGACAAAAACTTAAAGATATTTATCATACCCTTATTTAAATCTTCACTCCACTAGGGTAAATATCCTCAATTCCTTCAGCGTTGCTCTCAGTCTTTTCATTCTACTGGTCATTCTTCCGGTACAGTAGTTTGGCAACATGACCAAGCAAAGGAAGCAAAGCAAGCACAGCAAACACTTTGGATTCCTCTTTTGGGTACAAAAAGGATCAAAGCATGGAATGGCAGGAAGACAACAAAGTCAGAACTCCTGCACCAAAAGCTTCCAATAAAAATATGAACTGGTTACAAGCCATAGGGGAGTTTAAGAAGGATTTTGAAAATCAAATAAGAGAAGTGGAGGGAAAATTGGGAAGAGAAATGACGATGACGCAAGAAAATCATGAAATGAGAGTCAACAACCTGACTGAAGAAAATAACACCTTAAAAAATAGACTAACTCAAATGGCAAAAGAGGCTCAAAAAGCCAATGAGGAGAAGGATGCCTTAAAAAGCCGAATTTGCCAGATGGAAAAAGAATCTCAAAAGCTCACCAAAGAGAATCGTTCCTTCAGAATTAGATTGGATCAAATGGAAGCTAGTAACTTTATGAGAAATCAAGATTCTATTAAATGGATCCAAACAAATTAAAAAATAGAAGGCAATGTGAAATACCTCATTGGAAAAACCACTAACCTGGCAAACAGATCCAGGAGAAATAATTTAAAAATTACTGGCCTACCTGAAAGCCATGATCAAAGAAAGAACCTAGAAACCAGCCTTCAAGAAATTCTCAAGGAAAATTGCCCTAATGTTTTCAAACCAAAGGGCAAAATAGAGCGTGAAAGAATCCACCAATCACATCTTGAAAAAGATCCCCAAAAGAAAACTCCTAGTCATATTATAGCCAGGTTCCAGAGTTCCCAGATCAAGGAGAAAATATTACAAGCAGTCAAGAAGAAACAATTTGAATATTGTGAAAACACAACCAGGATAACACAGGATCTGGCAGCTTCTACACTGAGGGATTGAAGGCTGGGAATATGATGTTCTGAAGGTCAAATGAGCTGGGATTAAAACCAAGAAACACCTACCCAGCAAAACTGAGTATTATGTTTCACAGGGAAATATGGTCATTCAATGAAATAGAGAACTTTCAAACATTCTTGATGAAAAAAAGCAGAGTCGAATAGAAAATTTGACACATTTACAAGAAGCAAGAGAGGCATGAGAAGGTAAACAGGGAAAAGAAATCATAAGGAACTTATCAAAGTCAAACTATTTACATTCCTTCATGGAAAAATGATAATTATAACTTATGAAATGTTTCTCAGTATGAGAATAGTTGAAGGGAATATAGATGTATATAGGAGGGTATATGGTTGTATGAATACATATGTGAGTGTATGTATATATGTATACAGGTATATATAGACAGAGGGCACAGGACCAATTAAATAGGAAGGGATGATATTTAAAAGGTGAAATTGAGAGATGAGAGAGGAATATAATGAGAGGAGATGGGGAGAGACAGAATGGGGTAAATTATCTCATATAGAAGAGGTAAAACTGTTACACTGGAGGGGAAGAACAGGAAGGCAAAAGGGAATGGCTCAACCTCACTCTCATTGAATTTGGCTTAGGGAGGGAATGACATACACACTAAACAGGGTATCTCACCCTACAGGATAGTAGGGGGAAAGAGGATGAGAGAGGGAATGAAGGAGGGGATGGCAGGTCAGGGGGGAGGGAAGTTAGAAGTACACACTTTTGAAAAGGGACAGGATAAAAGTAGAGAATAGAACAAGTTGGGGGTGGGATAGGATGGAGGGAAATATAGTCAGTCTTTCATAATATATCCACTATGGAAATGTTTTGCGTAGCTACACGTGTACAACCTATATTGAATTGCCTATCTTCCCAGTAAGGTTGGGTGACAAGGGAGGAAGGGAAAGAATCTGAAATTCAAAGTTTTAAAATCAAATGTTTAACAAAATATATATAAAAAAATAAAATAAAATTGCCACATCTTTTTTTCACATAACCTCTTGTTTCACTATACCTCCTTTGACCTATATTTATACAGTTGATTTTTTTAACCTAATTTGTAGATCCATGAGACAGCTATCTGGATGTAGTCAAATCATCAGAGATAAAATTCCAGAATTATTTGAAAAAAAAAATAACAATGTGGAAAATATGTGGTATGCAATGAAAAAGACTTAATACTGATTTATTTAAACAAATAATTGAAATTCAAAATGGGAAATGAACAACAGAAACAACATCAACACTACTATAATAATTTTATCCAGAATTTTAACTAGTATAAATTAATTGCCAGAAGGAGAGAACTTGCTTGCAAAATCTTATGAAGAAAGATGATGGCAAATGGTGAGCAGTATAATTGAGAGAGAGGGAGAGAGAGACAGAGAGAGAGAGAGACAGAGAGAAAGAGACAGACAGAGAGAGAGACAGAGAGGTGAGAAGAGAGGCAGTAAAACTAATTTCAAATAAGCTTGGCAAAATATACAAGTAAGCAGGATCTTCCCAAGGCATTTGAGGATAAGAATGAAAAGAGGCACACAGATTTAAGAAAATTATTTGTGAAGAACATTTTAATAAACTTTTCTCATAAAAAATGATGATGGACAATTATGAGCAACAGCATCTCAAAACAAAGAATCTATGGAGGTGTTAAATAAGCTGAAAGGAAGCTTGGCAAACTATCCAGATAAGTAGAGTTATCCCAAGGGTATTCAAGGATGAAAATGGAAAGAGGACTACAAACAGAAGCAAAATGGAAGTGATTTGTGAAAACCATTAAAAAAGGTTACTCCATCAAGACAGTGGAAGTATCTGGTTTGAATGCTAACATTCCCAGATATGCTTCTAAAGAAAGTAGATATGGCACAAAAAAGAACAAAGATAGGGAAAAGAGCTTGAAATGGATTGAGACTGTGGAGATATTGAGAGATTAAGATAGAAATAGAAAGATACATATATAAATATAAAACAAATATATACATATATGTATATATATGTGTGTGTATATATGTGTATGTATATGTGTGTGTGTGTGTGTATAGTGTGTGTGTGCCTCTATGTGTAAGGAGAAAGACAGACAGACAGTGTAAGAGGTAGGAAGGGTGATCCATGCAGAGGTGATACAATTGTGACAGTATTGAAGAACCAAAGTTTCTGAATGAAGAATATATACCGGAGGTGGTGAGAGGGAGAGGAGAGAAGAGGGGGTTGGAGAAATCTTAATCAATCAACAAGTATTTAAGTGCTTATTGTATCTAGGGATAAAAAGCAAAAGGAAAAAAAATTAAAAACTGTCCCTGCCCCCCAGGGATCTTACATTCTAAATGGGGAAAGAACGTAGAAAAATTAGAACCAATAAGATAAATACATGGCAGATAGAAAGTAACCTTAGAAGGAATGGCACCAGTAGCCATGGGGACAAGAAAAGGCATACTGGAAGAAGTGGCATTTGAGGTCAGTCTTAAGGGAAGCCAAGTATTTAAAGAGTCAGAAAATGGGAAAGAGAGTATTCCATGAATGGGGAACAGCCAGTGGAAAGGCACATGAACAGAAGGTGAAATGTCATGCTTATAGAGCAAAAAAAGAAAGAAAAAAATAGGCAGTGTAGTTGAATATGCAAGGAGCAGAGAAGAATGTAAGAATATGGAAAAGATAAGAAGGAACCAGATTGCTAAGAGACAAAGAACTTTGTGTTTGATCCTGGAGCTAATAGAGTCATTAGAGTTTATTGAGCAAGGAAATAATGTAACCAGATCTACAAATTAAGAAAATCACTTTAGCAACTAAGTGGAAGTTGGGTTGAAGTGGGGAGAGACTTTGACAAAGGAAGACCAATTAGAAGGCTAAACAATAGTCCAGTAAAGAGGTGGGGAAGAACTGAACTTCGGTGCTGGTTATGTGAATAGCAAGAAGGGGACATATGTGAGAGATGTTGTATAAAAAGCAATTACAGGATTTAGCAACTGAGTATGTATGTGAAGTAAGCAAGAGAGAGGCATTGAGGATGATAGCAAGGTTGCAAACCTGGGTGTCTGAAAGAATGGTATTCCCATCAACTGTAATAGAAAAGTCCACAAGAGAGGAGGATTTATGGGGAAAGACAAATTCTGTTTTGGACATGCCTTTGGGCCTGAGAAGTCTATTGGGCATCTAGTTATAAATTCTAACAATTTTTATCTAAATGTGTAACTGAGACTGGAGCTTGGGAAAGAGAAAAGGACTGGAGAAATAGAACCAGATTATCATCTGAATAGAGATGGTAATTGAACCCATGGGACCAAATGAGATCAACAAGGTAGAAAATAGAAAAGAACACCCAAGATAGTCTTAAACACCACCCACCGTTATTGTGCACGACAAGAATGAAAATGTGAGACTGGGTGAAATGGATCAGACAGACAAGAGAATCAAGAGAGAATAAAGTCATAAAAACTCACAAAGGAGGAGCTAAAAAAAAGTCACTGAGATAATATCAGTAACTACCAACATATATGCCTTTTCTCTCCCATCTCTACAAAATCTTTATGAGAAACAAATGAAGGTCATCCTCAATGAGGGCATTAATAGGGAACAAGCACAAGAAATATTCACCAATGGACCACATCAATAGACTGGGTACACAACAGAAAAGAAGCAAATGTACATAATAACATAATTCTCAATAAATCCAAAGACCTCAACTTTGGGGCTCAAGACTCACTATTTAACAAAAATCAACTGGGCAAACTAGAAAGTAGCATGGAAGAAATTATGTTTAGAGAAGTCCATTATCTCACAACAAATACCGTAATAAGTTCCAAATGGATATGTGATATAGATATGAAAGGTAATATAATAAACAAAAACCCCCAACTTTTTATAAATACAGGTAGGGGAAGAATTCATGAATAGATACATGATATAGAGGATCATAGAAGATAATATTGACAATTTTGGCTACATAAAATTAAAAAGGCTTTGCACAAACAAAAATCAATATACTTAAAATGAGGAAGGTAGTTAACTGGGGGGTGGGGCAGAAATCTCTGCAGGAAATTTCAGCAAAAAAATTTTGATATCCAAAATATATAAAAAATTGATTCACTCATTTAAGAATGACAGGTATTTCCCAATAGATAAATGATTAAATATAATCAATAGACATTTTTCAAAGGAAGAAATCTAAGCTATAAGGCTTATATAGTTTTTATTATTATAATTATAATATTTATATTATAAATATAATATATATATTATAATTATAAGCTATATAATAAGTATGTTATAATATTATATTATATATGTTATTATAATATTATAATAATTATAAGCTATAAGGCCATAAAAATGCTCTAAATCTCTAATTAGATAAATGCAAATAAAAACAGCTCTGAGGTTTGACCTCATGTCCATCATATTGGCAAAGGTTAAAAAAAAAAGTCAATTGTTTGAGAGGAATTTGGAGAACAGAGGCAGCTAGGTGGCACAGTGAATAGAGCACAGGACCTGAAAGCAAACAACTCAAGTTCAAATCAAGCCTCAGACATCTACGGGCAGCGTCACTCTGGGCAAGTCATTTAGCTGCTGTCTGCCTTGGTTTCTTCATACGTACAATAGAGATAAAAAGATAATACCTACTTCCCAGGGTTGTTATCAAAACAAAATTATAATATATATAAAACACTTTGCAAATATTAAACTTCTGTACAAATGCCAGCCAAAAAAAAAAAAAGGTACCCTGCTGCACTGTGGTGCATGTTATGAATTGGTCCAATCACTCTGGAAAGCAATTTGGAGCTCTAACCCAAAAGTCACTAAACTGTGCACTCTCTGATCCAGGTATAACACTACTAGGCCTCTACCATCCCCCTACCCTCCCACCAAAGAAATTAAAGAAAAAAAGAGTTTAGTATAAAGAAAAATATAAAAGCTTTTCTTATGGTATAAAAGAGCTGGAAACAAAAGAGGTACAAATCAGTTGGGGAATGGCTGAACAAATTATGGTATACGAATGCCATTGAATATTATTGTGCTGAATAAATGATGAAAGGGATGGTTTCAGCAAAACCTGGGGTGATTTCTATAAACTACAAAATTACGCAAGCAGGACCAGTGCAATTTATAGATTAGCAACAACACTGTAAATAAAAACTGGAAGAGACAAGAACTGATCAATAAATGACCTGCCACAAGCCCAGAAGACCTATGACGAAGCACACTACCCACTTCCAGAAAGGGGAGTGATGAACTCAAGGTATAAACGAGACATAGATTTTTGAACATGACAAATGCATGAACTTGTTTTGCTTGGTGATGCTTACTTCCTATGAAGATTTTCCGTTTTTATTTAGGGGAAGGGGAAGACTGGAACTATCCACGGCATAGAAAGACAGAAAGAAAAGAAAAAAGGAAGGGAGGAAGGGAGGAAGGGAAGGAAGGAAAGAAGGAAGGAAGGAAGGAAGGAAGGAAGGAAGGAA
Source organism: Petaurus breviceps papuanus (assembly GCF_028583685.1). NCBI lineage: Eukaryota > Metazoa > Chordata > Mammalia > Diprotodontia > Petauridae > Petaurus > Petaurus breviceps. The sequence continues at coordinate 6,023,671 of NW_027185616.1, read as the reverse complement.
GGAAGGAAGGAAGGAAGGAAGGAAGGAAGGAAGGAAGGAAGGAAGGAAGGAAGGAAGGAAGGAAGGAAGGAAGGAAACTAAAAGAAGGTCATTGAAGCACCTTTTAAAAATACATAGAAGTAGCACAAGGATGTTTAGAAGGGAAAAGACACAGAATAGCTTTGACAGTAGCATGTTGAATTTATTATAGGGTTTTTTTTTAATTTAAGCATGATCCTAGTGTGGTTAAAAAGGACTCTCTTCTCTACTTTAGTGAATATTTTACATGCCTTTTATAAGAGCTGTATTCCAGTGACCTGGAGTAAGTGAGAGCGGTGAGCTGGTGTCAGGGATGTGCCCTGGGGCTAAAGAATTAAAACAAAAGTCAAGAACCAAGAAGATAAATGAGGTATTGCTAAGAACTGTTTTACCAGAGTAACAAAGTCAAGGGCTGGGAGAAAGTTTCAGAGTCAAGTGGTCAGTCATAGACTCAGCATGACTGGAATGGGGGTGGGGAGTAGAACAAGCATATTATTTTCAAGGCTAGGGACAGATTGGGGCAAGGAATTCTAAGCAGGTCTCCATTGACATCTCTTCTCAATTGCTTCCATCAGTTCAGGGCAGTGTCACTCTGAGAACACATCTCTCCTCTTTTGCACCACACACTCCTTAAATTTAGGTGTCCCTAACATCCTTCCTGACTTCCAGTCCCATATTGCCAACAGCCTGATAGATATCTCCACCAAGACATCTCAGAGGTATCCAAACTCCAATGGGCCTAAAATAGAACTCATGGATTTCTCCCTCTACGTCTGCCCCACCTTAAAACGTCCCTATTTCTGCTAAGGATACCCTTCTAGTATCTCAGTTTCAAAACCTTGGATTCATTCTTTACTCTTCATTCTTCTTCCCCACATAATATAATCAGATGCCAAGACTGGTTCCTTCTCACCTCATAAGATTTATTAAACCTATCACCTTCTCTCTATTCACAGGACCACTACCCCACTGGGCCTCATTCCCTTTAGCCCATATGATTGTAACAGTATCCTAATCACGTGACTGGTTTCCATTGTGTCCTCCTCTCCAATCCATTCTCCACACAGCTCCCAAAATGATCTGCACAGATGGAAGCTATTGGGAAGAGATGCCAATGGGGACCTGTTTAGACTTCCCTGTCCCAATCTGTCCCTAGCCTTTAAAATAATATGGTTATGGGGTGGCTAGGTGGTGCAGTGAATAGAGCACTGGCCCTGGAGTCAGGGGGACCTGAGTTCAAATCCAGCCTCACACCCTTAACACTTACTAGCCATGTGGACCTTGGGCAACTCAACCCCAATTGCCCTGCCTTACCCCCTCCAAAAAGCAAAAAAGCAAAAATAAAATAATATGCTTATTCTACCCCACCTCCCCCAGTTCCAGCCATGTTGAGTCTATGACTGACCATTTGACTCTGGAACTTATCTCTCGGCCCTTGACTCTGTCATCTCCCTGCTTAATATGCCTTTTGTCTTCTACCTATCTTTTATCTTTTTTTCTTTTAAATTTTGTTAGATATTTTTCAATTACATTTAAAAATTTTTAACATTTATTTTTTAAAATTTTGAGTTCCAAATTCTCTCCCTCCCATCTGCCCCTCCTCCAACCCTTGAGAAAACAATATGATATCGATTGTACATGTGAAGTCATACAAAACACATATCCATGTTAGCCATGTTGCAAAAGAAACACACATTAAAAAAATGAAGAAAGTGAAAAAAGTGTGCTTCAGTTTGCATTCAGACTCCCGCAGTGCTTCTGTTGGAGGTGGATAGCATCTTTCATCAGGGATCCTTCGGAATTACTCTGGTTCCTTATCTTAATCAGAGTAGCTATGTCTTTCATAGTTGATCATCATTACAATATTCATGCAAGACTGCCAGGTTTTTCTGAAACCGTCCTGCTTGTCATTTCTTATGGCATAATAGTATTCCATCACAATCATATACCGCACCATGTTCATCCATTCCCCAATTGATAGATAGCACCTCAATTTCCAATTCTTTGCCACCACAAAAAGAGCTGTTATAAATATTTTTGTACATATAGATTCTTTTCCTTTTCCTTTGATCTCTGTGATACAGACCTAGTAGTAGTATTACTGAATCAAAGGGTAGGCACAGGTTTATAGTCCTTTGGGCCCAGTTCCAAAATATTCTCCAGAGTGGTTGGGCCAATTCACCACTCCACCAATAATTTATTCTTGTACCTATTTTTCCACATCCTTTCCATCATTTTATCATTTTCCTTTTCTCAGACTTATTTTTTCTTAATACTGGCTCTCCTTATCTCTACAAGTCTTAAAATGCAGGGACTCTTTATGGATACTTTGACCTGCTGTTTTCCAACCTGGGCTGGTTCATCCCTCCTTAGGCAACCTGAAGGCCCTCACTCCCTGGGCTCACCATATTAATACTGTACTTAGTGAAGATACCCAATCATATTAGCCCACTGTAGCTCACAATTCCAGAGTTCAAAAGATCTGCAAGAGACCTCTTCCCAGCATCAGGCATTACATGTATGTTCCACTGCACCTGGCCATTTCTAGATTTTATGATTCTTCTTCTTCTTACACTTTACTGACCTACTTGATGAACCTAACATTCAATTTCCCACTTCTATGCTTATACACAGATTGTACCCTCCACCTTTAATGTACTTCCTTCTTAACTCTATCTCCTAAACTCCTCATCTTCTTTCTGTAGGCAACTCAGTTACCACCTAATACAGGAGCACTTTCTTCATGATCCTAGATGTCAATGTTCTTGCTCATCTCAAATCTCTTTGTTTGCATTCCTTGTGCCCCTAAAATGTAAGTTTCAGGGGAGCAGGGACTATACTTCATTTTGTCTTTATGTCCTCAGGACCGAGTATGGTGCCTTGAATGTAACTAGAACTTGATTAACATTTGTTTATTGAATGTGTTTATAGATTCCTCCCAGTTTTCTCACATCTGTAAATTTGATAAGACCATTAGTATATAAGTGGTTATTTTTGTTGTTTTCCCATGGTTAATCTCACCCTCTTAACCAATTATAGATAGCTAGAGAATCATAATGATGCCCTGTGATTCTTTAATGTCCCATAATGCAGCCAGAACATGCTAGGCACATAAGAGCCATTGAATAAATATCTAATGATTAGTTGGATGCTGTCATATGATTTTCCACAAGAGAGCTGAATTCTTGATGCTACTAAGACGATGTAAGATGTCTAATTAATCTCCATAGGTAAGGGGCCACCCTCTTCTGGCAAGCAATCAACATTCATTTCATATCCTGCCTGCAAAGCAAATTAGTCAACCAGTGCAGACAAGGTCAGTAAAGATTTACTTGAGGTGTTTATCAGCAGGAAATGATCATCGGAGCACAGCAAGTTCCTCTCTGTTTCCACTTGGCAGGTTTGCATTTCCTGTAATGATGGAGCCATCAAAGTTAAACATCCTGAATCCAGAAACAGCAAGGTAGGAAAAGAGCCACACTGTTTGAACACATCAGTGACTGTTATCATGTGCCCTGATGACATCAGGAATATAGGCAGAGTAGTGATGCTACATATTTCCATGGTATCTGGGCCTCTCTTGAAGCATTTTCACATAGGCACTTTCATTTTATTCAGTCATTTATCAAAACTTTAGGACATTCATTTATGGAGTACAAGGCATTATACTAGGTACAGTAGAGGATAATCTACAAGGCACAGTTTCTACTCTCAAGTACAGTTATCCTTTCCACATTGTGGGGCTTAGGAGCACACACCCCCACAATCTGGAAAATCTGGAAAATTTTTGGACCTTCCCTTCATACCAGAGAAGTCTGAATTCTTATAGCATTAAAAGATAAAATACATGGATATTATACAATACTATACACATATTTTATGCATTTCTGAGTTTCTAAACTTTTTCTGTGTCTTCTGCTAGCCTTTGCTTCTGTGACTTCTGCAAAACATCCAAAAAAGAGAGTTTATAATTTCCTCAGAGGGTGACCCCAAAATACAAGGTACCATCTGCAGGGGAAACTCAGGGCCTAGGGCAAAGGGCCACATTTGAGGACCTAGAAGGGCCATTTGTGGCTTCCAAGCTGCAGGTTCCCCACCCCAGCCCTAGGCATTGATTTTTCTTCTATTTTTCCTCATTCTATCAATGACTAGGACCTCTACTTCTTCCCTGTGATGGATTTCTACCCCATGTATGCATCAGCTTGACGATCTACAACTCCACTTGCTACACATTACATATTCGCTACTAATAAAGGAGTAGGTGGAAAATGAAGGACAGAGACCAGCATAAAGAAAGATTTCTCTGGCTGCCATTCCTCTTATCCTCAAACTACTGCTCCTTCACTGTCCACTTAGCCTCATTCAATATCTTTTCCAATGCATTTGGTATATTCATTTCCTAGGCAACCAAAGCTTGGTTAGCCTACTCACCTTCAATGCCAGACAGTGGCAGCTGTGTGGAACAGTGGATAGAGTGTCAAGCCGGAAGTCAAAAAGACCTGAGTTCAAATTCAACCTCAGAAACTAGTTATGTGTGTGACCTTGGATAAGAAACTTAACCTCTGCTTGCCTCAGTTTCCTCATCTGTAAAATGGGAATAATAATGGCACCTACTTGCCAGCGTTGTTGCAAGGATCAAATGAGATATTTGTAAAGCATTTAGCACAGCCTGGCACATCCAAATGTAAGCACTAGCCAAATGTTAGCTTTTATTATTCTTATTTTGTTATTAGTAAGAGATTTAAAGGAAGAAGTACAGACTGGACTGAGGGGTTCTCTCACCATATATATCTAACCTTATCTTCTACATGAAACATTTACCTAAACCAGAATGATCTACTCACTGTCCCTGAAAACATACTCTTCACATTCCACAGCCATACCTTTGTTGACACCATCTCCCTCTATCTCCACCTATAGTATATTTTCCCCACTTACCTGAATCCTGCCTTTCCTCCAAGGTCCAGGTTAGCCCCCCCCCCACACACACACACCTCTTTTGTGAAGGTTTACCTGAATTATACACATACACACATGCACACACACACATGCACACACGCACATACACACACATGCATCCAAGCCCATACAGATCTCTTCCTCCTTCTGGCTCATACTTCCTTGTGTTATCTTTCCCATATATTGGTTTTTGAGGGATGAGGAGGTTCTTTGATTTTGCTTTGTTTTGTTCTGGCAGGAAGATTCCAGGAAGCTCCTTGAACATTAACTTAATTTCTATCCTCTCTGGAACCACACAGAATAAATTGACTCTCCTCCTAATGACAGCCCTTCAAATATCTGAAAACACTTATCATTTCCCCAAGAATCTACAAAAGGTTTTTTGATAGCACCTGAAGGATTGCTTATATGTGATATATCTACAATTCTATTGATTGTTAAAGTTTTGGAGTTCAATGTTATTGACTGTCTCCTTCTGGAACCATTCCAAGGTCCTTGGTCAAAGAACCACTCCAAGTTGCAAGGTCTCTGATCAAAATTAAATGGTAGTGAGATCAAAGAGTTTCTTTCTGTTCTTGATTTCTTTGATCTTTGGTCCAACTCCATTCTAGCTCAGAATCATGCCACTCTTCATTATTTCATCTTGATTCAGACTAACTTGAAGTCTTTAGTCAACAGGTCAATAAGAGTTCTGAACACACAGGAAGAAAAGGAGAAAACTGTGTAAGGAAGATACTACCGTGTTTCCCTGATAATAAGACACTGTCTTATTATTTTTTTTGGACAGAAAAACACCAGAGGGCTTATTTTCAGGGGAGGGCTTATTTTAATGAACATTGACAGCAATTTTAATAAACAGGTAAATGTGAACAAAAAAATGTACCATTATTCAATAAGCAAATCACTGGGGAAGAACAGGATGATGCGCTCACTGCTGCAGCTCTGATTGGATGCAGCTTGGAGTGCGGCGTACGTTTCACCCGGGGGGGGGGTGGACGGTGCATACAGAGGGTACCGTAATGTAGCGTGTAGCGCAGGGGATCACCTTCACTACAGTAGCAATCTCAATAGGGCTTATGGGCTTATTTTCGGGGCAGGGCTTATTTTAGAGGAATCTTACACAGTAAGGGGAGGGCTTATTTTCGGGATAGGTCTTATTATCGGGGAAACACGGTATAAAGGTGACCGTCACCACCAAAATTATTGAGTACATACATAGAATTGCAGAGGCAAAGAACCATAGAAATCCAAAGTTTAAAAATATGAACTTTAGAGATTTTATCCAACTGCCTCATTTTAAAAATTAGGAAACTGTGTCTAAAGAGGTAATGTGACTTGCCATAGGTTGCACCTTTTCTTGCTAGAGAAAAATAATTTTGATCCCTTTAAAACAATCAGGGAGTTGATTGAAATATGATTATTTGAACATAAAACAATGTTGCAGCAAAACTAATTTATAAGAAATTCCAATTAGTTATTTGTAGCTTGGTATTTTAATTCATTCATCTTTATAACGAAGGTTTCAAAATCTTCAGAAAAATGAGAAACCATCAAGGCTATATACAAAAACAATCCATTCCTTGATTAAAATCTGACAGTTTAATTAATTAGAACTTAATCACTCAACATTAATTACCATCTACATGGTTATTTGATAATATTCCTAGATTTTCCACTTTGTTGTACTCACATGTGTTTTATCAGCTGATTAGAAAGAGATGAACTTGACCTCAATACAATGTAAAATGCCAAGAACATGAAAAATTTAATTAACACCTAATTTCTCCCCTGCTGGGGTTTTCTCATACTTAGTAATTTTGTGACTTAAAAGTTCTTTGAGATCCTCAAGTGAAAAAGGCTATCCACCACCTCCCACCTCAATGATTTTGGCAACTTTCTAAAGTGTTAAATTAATAGTCCGTAATTCATTAGCTCATTAAAGAGCTCTAGCTTTGACTTGGTGTTTTCAAGATTTCTTCCATTCAAAGGTTAGGAGTGAAAGAAAAGGGAGAAGTTTCCAGAATTACATCTATTATTACTAGATTCCAGGAATGACATTGAAGAATACAAAGTATAATATTGAAGAACTCCAAAGACAGAAGGGAAAGAGTCTTAGGATTCTAAGATTAGAAATGGACTCAGATATCACTATGTTGATCTTTTTACCTTCAAGATGGGCTCTCCATCTAATGCTTGCAAAATAGACCAGAGATTCACTTCAACACAATTCAATTCAACAATTATTCATTGAATATCTCCTCTGTGAAAGGCACTGTGATAAGCAGAAATCAAACAACACTTGCCCTCAAAGAGCTTATGTTCTACTGGGTGGTGGGGTGGAATATAACATGTACACAAGTAAGTAAATACAAATATTTACAAATTATATTAAATAATTTTAAGAGGGGAGATCCTTCAGGAAAGGTTCCCATCATGACCTTGCTCAAAAACTTTCCAAGGCTCCCTTTTGTCTAGAAATTCAAGACCAAATTGCCAAACCAGACATTCAAAGCCCTCAACCTGGTTGTGACTGAGCTGGGCCTGATTCAGGTTAGTCCTCTGGTATTTTGGATTCAATATTAGAACAAAATGAGACACTTTTACATCATTTATCAGTTAGTAAAATGGTATTTACTTAACCATAATAGGCGAGAAATATTTAACAAGGCTAGGCAATGAGAATCCCTTGAATTGATTCAGCTGAGCAATGTTTCCATAAGGATCCACCAGCAAAACATCTGAGAGTCCCTCTAGTTCCTTGCAGCTGCTTTGTACTTAGGAGGTGAAGAAGTGATATCAAGAGTCTAAACCCTTAGTCCTTTGAGCCAATCACTTCTTGAAGAATGTCTTAATACCTTCCAAGGGAAAACTAGCCTCATTTGTATGGGGAGGAGTGAAGTGAAGGGAGAAGGGTTTAGGATCCTATCACAAACATCTAACCTTGCCTATGACATAAAACATTTACCTAAACATGGCTGATCTCCATTCACTGTCCCTGAAACATACTTCACATATGATATATTCATACCTTTGCTCACACTTTTCCCTTCCTTCCTTTCATTAGTTCACCTGTACTTTTACTTCATGTTACACCATGCGACAATTCTGTGAATAAAGTAGTGAATAGAATACTGATGGTGTTAACTCTCTATTTGAGCATAATACTGCTATTGCTATTTCTATGCCTTTGCCTTGACTGTCCCCCAAACCCGTAATGTTCACCTCCTCACCTCTGCTTAATGGTTCCCCTGGATTCCCTCAAAACAAACAAAAATCAAATCCCACCTTCTACAGGAGGTAGATCTTTCCTGATCTCCTCAGCTGCTAATGCTTTCCCTTCTCAAATTACCTTCCACCTACTCTCTCTCTCTCTCCATATATGTATACACACACACACACACACACGTATATGTTGTAGGTTCCTAGTTATTTATGTATCTTCTTCATTAGACTGTGATTTCCTTGAGGTCAGGAACTATTTTTACATTTCTTCATATCCCCAGTGGTTAGAACAGTACCTATCACAAAGTCGGAGCTCAATAAATGTATTTTGACTGATTGACTAGGAGGCTGGATTCCATGATGAAGCTGCCCAGAAATTCTCTTCCTTATCCAGGATGCTGAGGCTCAGGAGAACATCACAAGGTTCCACTCTGCATAGCTGCTAAATGGATCAGGGTTTACACCACTGCTTCTCCAAGCCTGGGGTCAAGAACTCTGTACCCAGAAACGTTCCTCTCCCTAATAAAGAATTCATGTGACTCACTCCCAAGGTATCCATTAATGGTTCAGACTCAATGATCCTATATTGCTTCAATTATAAGAACCTCTAGATGGCCTTTAAAAGGTTCTATAGTTCGGAAATGTCTCATTTAGCAAGCACTGGCCAAAATTTGGTCAAGTGACAGTTGCTACTAAAATTTCATTTTTTATAAAACACAGTAATTGCCCTTCTCTAAGAGTTTATATTTGTATCTTACTGACATAATATACCAGGAGTCCTCATATGTCTTTATTGCAAACAGATAATTTAACTTAATTCATCTGCTGCTCACTGATATGCACTGTGGGCTGCTTCAGAGATTGGAGACATTAATCTAAGGGGCAATAACATTTTTTGTTGAAGGAGCCATTGGTTTAGAATAGAAGAAAGAAAGAAAGAAAGAAAGAAAGAAAGAAAGAAAGAAAGAAAGAAAGAAAGAAAGAAAGAAAGAAAGAAAGAAAGAAAGAAAGAAAGAAAGAAAGAAAGAAAGAAAGAAAGAAAGAAAAAGAAAGAAAGAAAGAAGAGGAAGGAGAGAGAGGGAGAGAGGAAGGGAGGAAGGAGAGGGAGGGAGAGAGGAAGGAAGGAAGGAAGGAAGGAGGAGGAGGAGGATGAAGATGATAAATGGATAGAATTTATTAAGTGCTTTCTCTATATGTTGGGCACTATACTAAATGCTGGAAACACAAAAGGAAAAGGAAAAAAACAGTCCCTATCCTCAAGGAGCTTACATTCAAAAGGTGGCTGGGGCTTGAGACAACAGTAAAAGAGAACTAGGAAGCAGAGGGGAAGAGTCCTGGTACGAATAGCCTAGGCACTTCCTTTTTTAAAGGTGGCCTTAGTAAGGAAATCACCCTTTGGAGGAGGAGGCCACAGGGGCAGAGGCATTGTTCACGGTCAGAAGACTATTAGAAGTAGCAGTGGAAAAATTTAGAAAGTTAGGAGTGATTGAGTCTCCAAAAGTCTTGCTGCTTTTAAAATCAAAGCTTTATGCAGAAACTAATGTCATCCAGCTAATTATCTGGTTCCACACTTTCAAAAGGAAGGAGTAGCTGAAAAAAAAAAAGTCCTAGATGAGACAAAGTGCCTCATGGTCAGGCCTCTTTTCTTCATTCCTCCACTGCACTCATATCCATAACCAACCACTTCAAGCTATGCCAACATATAGCCAAAACACCTAATTAGAAAACAAATACTACAGCCAGTCCACCAGATCTGGGGTCTCCTGGATGTATTTCTAACTCACCAAATATTTGCTATCCTGCAGATATGGTGGAGGACTGAGTTTTCACTTTTAACATAAATACTTACAGTAGGCAATATGGGATTTCTGTCCCTGTCCTCTCAACCTCAATGGAACTTTTCCACTTTCCCCAAGTCCTCCAGGAAAAGACAATGTCTAATTCATATGAGTTCTGCTCAGGCTTCCCACTGAGCACAAATACAGATCATAGTACCAGAGGAATATTTCTTTCTAATTTCTAATTGTCACAAAAGTCAGGTTGAACCCTTACTGATCATTTAGGAAATGAAAGAGTTGAACTAGATCTGTCCTGCACAACCTGTGGCCCACAGGCTGCTTACAGCACACCAAAGCATTTCAGGCAGCCCGGGGGAAAAATACATCTCCATTTTTTGTGGGACACCTGAAATCCTTTAACATGTCACAAGCTGCCCATAGGCCTGAACATCTAAATTCCATTTTGGTTCTAAACATATATCCCATAACCCTATAATTTAGCATTATTAGCATCTGTGGTTAGTTTGATTATTTTAAAACCTAGGAAAATCAAATCACCAGCTATGAAATTCATATTCTCTTCCTTTCAATTCATGAAGAGAGTCCAAAGGCATGATGCTCTATATCAAAGATATCCAATAGGTAAGCATGTGGCCCACAAGTACAACTCAAGCCAGGTTAAGATGTAATTGGGAAATATGTAACAAGATAAAGAAAACACGAAGAATATAGACAATGTTGACTTGTGGTTTTCTAAGTGAATATGTTCCCCGTAAGGATCCATATATAAAGCTAGCAACCCCATTTCTATTTGACACCACCGTTCTAGACCTGCTTCAAGCAGGAGATATGTAAATGCACCCATTCCATATACATTCATATGGGACTGGAGTCAAGAACACCTGAGTTTGAATGTGACCTCAGACATTTAATAGCTGTGTGATCCTTCCTTGACAAGTCACTTAACCTTTGTCTATCTCAGTTTATCAACTGTAAAGCAAGCATAATAATAGCACCCACCACTCGTTATGAAGATTAAATGAGATAATGCACTTGTATTTAGCACAGTGCTTGGAACACAGCAGGCAGTTAAGAAATATTTGTTTCCTTCCATCTTTCTCATCTTCCTTTCTTTCATATGGGTTTACTTCATGCAAAACCATGTGACTAAATTCCCTGAATAAAGGAGTGAATAGACTACTGATTGTATTAACTCTCCATTTTACTATCAAAATCAAGTCATTTTAATTACCCAAATTATGGAAATCAGAGAAATACAATGGACACTTAACAATAGAAGGAATTTGAGCATTTCTTTACTGGGAAACCTCTTCTCTCCAAAATTATTTCCCACTAATTTTGAGGTGCATTTTCACAGGATTTTTCATTATTTTCCCAGCATGGATCTAATAGGAACCAAGAAATACTTTTTTTAAAACCCTATTAACTTTATCTAATAGAAATTCTCCCAATATCACAATTGCTATAGGTTTTATTCTAGAGTTAACCTTTGGGAGCATTTAGATACTCTTTGGGACATCCAGAAGACTAAGGAAATCTTTCATTTCCACTTCATTGGAGAGCTTTACACGCTTGGCTGGACTTAGAACTGCTTATTCCTAATTTGTTTCTCTGCTTGGATATTGATTTGACTCACATCATATATCACAAATGCACATTAATATCAAGCTGTGGAAACATGGGGAGAATTTGGCTTAATAGTTAATTTTTAGCTCCCGAAGTCCATATACTTTTTTCCTTTGGCCACTCAATTTCATATTTGGATTTTGTGATTCGTACAGAAAGAATTTGCTAATCAATATGAACAGAGAGTTTTCTTTTTTAAACATAATTTAGTATTTCATTTTTCCCCAATTACATGTAAAAACAATTTTTAACGTTTAGTTTTAAAATTGAGTTCCAAATTCTCTCCCTCCTCCATAACCCCCTTACTGAACAGAGAATTTTCAGAAGAAACACAGTTTGCTAGTAGTAATCATTTGAAAAATGTGGTCAACTTCACCAATAATCAAAGACAAGCAATTTAAACCAATTTGAGGTACCACCTTATATTCATCAATCAAAAGCATTGAAATTCAATACTCACTATTCTGTGGAAAACAGATATACTTATTCATTGCTATTAGAAGTACAAATTGGGGGCAGCCAGGCAGCACAGCAAGTAAGAGCACCGGCTCCAGTGTCGGGATGACCTGGAGATCGAATCCCTGGGCTCAGACACTCAGCACCACACAACTGGCCGTGTAACTTTGAGCAAGTTACTTAACCCTGATTGCTTTAAAAAAAAAAAAGAAGTACAAATTAATAGAAACTTTTTGGGAAATCAAATGGAAATATTCAGCAAAAGGCACAAAGATAAGTATATCCTCTGAATAAAAAAAATCCACACACATATTCCACGCATCCTAGAATTCCCACAGGTTATGGGGGTAAGTAGAGGGGGTAAGTAAATATGTGACTCAAGCCCCCATCTAGTTCTACTACTAGTTATTCAGAAAGGTGCCATAGAATAAATACCAAGACATTTCATTTAGATAGAATACAAAGTAAATGGGGGTGGGGGATGGGGGAGGGAATCAAACAGCAGAACCACTCTCCCCTTCTCCAGAGACAATTGAGTGCAGATCTATGTGCCTTTAGAAAGGATATGTAGCCTCTTTCCTGAGTAAATCCTTGGGAAAAACACATTCTAAGGTCAAAGAGAGTTCAGACATCAGTGTCTACATCAGTTAGAAGATCTCTCTTGTCTGAGTCCTACTTACTTGTTGGGTAAGATCCAAGAAAATTTTTGCTTCTCCTCACCACATCCTCTCTCTTTGAGACTTGAAAGATTTACACTCTGATGCCACCCTCTTGTTATAGGAATGTAAATTTTTAAGATCTTCACTTCCCCTAGGTTAAATGCACTTGGAGCCTGTCCTGGGAGGCTTGTTTTTCAGGACAGCCCACACCTTGTTGCTTTGTGATTGGGCAGTGGGTCAAGAGGGTTGTTACATTCTCTGAGCCAGGAGAAGGCTATATAAACTCTGTTGTGAGGCTTTGTTTTGGTGCTCACTTTGAGAAGTGTTGTGTGACTTGACCAGAGACTCTGGGCAGCTGTTGAGAGCCCCCTGGCTTTGAAAACCCAGATGTTGATGCTTCCCTCTCTGGTAACTATGATTAAGTTTGTATATATGTAATGGTTGGACAGTTTGGAAGCCTGTCTGCTTGATCTGTTTTTCTGTCTTGTAACTTCTGTCTGTATACTCTGAAGTTCAGGGTGCTGACCTTTTTCCCCTGAACTAGGTAAACGATATATGATTGATTGATTAACTTGTTAACCCATTTTGAATTGCTTTCCTTTAGAAAAGCAGATCTAAGAACCTGTGTTGGCAGCCACCCTGGGGTCTCTGGGGTGCTTGCTGCAACACCTCTCTAATTCTATAGATACTATTCGATTCTGGTAGAATTTCCTGGTGCTTTCCTTCAAGGGTGCTACAACCCTCTGGTTTTTTAGGAAATTGTTTAGAATAAAACAAATACTTAGGTTAGTTTGATCATTTTAAAGCCTAAGATTTACCAACCCATGTAAGCAATATTCACTTCCCTTCAAACTGTAATGATGGTTACATTTGAAAGTAATGATGTTATCCAAACTGTTACAGAACTAGTTAACAGATTTTTACCTCTGTTAACTAGTCTCACTACCACATGTGCTGACAAACAAAAGAACTTCTCAGGCAGAGGAAAGATTTCGATGTCTTACCCTTCTCAACAGAAAATCCCCAGTTCTTATTCCTTGCTGAGTTAGGGCAAATGAATCTCATTTACATCTTTCCTTAAACAGCATTATACAGTGTGCCTCCCACATGGCCAGCACCTCCCACTCATCTTTTTTTTTTTTTTAGTCTGAGGAGATATACTCACATCCCCTTCCATTTGCTTTTAAAACTCCTATAATATCTCTCATCCCCAATTTGTTTACCCTGAAGTTTTGATAAGCCCCAAAAAGGCAAGAAAAGAATTGATACAATGACAAAGCTAGTAGCTTCTGCCAGTGTTTCTGTTTTCAGGGCCAATCCCATGGGATACCTATTAAAAAATATTTATAGTAACACTATTTATAAGTGAAAAATCTGACCAAACAACTAAAAAAAAAGACCTTAAAGTCTAAATCTAAATATTCAACACTAGGATGGTGAGATAAAATGTGGGACATTAATTAATGGAATAGTATACTGCAATTAAGATTGAAAAGTATGATTAACATAAAGAAATCTGAAAAGATCTTTATGAAATAATTCAACAGAAAATTTAAAAGCAGAACCAGAAGACATATGTACACCCCAATCATGACCTTATGAAAGAAAAAGAGAATGGGGATGAGTTATCAAACAACAAATACTTGCAAGAATTTAGAGGGATTGACTAAAAGGTCATTTAGTCATGTCAGTCAATGATCTAAAAGTATATCACTGCAAATGAAGTTTAATTGGAAATCCTGATATATAATTCTAAGTTTACAATGAAACATTTTAAATGAAAAATTGTTGAAAATAGAGGCTTTGACTTAAATCATCAAATAAACATCTAATGTGAAAATTCCTTCATCTGTTTTTGATGCAGGAAAGGCCAGAAATTGATCCAAAAGTACATTCTTCTTTACAAAAGAAAAATGAGCACAAGGGAGCATAAAAGAGTAGGAAAATTGAGCAGGTTTAGAAAAACCCCAAATGAACTATTCCTATATGGAAAGGAGATAGAAAATAATTTTGAGAAATATGCATAATAGAGAAAATTCTGATTCTAGCTTTTGTAGCTTAATAAATAGGAAGTCCATCTCCCCTGTGCTTAAATATAAACTATGTACATCCAAAATGAATTGTTTGGTTCACCAGTTGGAGGGAGGATACAGAAGGAGGAAAAAAAGAAAGATGGAAGACCCAGGCAAAGCAAAGCTATGATGTTGGTAGAGTGTTTTCCCATATTTTTAATAGAAGATACCTTCTCCTAACCTCTGGCTTCTGGAATGTGATTTAGTATAGGATCATAGATACAGAACAATAGACATCATCTCTTTTACCCCTTTATCTTACTGATGAGGAAACTGAGACTCATAGAGATTATGTGACTTTTCCAACTGGGATTTGAACTGTGAATTCAAGCTCAATATTTTTTTCCAGTATAACACACTGCTTCCTTAAAGGCCCTGAGTTCAGACCACCCACCTAAAAAAATTATTTCCCACTGCCTCTCTCAGATTTCTGCCTGAAATTCCTTTTAGAACTTCACCCCTTCACCATGAAAACATATGAAAAAGATAATTCTCCTAAAAAAGGTAATTATAAGTTATTCTCAATTATTATAAGTTATTCTCAATGTGAATGAAGTTCCTGAGATTAGATTTTATGTTCAGGGGTTAAGAGAATACCTAGCCAGGTAAGGGGACAAGAAACATTAAAGTGGGAAAAGAGTTTAGGGCAATGATACTGAGAGATTTTAAAGTAAATTTCATCTACCACACAATTTTTCTGGAGGCAGAATTTGTTCCTTTCCTCTCTTTCTCCCTCCTCTCCACTTCCTTTCCCATTCTTCTTCCCTAGATAATAGTTGCTCCCTGGCATTCCCAAAGATCTTTCTCCTGGGATGACCTTTTTCTCCAACCTCCCCCAGTACCCATAGAAATTTACCTGAGCTAGGGTTCAGTCATACAGGACAGCACTGGGCAAGAAAAAATACCATATATTAATTCAAGAAAATCTATTAATGATTGATGATGTTTTGGTGACTTGTACCTCCTAAATTTACATATACAATAATAGAAGACTACTTAAAATACAATGAAATAATCTAAAAGAATGAAGACTAGGGAATCTCTCTTTCCTTCTCAACCCCTCTACTATTTGTTTGGTTTTTTTGTGGATTGTTCTAAGAATAAAATGAGATTTTGTTAAAAAAAAAAAGTGTTTTGCACAGTTCCTAGTATATAGTAGGAGCTATATAAATGTTTATCCCTTTCCCTTCCCCTTCTGCCCTCTACTCCTCTCCTCTCCTGTAGCCACTTACCTCTCCCCCTATATTTTTGCAATAGCAATCTAACCAGCTTTCCAATTGGAGACCCTCCCTAATCTACCAATCTTAAACACTGTTGCAAGACTAATATTCCAAGCACATAGCTCTAATTCTGCTGCTCCCCATTTGACGAAATAATGAACTCCAAATTCTTTAGTCTGGTATTCTAAATCCTCCACAATCTGCCTCAATTTGGCGTTTTCTGCCTTATCTCACACTCCTCTTCATACTCCCTAGATCCCAAGCAGACTGGATTACATTCACTATTCCCACAGAACACTAAGCAGCTTCCTTTAACTAGAATGTTCCCCCAGATCCTTTATCTCTGTCTCAAGAAAACCCAAATTCACAAGGAATTCCCTCTATCATTCCAGACACATACCTTCTCTCCTGAGCAATTTTCCATTTTAGAGAGTTACCTCTAGGATGCCCTTGAGTGGTTAACTGATTGCCCAAGGTCCCACAGTCACTAGGTATCAGAAGCAGGGCTCATCTAAAAATCCTTACACTGATTAAATAGGTCTTGTTTTTAAAAATGTGCAACACACATCTGTATATACATTGTGTATGGAGAGAGAGACAGAGACAAAGACAGACAGACACAGAAAGAGAAAGTCAGAAACCAAAGACTGATGGGAGACTAATTTGTAGGTACGGTGTGTCTCTTCTGTTCTACCCCTTAAATCACAGTTATAGGTATGAGACCACCCCACATATACAATTTGAATTCAGTAGCAGCTGAGTGGTTTTTTTTTCATTTGTTGTGAATAACTTTATTAAATGATGGACCCCTGAGATGAACTCTTGAGATACCCAGCTTTCAGTTACCTTACCAAGCCTGGACTTATTAAAGCATCCGTTAGTTAATATTATGGAGAATAAAGCTGTACCCTCTTCCAGGAAATTATCAGTCCTGGAAGAATGTAGGGGAATGTTAAGCGTCATAAAAGGAGGAAACAGTATTGGAAACAAAGCAAGATGTGGGAATAAGCAAAACTGGAGTTGCTGAAAGAGAGATTCACAAAAGATAAACAAAGCATATTTGATAAAATGGAAAATGAAATCGCAGGAGCCTGGTGGAGTGGTACCAATAATAGGGAAATAGACTCTCCCTCAAAGGCTGCTAAATTGCTTGGCAGAGTTTCAAGAACCTCTGAATGTGCATTTTCCATTGTATTCAGTTACTCTACATACAAATAATTGGGTAGGTAAGGAAGTTAAATCTTCTCATTGGCAATGTGGCATTTTTTTTTAAAATAAATCCCTAAAACCATAGCCTTTCACACTCCAACTCAAAAAAAAAAAAGCCTTCTTTGTGGTGCTGATACTGCCCTTTAGCCAGGACCCCGACTTGGGACTTGGGGCTTAGAGCTTGGGAATGGGTGGGAAGGGGGATGTTCTGCACCAGCGTCTATAGGACAAAAATTTATTTAATGCCTTAACCCCTGTAGTGGCAGATAGGGCTGCCCTCACATCTATTCTCAGCAGACTGCATATGCTTTTATGGCCATGAGAAATGAACAAGATAACTAGCTGCCTGGCCCACACAGATCAGTGACCTTAGCTCAAATCTACTGTAAGAAATCTTAGTCATAGGGGCAGCGAGGTGGCTCAGCTAGTAACAACACCGGCCCCAGTGTCGGGATGACCTGGGGGATCGAATCCAAACTCAGATACTTAGCAGCACACCCAGAAATAACTGGTGGTGTAACCTTGCACAAGTTACTTAACCCCAATTGCTTAAAAAAAAAAAGAAATCTGAGTCATTAGGTCATAGACTTAAAGCTAGAAGGGCCTTGAGGGCTATCTAGGGTGAGAATTCTTAACTTTTTTCATATCGTGGGCCCCTTTGGCAGTCTTCTCAGAATAATATGCTTAAATAATTGAAGGAAATACTAAATTTTGGTTAAGGGGTTAGTGAAAATAAAGATGTAACTTTTCCACATCCAAATTCATGGAACTCCTAAAATCTATCCATGAATCCCAAGTTAGGAACCATTGATATAATGAAATACCTTAATTTACAAAAGAAGATTTTGAAAGACTAAGTCAAGTGTCTCCAGAAAAGTCTCACTCGTTAGTCAGAGACAGAAAATTCTTTATTCCACACCCAATAATATGTCACTTTTCTTTGATAAGCAACTTAGTCAATTCAGGAAGCAGACAAGACAGAAGGAAATAAAAAGGTGAGTCAGACGTGGGCCCTGCCCTGAAAGAGCTGAAAGTCTCTTAGGCAAGATAGAATATATGAGCACCCAGATAATTCTAATGCAAAATAGAAGACAAAAGTACAAAACAAAAGCACTTGTGAGAATTCAAAACTGGGTCCTCATCCCCCATGGATGGCAGGATCAAGTAAGTCTGCAAGAAGGTGTCACATGAGCTTATTCTCAAAGTATGGTTAGAATTTCAAATGGCAAAGAGAAAAAAATGTTTTATACATAGAGCAAAATATGAATAAAGACAATGAGGTAGAAAAACACCGCATATTTGGGGGATGAGCAGTATTCCAATTTGAATAAAGCCTAAGGTATGTTAAACTGAAAGTTTGGTTAAAAGAGGCAAACAGGCTAGGTGACAGATAGATAGATAGATAGATAGATAGATAGATAGATAGATAGATAGATAGGTAGATAGATAGGTAGGTAGGTAGATATATGATGGACAGATAGATAGATGATAGATATATATATATGCATGTATTTTATATATTTATATATATATGTATATTTATGTGTACATATATATTTACATACTTATATATGTGTATATGTGCATATATGCATGTGTGTATACATGTATATATCTGTTTGTATATGTATGTCTGTGCATGTATATATACAGATTTGTATATTTATATTATTTATTCCTTTAAGCTAGCAGATACATGATCATGGAGCCAGAAGGAAACTTTTGACTCCAAAAAAAAAAAAAAGAATGAGAAGGTTTAATACACTTTAGAACAATCCAAACTCAAATTTATGGTCTACGTATGTTTTTTATCCATAGCATGAGAAGGGAAGTTTCTTAGTTGAATAAGTTGTAAATACAGTAAGGCAAGACAATTGACAAAGTAGCATCAGTTGGAAATTATGATCTCAGGATGTCTGAATTTTCCCCCATATACCGTATTTCCCCGATAATAAGACTTATCCCGAAAATAAGCCCTCCCCTCACTGTGTAAGATTCCTCTAAAATAAGCCCTCCCCTGAAAATAAGCCCTATTGAGATTGCTACTGTAGTGAAGGTGATCCCCTGCGCTACACACTACATTACGGTACCCTCTGTATGCACTGTCCCCCCCCCACCCCTGTGAAACGCACGCCGTGCTCCAAGCTGCATCCAATCAGAGCTGCAGCAGTGAGTGCGTCATCCTGTTCTTTATTGAATTCATTATTGAATAAAGGTACATTTTTTTGTTCACATTTACCTGTTTATTAAAATTGCTGTCAATGTTCATTAAAATAAGCCCTCCCCTGAAAATAAGCCCTCTGGTGTTTTTCTGTCCAAAAAATTAATAAGACAGTGTCTTATTATCAGGGAAACATGGTAGCATATGTCCCCAAGATAAGAGAAGCTTACCGGGGAACTCCAAGAAAGCTTGAGACCACAGACTCTCCAAACTGGCTCGCCAAAATGATGGGGGACAGGATCCCAATAGGTTCAGCAGGAACCCTGATCTCATCCAAGACCAGGAAACCTGCAAGGGCATCTGGAAATAATTCAGCTCAGCCTTGCTTGGAGTTAGAGTTGAGAAAGTTTATTATTACGCCATTACAGCAGGCAAGAGTCCTTTAGGAGACCTGCGAGTGAGAGGGGTACATGCTTTTACCTTTAAAGGGTAGGGCTGCCATTGTCAGGGCTGACCTGATGGGAGGGGCCTCAGTGCATAGACAAAGGTCAGAGCTGACCAAGAGAAGAATGTGAATAGATAGTTTAGATAAGATTTGGGCCAGGCCCAAGGAGACAAAAGGCAAGGATAAAGGAGGGTGTGGGCCAGGCCTGGGAAGAAATGAAGAGATTAAGTAAGAACAAAAGGGGTCACAGGGTGTTGCCTAGGTGGAGTGTGGGATAGGGAGAAGGGGCAGAGCTCAAGGGCGGAAAAGGACAAATGACAACTTCACAGACTGGTTTTACAAGTTGGTTTGACCTAGACCCCAGGTACCCCATCACCAGGAAGAATGCTCCTTGTCAACCTTATCTGGTCTTTGAAGTTACTGACACAGGAAAGTGCCTTTTTTAGAGCAAAGCAGTCTTATTGATTAATTCAGGCTTTGGATCTTATTGGGGATTGTCAGATATATGTGACCTATGTTGTCCCTCTTTCTCTATTGGTTCTGTTTAGGAAATCAGTATGAGAGGTCCAGGATCTCCAGGCATATTCATGTGAGGCACTTGGGAAGTGGCAAGAACTTCAGAGGAGAGAGCAAGTCAGGCAAGCAGGTTTATTCAGCAGATCCTCACAATCAAAAGCAACTTGGATGGAGAAAAGGACCCCAATGGAATGTATCTCCCCCAAGTGGAAAGGGCCACCAGAGATTGGGACATGTATGGGGACTAAAATAGTGGATAAGATGGGATCTAAGTGGTCACCTCTTTCTTCAACCCTTAATCAATGAAGTTAGATATGGACAGAATCTGATGCCAAATTATCCTCAGAAGGCAAAAGCAGTCCCACAGAGATATGCAGGAACAGGCTCTAAGAGCCTGTTTTTATACCTCAGAAATTGACAAATGTTACAAATCAGGCCTTGATTTATTGTTTTGGTGATTGTCTAAACTTAAGAAGGTAATGAAGAAAATGTTAATAATGCAAATTAAAAGTGTGTTGTGGGTATATATATATATATATATTTTTTTTTCCAAAAGAGTTCGTTGATAAAACTTTACCAGAATACCTCTGATGGGATAGTTTCTGAAACTAGGTTCTAATATGCTAACTAGGCAACACTAAGGTGGCCAAGAAAGATCCACTTAATGAAGGAGATAGACCCTTACAAATTTGGATGCAGGGAGCCCCAGAGTAGATGCACTAAAGGTCTCTGCATAGAAAACCATGATTGACTTCCTCTTCTCATTCTGACTTGCCTTCAAAATCCTGCATTTTGTCACTCAGTCTAGTTGAGCACTCAGAAAACCTTTAGCAATTCTTTTCATTTCAAATGACCTCTACTGAGGGCTTTGAATTTTTGTAAGTCCTTGTTGAGACAAAAAAAAGAGGAAGGAGGCACAGAGCTATTGCCCTTCCACACTAAGGAATAGTTTCCCAAAGGGGAAACTAAGAATTCTAGTGGTTAAGGTGAATTTAGGGAAAGCAGTGGTGCAGGAAACAGTCCTATCACCACCCCTTCCTCTTTCTTCTCCCCTGCCCCAGAGGAAGGTCGACAGGGATGGGATGCAAAGGAAAGTCCTTTCTAATCATACAGACTTATCCAACAAAACTAAGGAGGAGAAATTGGTGATGGCCGGTAGGGGCAGGGAAAGAAGACAATTGGAAAAGAAAACAATGCTCCATCACATGTCTGGCAGCTCCCTCCCTGGGCAGGCCAGTCCCTAGGAGGAGACTACAAGCTGAAAGGGATAGTGGTTTGATAAAAGAGAGATAGGACTCTCTCTGGAATAATCACACTAGACAAAAAGGGGTAGAAGATAGGTAGACTCTGTTTTGTATTTGTGACTGACATTTTCCCCATAATCCTTAGGGGAGGTAAGGGGTGTGGATGAGAGATACAGCCCCATAGGGAACTACTGAGATGAGATGAGAGGAAGGAAGGTGAGAAGTAGGGATAATGGTATAGAGGACTGTCCCTTCTAGTCTACTGCTGTAACATTGGGAAACACTGAGAGAAGGTGCAAATGAAGATGAGGGAAGAAGTCTGTGACCTCAAAAAAGTCTGAGATACAATCTCCTGATACAACTGGCCAACTCCAGGGTGAGGAGATAGAAGGGAAAGAAAAAAAGGGGATGGGAAGATAAAGAAGTGATCCACAGAAAACATTAGACATCTCTATAGGAAATGGGGGAAGGGTATGAGCATAGGGCATGAGAGGAATGGGTCCCTCACAGCAGAGAGGGGTGAAAATCTCCTCCTATTTTCTGGTGCAATGTCAGCAAAGGATCAAACTCAATGAGTTGGGGTTGGAGGGTGAGGGAGTCTGGTTTATGGGAGCAAAGCTCCAGTTACCCAGCCTCAGTTGCAGGTCTGATACCTCCCATGTGCCAGCTAAGTAAATCACAAGTTGGGCCTAAAAGGTATTTGTTTCACTCAGGCAAGATTTATATTGGCTCTAGTCCTGTTATTGTGTTCCAGACGTTCTCTGCCCTCATTTGTGCCTCATTCTCAGGAGAACTTCTCTCTGTGTCTTTTTCTCCCCTTCTGTCTCTCTTTTCCTCCCTCTCTGCTCCTTCCCTCCCTCCCTACTTCCATAAGGTTATACTACAGAGAGTTACCAATCTATATATACTGAAGAAGTTTCCACACCAGAATTTCCCCATACAGATGAACTCACAAGTCCAGACCAAATAAATTTTACTATGATAGCTCACTTTGATATGGAGGTGACCCTAAACTCTTAAACATATTCTTATAGGTTGAAAAGTGGTAGCACCTTCCAGAGAACCAGTTCTGTTTCAGTCATCATTCATGGCAACTCCTGTGAAGAAGGGGACAGTCACCCCCATCAAGTACCAATCAACTGCTATACAAAGGGAAGGTGAACCAATCTATCTGAAACAGTAAGGCATTCTGGGAGAGAGAAAGGAGGCAGCATATACTAGTCAAGTCATCTGCCCTCATATCCCAATGAAAACAGCCCAGGACCCTGAATTCCCAAGCCTTGAGAAGAACAATGCTTCTATCCCAATGCCTAAAGCTTTCAACCTAGAAGCAACTCTTATGGAGATGCAGTCTGGCAACTGCTCCTGCAGGTACTACAGTCACAGGTACTAAAGATGCAGGAAGGAAAGCTCCTGCTGCCAAAGTCTTTGACATCCAACTGGCTCAACCTTAGAAGAGGATTTGATTGTATCAGTGGAAATGATATTGAATAAGAAGCCTTAACATCTGCACTGCTGTTTCACCTCAGGGACCATAGTGTCTTTCCATCTGACTTGCAGATGAAACCTTCCATATGTGTTATTTTCCCAATTAGAATATAAACTCCCTGAAAACAGGAACTGCCTTACTTTTTCTACCTATATCCCCCAATACTCAGCACAGCATTTTGCATAAAATAAGAACTGAACAAATGCATTATTCATTCATTCATTCATAAGGAAATAATAGTTAATGAAAAGATAGCACATGGTTTCTCTTACAAGAGACAAAGAAGTTGGCAGAGGTGGTTTGATCTTGGGGCCCAAACACAATCAGAATTATGACAAAAGTAAACAAAAAAATCCTCCATGAAGATAATTTAAGACTATGTATAAAAGTATATTATAGCAATTGAAGAAGTAGAGAACTTCTACAAAGAACTCAATAAAAATGCTCCAAACTGACTTAGTATATACCTTAATACTCAGTGACTTTAATGCAAAGATGGGAATGGGAAAGGACTGCTAAAAATGTCAGAAAATATGGTTCATAACTAAGAAGCAAAAGATTATCAGCAGCTAGCACTTCCTAAAAATAGTGGTGGAGGGGGGTGGCCAGGTAGCACAGTGAGTAAGAGCACTGGCTCCAGTGTTGAGAAGACCTGGAGATCAAATCCTGGGCTCAGACACTTAGCACCCACCCAGAAACACCTGGCCATGTAGCCTTGAGCAAATTACTTAACCCCAATTGCTTAGGGGCAGCCAGGTGGCTCAGAGAGTAAGAGCACTGGCTTCAGTGTCAGGATGACCTGGATCAAATCCGGGCTCAGATACTCAGCACCACACCCAGAAATAACTGGCTGTGTAACCTTGAGCAAGTTACTTAACCCTGATTGCTTTAAAAAAAAAAAATAGTGGTGGAGGGAGGAAAAAAGCATGTTTTCAGAAAGCTTACCATGAAACACAATTAACCTAGACCGTCCCAAAATCATTTGAAGATAAATAGAAAGACAAAAGAGAGGAAAATTGAACAGATTTGTCAACATTTCTATACCAAAATAACACCTTGAGAAAATCACTTATCTTCCCTGGGCTTCAGTTTCCTCCTCTGTAAAGTGAGCTTGTTGGACTAGATGACCTCTAAGCTCCCTTCCAACCTTAGATGTATAATGCTATGATCTTCAGTGATGACCTTGAGATTACAACATTTGGACTAATACCATAGTTACCAATGTGCTAAATGAGGAAGGGGAAATGGCATTGAAGGATGAGAAAACAGCTGGATCAGAACAGGCATACCCAGATGTGATTTCATACATGCTGGTTGGAAGTCCTGGAGGTTTTGAGGGATTGAGTCCCAAGACATCTTAAAGAGCAGACGAGAGTGAATGATTAGGGAAAAAAAAACAATCCAAATGTTATTACTGCTTAGAAAGCAAATGCAATTGAGAATACCTCAAATAACTACCAACCCATGTGACTGGTTTCTAATCTCTATAAAATCTTATGAGAATGATCTATATATGCGTGTATATATATACATCTGTGTGTGTATATCTCAAGAGTGTCCTTGATTTTTAAAAATGGGATAATGAAACAAGCAGTTTGGTTTTGTTGGGTTTTTTAATGGTTTTCTAAAGCGGAATACATTTTACAGCTAAATGGTTGACTAAAAGATATTGAAAATTCAAGGTCCCAGTTTGTCCATTGTTGGTTATAATAAACCGTTTTATTCTGTAGAACAAAATACAGCCTTAAAGGCTTTCATCCAGCAAGTCAGCCCCCATGAAGCCTTGTTATCTATGTTAAGTTCATATAAGATTTCTTAGGAGACACAATAGGACAAGAGATATGATTAGGGACTGGGACTAGGACTTCATTGGTCTAAGGAATTGCTAGCTGAGGAAACCCTTTTTTATCAGTGAAAGTCAGTACCCTCTCCAGAAATTAGTCTCAGAGAATTGACTAGAATACTTAGAGGTTTATAACTTCTCAAGGTCAGGCAATCAGTATGTGAACTTGAACCAGAAAGAACTTAGACCCAATTCTTCCTGACCCTGAATCCACCTTTCTACCCACTATCCATGATGCTTCTCAGTATAATAACAATAATATAACCTAATTCTAATGTATAGAAATTATGTAACATTTTATACCTATTCACTTATTTTATAAACAGAGATAACATGTTTTATTATCTTTTGATGATGACTTTCAAACAAGACTTACAATAAAGAGATGGTTATGGACCCAACATGTTTTCTGTTATCATGAAGAAGACTGCACAATTTTAAATAAAAGAAGGATTCCTTATTAAAGGTGAAATTCTTTTGTGGATGACATTATACATTGCTTCAAAGTGAGGAATACTATAGAGCTTCCTAAATTACATCTCTAGTCATTCAAGTGAGTTCAGTCTAATAACACAGAGAAGGAAAAGAAAATAGTTTTATCAAGCTTTTCTCACTCTGAGGGTTTACATTTAGAAAGCCTTCCATGGCTTCTGTAGAAGATCCCTCTATTGTCTGTTTTTCCTATAAAAGTGTGGTTTTCCAGAATTTATTAAATGGGTAACTATCTGATAATTGGCATCCAAGTTTTATAGAAGGTCAGAGACCTTTGACTCAGTAGTTCAATAAACATAAGTCCACATTATTTCAGTTTGGGCTATACTCATCTGCTCAATTCCTAGTACTTTTGAAACACTATACCTGCTGTGTTTCTGTATCTTTCTTTTCTCTGTTCCTTTGTGTTATCTGCCCCAGCAGCCTGGAATGGTCATCTTCATCTCTGCTTCTTGGAATCCCTAAATTCCTTAAAGTCTCAGTTTAAATGATTCCTTCTATATGATTTATTTTCCTCCTCTCTCCAGCTAGTAGTGTCTTCTTCCCAAAATGACCTTATATTTATTTTGTATGTAGTTTTATATAACAGTGTGCCTCATTTAAATTTCAATAGTTTGTATGCTGTAAGAACCAAGAATTGAGACAAAGAAATGTAAGGATAAGATGTTTCACATATGATTGAATTATTCTATATCCTATAGGGGATCTGAGGCAACTGATAGTGGATTTCCAAATGAAAAAAGTCAGCAAAGACAATGCCTCCATATCATTTCCCCAACGATTCATTTTTATTAACCAACAAAAGAACATTAGAGCTTTAAGAAATAGAGGGATTCTGAATTCCAGAAATGTTTAACCATAATTGGGTAGGTGGCCTAGCTTAAAGAGATGAAAGTTTGGACAAGGTACTTTGTGATTATGCTAAGTTACAATCAGGTCTGTCCTTGTATCTGTCTGTCCCTAAACCAGGAAACAGAACTATACCTTGCATCTACTACCTCCTGCCTAGAGAGTGACCAACCTCAGAGTCAAGGTCCTGAGAAAGAACAACTAGAGAAAGGGAGAGTCATTAACTGAACCCAGAGAAAGGATCTCCACTTTTTCTGAAAGAGCAGCACAACAGTACCCCAGCTAAGGGCCTGCTTAAGGGCCTAAGATGAGCCTGAAGCTTGAAGTGGTTGTTTGGGATAAAAAAAACCCATCCAAAATTTAATCAAGAACATGGAGATTTCTCAGGATAAGAAGAGGAAATTTTATTCTCTTCCCCATGACTGGTCATGAGGAAGAGGCACATTACAAAAGGCAGAACAAGAATTCATACCCTAATTCAGTCAAGCCCCCTCCCCCCGGCTGTCCCTTTTCTCATCATCTGAGAGGCCGGCTCAATCCTTGGTGTGAAAATCTTCCCCAGTGCCAAATAACAGGGAAGCCTGCCACTATCCCTCAGTGGCTGGGAGGTGGACTTATATAGAACAAGGATATAGGGGAAAGCCAATTCAAATGTACCTATCATTTGGCAAACGCCAAAGTGAAGAAGGGAGGTGCTAAGAGCTTAATGCTAATTGGTAGCAAGGGAAAGGGGCAAAAGTCCTGAAGCAAGGGAGGGGCAGGTAGAAAGGTCACCAACCAGGTTGGAGGTTGAAAGGCTCCTAAACGAGCTTACTGCTGATTGACAGCAGCAATGGACGGGGAAGAGGGAAGTTAACAATCAAAACTGCCTCAGAAGTTTTCACTCCCCAGACATGGTGAAGATTACAGCTGCTGAGCAAGGAATAGGCATAGGGAGCAAAATTAATCAAAACATCCACAAGAAATGCCAATCCATCTTTGACCCAGTAATACCACTTCTAGGGCTGTATCCCAAAGAGCTCATAAAAATGGGAAAAGGTGACCAAAGACTGGAAATTGAGGAAGCCCATTAATTCAGGAATGGATGAACAAGTTGTAGTATATGAATGTAATGGAAAACTATTGTGCTATAAGAAATGATGAGCAGACAGACTTCAGAAAAACCTGGACTTACATGAACTGATGCTGAGTGAAGTGAGCAGAACCAGGAGAACATTGTACATAGTAACAGTCACATTGTGCGATGACTGACTTTATAGACTTAGCTATTCTCAGCAATGCAAGGACCTAAAACAACTCCAAAAGACTCATGATGGAAAATTCCATCCACATCCAGAGAAAGAAATATGGAGTCTGAATGCAAATCAAAGAATACCGTTTGTTCTCTTTTTTGTTTTGTTTTGTTTTTTCTTTCTCGCGGTTCCTTCCATTTGTTCTACTTCTTCTTTACAATGTGACTAATATGAAAATATGTTTAATAGGAATGTATATCAATTTATATCAATTTCATGCCATCTTGGGGAGGCAGGAGGGGAGGGAAGCAGGAAAAATTTAAAACTTATGGAAATGAATGCTGAAAACTAAAAATTAGTTAATAAATTAGTTTTTTTAAAGAAAGAAATATCAATCCAGCATAGAGAGAAGAACCCCAACCACATGTTCCTGACCCATGTGTCCTATTACCGTTGTACTTTACATTTGTTGTCACTCTCACCTCTCCAACTCCCCACCCCACCCTTCCAACAGACTGTTATTGTTGTTGCTGTTTTTCATTCTCAAAATGGATGGATGACATCAAGGAGTGATGTCTTGACTTGCTCATGAATTGGATTTAAGTGATACAGAGCTGCACAAAGTCATCATTTCACTGTCTCTTCCAGAGTCATAAAAGTCCAGTGGTATAATGGTTATGGGAATTTGAAGATCTTCCCTTAATAAGCCTAAGGGAATTTGACAATCTTCCCTGCTTTGATGGTCTTCCCTGCACCCTTATAGGTCAAATGTAATCATGTGAAGCCTTTGGTGGGAGAAACTTGCTGAAGGGTGGAGCAGAGCCCACAGGAAGCTGGGAGTCTGAGCAATTAGAGCTGGAGGAAGGAAAGGATGCACCCAAGGAGACAGCTAGGCTTGTGAGTGTTTGTTTATGGGAAGGCTAAAGGATGGTGTGGCTCTCAGCTCTATTTTGGTGCATTAACGTCTTTGTTACTATGATGGACTTGACTTTATGGTGTTGGGATTTGGTTTTCTGGCATCAGAATAGATGTTTTGCTTCTGTCTTATATATGGACAATCTGTTATATTTTGCAACTGAGAAATATGCTGGCATATTCATAGTCACCATTGGTGTTTTGAGTGCATTGGCACTACAAATGGCAAGACAAAAGTCAGGGCAACTGTAGAATAGATTGTGTGTATTTGTAGGAGAAGGTGTCCCAGGTTTTTGGAGCAAATGTTTTCTCCTGACTATTCTTGTTTGAATAGTCTGGTAAGTGATAATTGAGTTTAAAGGTTGATCATTAATGGAAAGTACGCTGCTGAGGAAGCAAGAACTACAAAAGTAGGAGCAATCACCCATAGGTTTCCCCCTATAAACCTGAAAGTGATAGTCAGCCATCATCCAAGGAATCAAGCTCTCAGTAAAAAAACCGAGGAGGGGAAGAGCTATATACACATATGCCCATGTTGTCTCTTCTGACAAGACTGCAAGCTCCTTGAGGGCAACAACTATTTCACTTTGGTCTTTTCATTACCAGGTACATGAATAGTGCTTAGAAATAGGAAATGCTGGGGTAGCTAGGTGGCACAGTGAGTAAAGTGCTGGCCCCGGAGTCAGGAGGACCCGAGTTCTGTTCCAGCCTCACACACTTAACACCCCCCCCACACACACACACACACACAAAACTAGCTGTGTAACCTTGGACAAGTTACTTAACCCCAATTGTCCTCCAAAAGGAAAAAAAAAAAGAAATAGGAAATGCTTATTGATTGTCTCGTTCCTTAAGTCCTTCACATTTCTCAGAAAAAAAAAACAAGCAATTTCTACTCCTGGAAACAGGAAATTCAACCACAAAGGGGAATTTTATTCATTCATCTGACATAGAATACTCACTGAGGACAGAAGAAAGGGATTTTTTTTTTCAGGTTAGCATGCTAAAGTCATCAATTTTTTTTGTTTTGGGATGTATTTTGTAGCTTTTCAAACATTATGACAGACATAAGAGCTAAAAGTAAGGCAGATTGTGATTCAATGCCTAGAAAACTGTATTTGCAGTCAGAAGGCTTGAGTTCTAATTCTGCCTTGGACATGTTTTCACTGGGTGGCCCCGGACTTGTTATTTACCCTCTCAGTCTAAGTTTCTCCATTTGTAAAATGAGGAAAATATGCTTGTACCATCTATCACATGGGGTCATTATAAGGAAAATACTTTGCAATCTTTAAAGTACTACATAAATGTGTAATCATTATCCATAATTTACAACCCCGTTTTACATACTGTTATCAACATTTCACTAAATTTTCCACTTTTTCTTTAAACATGTACATTTTAAAGACTTTTTCTACATTTACAAATGTTTTTATGTTAATATGTTTTAGAGAAAATATATCCAGTTATTAAGTGAAAGGCATTGGAGGGGGGAGGGTAAGAAATTCATGTACCAAAATTTACAGGCAACTTTTCAATAATGTGCTTCTCCTCTTAAATAACATAAGTCTGTACTCTGTCACTTCATGGTCCAGGACCTCACATTCAAGAAGACCATTCATTTGAGGGCACAGAAAATGCTCCATCAGATGGTACATTTTTCCACAAAAATGTTGCCAAATAAATGTGTATTTTTACTTTGTGTGATATTTGAATAGTGACAGAATATGAGATTTTATTCCCAATGATGGTAGCATTCAGAACAAAGAAACACTCCAATTGAATCAAGTCTGGGGGGAGGGAGAAGAGGAGTCAGTAATACTTTTCCAAATATGAAGTTTCTCTACAAAAGCAGAAAGGACAATGACCCAATTGCAAAATATACATAGTTTTACAAAAAGTATTTTCTAGACTGGAAGCAGTGTTCAAAGAATTGGAAATTGAGGGGATACTTATCAATTGAAGAATTGCTGAATAAGTTATGGTATATGATTGTGATATAATACTGTTGCTCTGGAAAAAATGATGAAAAGGATGGTTTGGGGGAAAAAATACCTGGGAAGACTTATATGAACTGATACAAAAATGAAATGAGCAGAACCAGCAGAAAAATGTACACAGTAACAACAGTATTGTGATGCTAACAACTGAAAAAGATTTAGCAACTTTATCAATACAATGATTCAACATAACCTCAAAGGACTCATGACAAAAATGCGATCTATCTCCAAATAGAGAACTGGCAGATTTTGAATGCAGATTGAAGCAGAATTTTTTTCTCTTTATTTTTCTTGCTTCTTTTTTTTTTTCACAATATGGTTAATGTGGAAATATGTCTTTTGCATGACTTCATATTTATAATAGGTACTGCATTTCTTGCCTTCCCCTTGAGGGGGGAATGGAATGCGGGAAGGAGAGTATTTGGAACTGAAAATAAAAATTAAAAAGAAAATGTTAATGAATGAATGAGTGAGGGAAAATAAATTGGAACCACTGACTTTAAACAACAGTTAAGACCATAAAGATTTGTTGGCTCAAGGAAGGAAGGTATAAATGAGACTCTCATTTGCTCATCTACTCTTACCTGTAATCATACTTGTTTGAATTGAGGTCTCCTAAGTTTATTATAGTCATTAGTGCTTGTTAATAAGAGGTACTTGTTATATTTCACAAATAGGTGTGAATGAAAGTATGAATAATGAGGGTCCTGTTTACACTCATCACCTGTAATCACAGCTAATATTTCTAGCAGGGGGCAGACTCTGTCAATATTTTCCCAAAATTATACCACTAAGTAAAATCCTGGGCTTAATGGAAGTTAAGAAATGGCCATAATACCTGATGGAAGAAGTATTAATGGGATTTCATGATGAGGATTAAGATAAGTAATTATTTCTGTGGTATTATTTGAGGAGTGTTAGAAAGGCAACTTATCCCAAAATATCTACCGCCCTCCCATGGTGCCTAAAATTGTATTCAACATAGAAAGTTGTTATTCTTCACCTGTGATCTGGGGATGGGTTTCAGAGAGTACATGAACTTGACTGGGAAAAAAAATTACATCTTTATTCTCTTTAATCTCTAACTGAAATTCAGTATTCCCTTCAATTATTTCAAAACATTATTCTGAGAAGGGATCTGTGGGTTTCATCAAACTTCAAAAGGGATCTGTGACACACAAAAAAATCAAGAGTTCCTGATACAAAGGCTATGCCTGGGAGTACCCTCATAAGGCTTTTCTGAATATCTCTTATATGGCCTAAACACAGTGAGTGTGAGATTCCCTCATCAAAGTTAACTTCTCAATAACATGCATGAATGAGTCATTTGTTCTGTCTTTGAAAGTTCCTTGACAAGGTATGAATTCTGGGAATTACTGAAATAATACCACCTTTTTAATTAATTTTATGGCCTGTTAATACCACATTGCTGATGAATTTCATACTTGAGCTATACCCTTAGACCTGACCTTTAAAAAAGAAAGAGCTAGAGAGCTGGAAACAACCAGTGAGAACCAGAGTTGAAAATGGAAAGAGAAAAACCTATCAGATATGGACAGACTCTGGCTTCTTGGAGGGAAGTCTATGCAACCATATGACCCTTTGGCCACCATGAAATTATATACATCAGAGAATTTGGTACTCCAGAATATGGTCCCAGAGATGCTAGTGGATGTAGCCAGTGGTGGAATAATGAGGAATTCATTGATTACCCTGGAAACTACAGAAATACAAAGTAGAAGAAATGGGATATTGTGGCATCAGAGTGACAGAGGGTTTCCCGGTTAAACAGATGCATTCCTGATCTAAGTCTACTAGTTAGGAAATAGTTCCTAAAAAATTTCCATGTTCCTGGACCAAGTGGAATCAACTATAGGATTCTAGTTTTAGAGATAAAGGTGACCAGTGGCAGGTAGGTGGCACAGTGGATAGAGCACTGGCCCTGAAATGAGGAAGACCTGAGTTCAAATTTGACCTCAGACACTTGACACTTAACTAACTGTGTGGACTTGGGCAAGTTACTTAACCCCAATTACCTTGCCTTCCCAAGGGAAAAAAAAAACCAGAAATAGAGGTGACCTCAGAGGTCATCCAATCCAGCATACTCATTGTACTGATGAGGAAAGTGAGGTCACGGGAGGGTAAATGACTTGCCCAATGTCACAGAGATAATAAACATCAGAGGTGTGATTTGAACCCAGGTTCTCTGACCCAGAGACAATGCTCTTTCTACTGTACCATTCTGCCAGGCAGGAGCAACAAAGAACAGAATACAGTACAGAAAAGCAAATTCAAACCTTGCCTTTTACTAGTGCCGGATCATGATGGTCCTGGGAAATGAGGTGTGTGCTATTGCAAACCTGAGTGTCTTACCTTTATTGGGGAAGATAAAAATGCTAAAGTAATAGCATAAGTATCAGTAACTAAATAGGTAGCTAGAAGAAGTAGGGTTCACTGGAAGAGTGAGTTTCTTGACTAGCAACCAACCATGAGCATCTTCTCCTTGTTGAGAAGCATGGACAGGGTGATGAAGCAGAAAGAGATCTGTCAGACTTCCAATCAAAATGGCTGCCCAAACAGAGGCAGATGGCATAGCTCCTACATACCATCTCTAGCAAAAACCTGAAATGCAGACAAAGCTAAATAATGAACCAGAAATCCAAAGAAAAACTACAGCAAGTGACCTTTTCCACTCCAGAACTGCACAAAAAGTCAGTCAGAAGACTCTGGGGAATAAAAAAAGAGAGCTACTAGAAGGGCTTGTGCCAGTATAGGCAACCAAGCCTTCAACCTCTCACCAGAGATGGATCAAAGGCTCAAGGATTCTATTTGCATTTTATACAAGGTTTTGTGACTAGAGACAGTAAGATGTAAGGGCTCCCTCCCAGCTAGGTCAAAAAGTCCTGGGGTACTCAGAAAGCTTCAGGGTCAGAAACTTGGAAGTCCCCAGAGAGGTAATTACTAACACAACATGGCAGCACTCAGACCAGGATATCCCAGGTCCCAGAGTTCTGTCCTGAGATGTTAAAAAGGGACCAGAAGATCTGGCACTCTGAACTTCAAAGGTAGAAAGGAAATAACTCCAGGAGATAGAAGTTAGTAAATGAACCCAGGTGAGCAATACCAAACAGGGCCTACCACCCCCTTCAAAAATGCAACAGGAAGAACAACACAAAGCTCCAATTCAGAAACAAAATTAAAGAAATGAGAAAATTGAAGACATTAACCAGTATAGCAATTTTTTGCACATCTATAGATTACCAAAATAAAGAGAGAAACCTTTGAAATGATTGTAAGCAGAGAATGAGAGGGAAAAAATTATTTTTCTTCGAGGATTACATGAATAGCCTAAAAGAAGTAAAGCAAGATGTATAAAAAATTAAAAGATATGACAAAAAGAATTAGGAAAATAAATAACAGAACAGAAAATGGTGAAACTTATCCAAGAAAAACAGACGCCCTGAAAACAAGAATATCCCCAAAAGAAACCATTTACTCCATGAAGTCACAAAAAATAGAAAAAAAATTCTAATATTTAAAAAATGGAAGAAAATTTGAAATATCTGATGTATAAAACAACTGACTTAGAAAATATCTCAAGGAGAGATAATTTAAGAATCACCAAACTCACTAAAAAATATCATTTAAAAGATAAGCCCAAGGGGCGGCCAGGTAGCACAGCGAGTAAGAGCACCAACTCCAGTGTTGAGAAGACCTGGAGATCGAATCCCGGGCTCAGACACTTAGCACCCACCCAGAAACACCTGGCCGTGTAACCGTGAGCAAGTTACTTAACCCCAATTGCTTAGGGGCGGCCAGGTGGCTCAGCGAGTAAGTGCACCGACTCCAGTGTCGGAATGACCTGGAGATCGAATCCCGGGCTTGGACACTCAGCACCACACCCAGAAATAACTGGCTGTGTAACCTTGAGCAAGTTACTTAACCCTGATTGCTTAAAAAAAAAAGATAAGCCCAGATACTATATTTTAAGAAATCATAAAAGAAAAACTGCCCAGACATACTAGAACCAGAGAGTAAAATGAAGGTAGGAAAAAAATCTACTATCTTCTGAAAGAAATGTCAAAAGGAAAAATCCCAGGACTGTCATAATATAAATCTTGAGTTCCCATAGCTTAAGGGAAAAAAAAATGCTCCAAGCATCCAGAAAAAAATAGTATAAGTACCAAATAAACACATTATGATTTCGCAAATCTTAAAGGTTTCTACTGTAGAGGAGATCTTTGAGTATAATATTCCAAAAGACAAAAGATGTAGGCTTAAAATTAAGAATAGCTTTAAAAAAAACAAAGCTAAATATAGGGGCAGCTAGGTAGTATAGTGAATAGAACATAGGCCCTGGATTCAAGAGGAACTGAGTTCAAATCCAGCCTCATACACTTGACACTTACTTTGGGCAAGTCACTTAGCCCCAATTGCCTGCCTTCCCCCCTCCAAAAATAATAAGAAAGAAAGCTAAGTATAACTTGGGGGGAGGTTTAACTTTTATAAAATAGAGGATTTTCAAACATTTTTAACTAAAAGGAAAAGCAAAACTGAATAGGAACTTTGAAAATCAAACATAAGTAAGGAAAAACCTGGAAAGGTAAATTTATTTGAGCAACTGGAAGGAGCTGTATGATGAAGTAGTGCTAACATTCTAATGGGAGAAAAATAATTTTCAGTGTGAAATAGTTCAGAACTTTTTTGTGTCTTAGTCCCCATTCAACTGTCTGTTGAAGTCTATGGATCCCTTCTTAGAATGATGTTACTAAACACATAAAATTAAATACATAAAATTGCAAAGGAAACCAGTTACATTGACATAATAAGTTTATGGACACAGATTAAGACCACATGCTTTAAAAAGTTAATATCATCAAAGGATATTAAAAGAGTTAAATAAGAAAAAAAAGGGGGGGGCAGAGTCAAGATGGCAGAGTAGAAACAGGACATCCATGGGCCTCTGGCTTCCACCTCCCCAATTCATGTAAAAGGTGACTCTGAAAAAAACTTTGGAGTTACAGAACCCACAAAATGACACAGAGAAGCTAACCTCCCACTGAGGACAGCCCGCAGGGAGCAGCCAGCACAGCTCTCTTGAAGCCGAGCCCAGCTCCGAGTGAGCCGGAGGTTTTGGCCTCAGGGTAGGCCTGACCAGCCACTGGCTGGAGGGACTTCATATCACCAGCAGCTGTGGTGGTTTCCAGAATTATCAACATATAGATGATAAGGACAAAGTGAGAGGTCAGTGCAGTGTGGACTTTGGAATCCAGTAGTTGAGAATGCAGTCAGCCTTTGGCCCTGGGGCGAAAAGCGGCTGAGGTTCAGTGGCCAGGCAGCTACAGCCATGTGGCGGCGTCAGCTCCTGGCCTGCAGATTGGAGGGGAACCAAGCAACAAGTCTGAGGGGTAATCACTCTTGCTATAACCTGCTTGGATCTGAATTGCAGTCTAGGGTGGAGGTTCTGGGGTGTGTGTCCAGCTTGCCAGAGCATGAGGAGTCTTCAGATAGGACACCCAACTAATACCTTCAGAAGCTAAGAAAACCCCAGCATTTGGGACGAAGCTCCCCTGTCCGGTAGGTGAGTCCTACTGTGGCAAAAAGCCCAAAAGTCACATAATTGAGAGGTAACATGAGCAGGCAAAGGAAGCAAAGCAAACAGAGAAATCCAACATTAGACTCCTACTTTGGGGACAAAAAGGATCAAAGCATGGAACAGGAGGAAGACAGTGAAGTCAGAACTCTTGCAACAAAGCTTCCAAGAAAAATATTAACTGGTTACTGGCCATAGAGGACCTTAAAAAGGATTTTGAAAGCAAATAAGGGAAGTGGAGGAAAAATTGGGAAGAGAAATGAGAACAATGCAAGAAAATTATGAAATGAGAGTCAACAGCCTGACTGAGGAAAAGAACACCTTAAAAAATAGACTAACTCAAATGACAAAGGAGACCCAAAAAGGCAATGAGGAGAAGAATGCCTTAAAAAGCTAAATTTACCAGATGGAAAAAGAATCTCAAAAGCTCACTGAAGAGAATAATTGCTTCAGAATTAGATTGGAGCAAATGGAAGCTAGTGACTTTATGAGAAATCAAAATACTATTAAACAGATCCAAACAAATGAAAAAAAATAGAAAGCAACGCGAAATATCTCATTGGAAAAACCAATGACCTGAAAAATAGATCTAGAAGAGATAATTTTAAAATTATTGGACTACCTGAAAGCCATGATCAAAAAAAGAACCTAGTAATTATCCTCCAAGAAATTCTCAAGGAAAACTGCCCTGATGTTTTATAACCAGAGGGCAAAATAGAGGTTGAAAGAATCCACAGATCACCTCCTGAAAGAGATCCCAAAATGAAAGCTCATAGGAATATTATAGCCAGGTTCCAGAGTTCTCAGATCAAGGTGAAAATATTACAAGCAGCCAGGAAGAAATAATTTAAATATTGTGGAAACACAATCAGGATAACACAGGATCTACCAGCTTCCACACTGAAGAATCAAAAGGCTTGGAATATTATATTCTGGAGGTCAAAGAAGCTGGGAGTAAAATCAAGAATCACCTACCCAGCAAAACTGAGTATCATGTTTCAGGGGAAAATTTGGTCATTCAGTGGAATAGAGGACTTTCAAGCATTCTTGATGAAAAAAAAAACAGAGTTGAATAGAAAATTTGCCATATAGATACAAGAAGCAAGAGAAGCATGAGAAGGTAAACAGGGAAAAGAAATCATAAGGAACTTAGCAAATTTGAACCACATGGAAAAACAATAATTGTAACTGATGAAACTTTTCTCAGTATGAGAATAGTTGAAAGGAATAGAAATGTGTGTGTGTGTACACACACACACACACACACATATATATATATATATACACACACACACATACACATACATATATATGTCTATGTAGGAGGGTATATGGGCGTATGAATACATATGTGAATGCATGTATATATGTGTAGATGTATACATAGATAGAGTTCACAAGACCGATTTAATAGGAAGGGATGATACTTAAAAGGTGAAATTAAGATGTGAGAGAGGAATATAATGAGAGGAGATGGGGAGAGACAGAATGGGGTAAACTATCTCATATAGAAGAGGCAAGGGAACATGGTTACAATGGAGAGGAAGAACAGGAAGGCAAAAGGGAATGGGTCAACCTTATTCTCATTGAATTTGGCTCAGGGAGGGAATGACATATACACTAAATAGGGTATCTCACCCTATAGGAGAGTAGGAGGGAAGGGGATGAGAGAGGGTATTATGGAAGGGAGGACAGGCTGGTGGGGAGGGCAGTTGGAAGCACCCACTTTTGAAAAGGGACAGGATCAAAGTAGAGAATAGAACAAGTTGGAGTTGGGATAGGAGGGAGGGAAATATAGTGATTCTTTTACAATTTATCCACTATGGAAATGTTTTCCATAGCTACACATGTACAACCTATACTGAATTGCTTATCTTCCTAGTAAGGGTGGGTGACAAGGGAGGAATGGAATGAATCTGAAATTCAAAGTTTTAAAATCAAATGTTTAATATATGCATATATATATACACATTATCAATATTATTTTACATGTAACTGGGAAATAAGATATACAGGCACTGGGGCATAGAGATCTACTGTGCCCTCCTGGAAAGTCAGAAGGGGTGTGGGAGAGAGAATATTGGAGGAGGGTATATCCAGTGGGATTGCTATTTGGGGGTGGTGGGTAGGGGGAAAACAGGGAGAAAAATTGTAACTCAAAATCTTGTGGAAATGAATGATGTAAACCAGAAGTTAATAAAGCATTTAATTTAAAAAATAATAATTAAAAAATTTTAAAAAGAAAAACAGAGGTTCTGAAGTTGGATTGATTCTCTTATAAAAGTGTGTAGATGGGGAGGAGAAGGGAGAATAAAAAGAATATGCTTATCTAGAAAGTGGGAAGAAAAGGGCACATTTTTGCTATTTTACATAATTGAGATGTGTGAAGAGTTTACCAAAATTGAAGAAA
This sequence comes from Petaurus breviceps papuanus, assembly GCF_028583685.1. NCBI lineage: Eukaryota > Metazoa > Chordata > Mammalia > Diprotodontia > Petauridae > Petaurus > Petaurus breviceps. The sequence continues at coordinate 5,985,245 of NW_027185616.1, read as the reverse complement.
GGGTGGGAGAAATGGGCATAAAATAAAACAGACTCATATAAAAAAAACACACACCAACATCAAAATCAACAGGAAAACAATTAGGGGTTGGTTGAGGTGGGAGATGGGAGATGTTAAGATAGAGGATAATATGAAGGACTTAATAGTCACAAATGAAATAAACTGCTTGATGCTTAAGAGAAGGTTCAAAAAAGAGGAAGGGGAAGAAAAGAACTAGAATCTAAGTGGAGTTCCCATGAACTAGGGAATGTCTGAACAAATTATGCTACATTTCAGAGAATTCTGGAAAGTATAAAGATAGAGTATAGTGGTCAGAAGCAGAAGAATAATTTGGTTTTGTTATTGTTGTTGTTGTTTGGTTGGTTTTTTTAAAGCAATTGGGGTTAAGTAACTTGCTCAAGGTTACACAACCTGGTGTTTCTGAGTGAATGCTAAGTGTCTGAGCCCGGATTCGATCCCATATCATCCCTACTCTGGAGCTGGTGCTCTTACTCACTTTGCTACCTGGCTGCCCCCAGAAGAATAATTTGTACAAGGACAATGCTGAAAGAAAAATATCTCTAACTAATCAATTCAATGGCCAACTATGTATCTAAGGGACTTATGATGAAATACACTACCCAACTCCTGACAGAGAAGTGATGGACTCAAAGCACAGAAAGACAAACACATTTTGGACATGGACATTATATGGATTCTTAGTTTAAAATAGTGATTAAAAAAAGAAAGTCAAAAGTAACCAAACTGTAATCCAGCAATACCACTACCAGGTCTGTCTCCCAAAAAGATCATTTAAAAAACAGAAAAGGACATGCGTATACAAAAATATTTTAGCAACCTTTTGTGTGGTGGCAAAGTGTTAGAAATTGAGGGGAGGACCAGCAATTGGGGAATGGCTAAACAAGTTGTGGTATATGAATGCAATGGAATACTATCATGCAACAAAAAATGATGAGCAGGTAGATTTCAGAAAAACCTGAAAAGACTTGCATGAAGTGATGCAAAGTAAAATGAGAAGAACCAGGAAGACCTTGACACAGTATTAGCAACATTGCATTATGATCAACTATGAATGACTTAGCTCTTCTCAGCAACACAATGATCCAAGACAAGGACAAAGAACCCATGATGGAAAATGCAATCCACATCCAGATAAAAAACTGGTGGACTCTGAATGCAGATCAAAGCATACTTTTTCACTTAATTTTTTTCATTTTTTTCTTTTGATCTGTTTCTTCTTTCACAAGTGTGACTAATATGGAAATATCTTTTACATAATTATACATATATAACCTATATCAAATTGCCTACCATTTTAGGAAGAGGGGAGGGGAGGGAGAAAAATCTGGAACTTAAAATCGTGTAAAAACAAATGCTAAAAATTGTCTTAACATGCGATTGGGAAAAAATAAAATACTATTTTAAAAAGCAGGAAAGAAGAGAGAGAGATTGTGGAGGAACTAAACACACATAAGAGAACAGAAGGAAGCACAGATAAGCAGGATAGTTGTGAAAGTAATATATTGTGGGGGAGGGGGGCCTCTATGAGGGAAACAAAGGTAAGTAGGGAATGCATTGCTCAGCAGCTCAGAGTCAAGCTGCTGCTGCCTTCCATTGACATCTTCAAGCAGAGCTCTGGAATTGGCAGCTTCAGTAACCCCTGTTGATTCAATTGCCCCAGGATGTAGGTGTTATTATTACCTCCATTTTATAGATGGGGTACAGGGTCCCTGGTTACAGTTCCAGGATAGAGAAGAAAGCTTGTGGTCACTCATAGATCAGAGCACAGCCAGGAGGGTTGTGACCACACTTCTTGTATCATGCGACCTTAGAAGAACTGAAGGCTTGCAGACTCCCAGAACTAGCTCTGAAAAAAGTATCTGACAGAAATGAAAGTCTTTCTTGGAGGATGGGGGAAGAAGAGACTAGAGATGTCTGTTCTGACTTCTTTGCAGTCACACACAACTATAGCCCTCTCCCCACTTGGGATGCCATAACCCTGAGAAAATCACTTCTTCTCTGTGGACCTCAGTTTCCTCATCTGTAAATTAAAATATATGAACTTTGATGAACTTTAAGATCCCTTCTAGCTCTAGATCTATTCCCACAACAGTTTCATAAGTTTGAAAAATTGTGCATATCCATGGGAAAGACAGAAGTTTTCACAGGGCTAGGTCCCCTATCTCTTAAACTGAGCTTCAAAGGTTACTTCCAACTAAAAAATGCTGCACTAAGTGCTTTCTGCCACCCAAGATGGGGATGGACCAATCCCATGGGAATGCTCAATATCTTAAGGACTTTATGAGTCCCTGTCAAAAGGGGAAAAAATATTATAGACAGAAAGCAAGCAAGTTATCATAATTATTTTTTGTGAGCCACTTTCTTTTCTTTTTTTCCCCAGGTTGTCAATCTGTCAGTCAACAAACCTTTGTTAAGTGCCTACTATGTGTAGGGCACTGAGGATGCAAAGAAAAGTCAAAAGACAGTATATCCATTTCTAATGGAGAAAAAAAACATAAAGCACATCCTACACTCAATGTATTGTTCATCTAAGTACCTGCCTGGAACCTGAGGACTCTTTTTCTTAGGTTGTGCCCCCTAGGATATGTAAGGATCAGCCAATCTCTAACACTTTGGGGAGAAATTGAGGGGAACCCCAACAAACAAAATTCTGGCATTTCCTAAAGGAAATGCTGAGGGCATGAGTCAAAGAGGGGATCATAATTAGTGAAAGACCCACCCCACGCCCCTGCCAATATTGAATACGTCTGCAGAAAACCAGAGCTTCGGTTTAGGGAGAAGTTTTTTGGGACATAAGATTTTTGACTATTTATTGTGGGTTATGTTCCAACTCCACCTTCTTTTTTAAAATATAAATGCCAAAGAAAGAGCAATACATTAATAATACCACCTCTTATTTGATTGACATGGAACTTTAGAATTTTCAAAACATTTTCACTCATACTTTTTCATTTGATAATCAAAATAGCAGTACAAGAGAGACAAGTCAGATATTATTATGTCTATTAACAAATGAGAAACTGAAAATCAGAGAAATTAAGTGACCTATACAAGGTCAAATAGCTAAAAATTGAAAGAGAGAGGAAGGTGAGGATTAAAACCAAAGTTTGATTTCAATTGTTTTTCTGCTACTAAGTCACAAATACCTTAGTGTGAATTAGCACATAGTTCAGCTGTTATGCATATAAAAGCTAGCATTCAAGATATATCTATTTAACTGACCATTTTTCTCTATGAGAAAATTCAGGGGGAGGGGTAACTAGGGAACACATGAAACAGGGAGGAAATAGAATTAAGCAGGAGCAAAGAAAATACAGACAGGGGAAAACAAGCCAAAGATAAACTTTCCATGCATGAAGATTTTGCTAAGGGACATCTTTCAGGAAGTTATAACCACTAACTACAAAGTTCCCGTGACCTCTGACCTAAGCACACCTAAGAAAGAAGGGAAGGGTTTAGAATATATGACAAAGCATAAAGCTGTGATCTTGTGGCCCAGAACCATCACTACCTAGTCCTCTGATATCTGTTCTGTCTCAGTGGCTTCCTGTTAGTCCCAACTAAAATTCCACCTCCTGCACAAAGTCTTCTTCAATCACATTCAATCCCAGTGCCTTCTCTCTATTACTTATTTCCATTTATCTTGTATATAGTTTACTTTGTATATATTTGTTTGCATGTTGTTTCTCCCATTAGATTATAAGCTCCTAGAGATCAGAGACTGTCCTTTGCCTCTTTTTATACTCCCAGAAATTAGCACAGTGCCTGGAATATAGTAGTATAGTGCCAATGCAATATTCACAGTGCGCACAATCACTATAAATATACCTGCATGGTGCTCAATTGCAAAATATAGCAGACTCTCTATATATAAGACAAAAGCAAAACATTTATTCGAACACCAGAAAACCAAATCCCCAAAACCAGTAAGCCAATTCCGTCATAGTAGCAAAGAAGTTAATGAGCCACAACAGCTCAGAGAGTCACAGCATCCTTTAGCCTTTCCACAAACCAACATTTACTCACAAGCCTAACTGTCTGCTTGTCTGCTGTCTTCTCTCCTCCCTCCATCTAGCTGTTCTGTCTCCCAGTTTCCTGTGGGCCCTGCTCCACCCTTCAGCAAACTCCTCCCACCACAGGCTCCATGTGATTACATTCAGCCTATTAAGGGATAGAGTATATCTTCTTTTTTTTCCTTTTTTTTTTTTTTTTTTGGTTTTTTAGAGGGCAGTTGTGTTTAAGTGACCTCCCCAAGGTCGCATGGCTAGTTTTTGTGTTAAGTGTCTGAGGCAGGATTTAAACTCAGGTCCTCCTGACTCCAGAGCCAATGCTCTATTCACTGTGCCACCTAGTCGCCCCCTAGAGTATATTTTAAATGCAGGGAAGGTCTTCAAATTTCCTTAAGCTTATTGTTTTGTTTGCTTTTTGCTTTTTGGAGGTCAATTGGGGTTAAGTAACTTGCTCAAGGTTACACAGCTAGTTTTTTTGTGTGGGTGTTAAGTGACTGAGGCCAGAACTGAACTTGGGTCCTTCTGACTCTGGGGCTGGCACTTTACTCACTGCACCACCTAGCAGCCCCCTTTCCTTAGGCTTATTGAGGGGTAGGGGAGATCTTCAAATTCTCATTACCATTACAAGCAGGCACCTAATAAATGTATATTGAATTTATGTAGTTATGCCTAAAATTTCAAGCAGCTTATTGTACAGCCTAGTGCACAAGGGACACATACAATAGAAAATACAGGTATACTACAGGAAAGCTATCTAGTTAACAACATTTCTCAAAGCTGTACTGTTCTATCACATTCCCATCTGATTCTCTTGCTCTCCAGCCAGCCTATCAACAGACTCAGTTCTATCGTCAGTTTTGGAAACACCAGTCTAGAGTCATGGGCTTTCTTTCAACCTTAAAGTGAGAGAGAAATGGATACCCTTTTTAAGGCTATTGGCAGCAAATGTTATCTTCCTGATCTCACAATTCAATAGCCCTGCCTTCCTGCTTGTGGTAAGATGGACCTATTGACAAATGAATTTGCCAATAACTATTCTAAAATTCCCAAGTTTTTTTTAACTGTGACAGATAAATAGTTTACCTTTATATATCTGTGCAGCACAAAACACATGTACACAGCTCATTTTTCTCTTCCTTAGGGCCCATTCTCTGCCTTACTGCTGGACCTAAGAGAGCTGTAAATGGTCTTTCTCTGCTCCAATGTCCCCATAACTTTAGGGTATAGTGCTGCCTTGAACTAGCCAGGCTCCTGAATCAAGGAAATTTAGATTTAAGAAGGCCTTTTTGGTGACCCTCCTCTTTCCCAAATTCCCAAACTAAAGACAAACTCCCTCATTTTAGCAAAAGCAAAAGCACTTAGACAGCAGGAATTGATTTGCTGTGTGATATTAATAACATCATGTAGCAACTCTTCTTTGCAGTGTTTAGCATATGGATTATCTGTAGGCTTCCTCCTACCAACTATTATTTCTTACGTGTTTTCTTTTGGTTACATAATGAAAAAATTCATTTTTGCAAGCAATTGCATTACTAAGGCCAAGCAAAAACAACTTTGGCATTTTCATTTAATTTCACATCTGTCAGTTAAAGCAAAATTTACAAAGGGCAAAAGAGGTGAGAGAATTACCATACCTAGGAAAACATTCATCCAAATAAGCATAATCCTGAATTAGCAGGATTTTTAAAACTACAGTCTACTATTTGGATAAGAAAATGTCAACAAAATAAGCTCACAAGAGTGATTGAGTGGGATGGATGGATGGTTGGAGAGGTAGAAGGATGGCATTATGGGAACTTCCATAGGGTAAATACCAATTAAGCCCAACCTCCTACATCTTCTACATCTCTATTCATAGCCTGGAGCAATAAGAATGGATGATATAGAGACCCTAAATGGTTATTAATCAAACTTTTTTAATAGGTGGAATTATATTCATCATATATACATACGAAATTATGAAAGGAAACACTTTCATGTCAGAAAAACTTTCAACATCACACAAGCACCAAATATTAAGAGTTGTAAGTGACCTCAGTGGCCATCTGACCCAAAAAAAATTCAAAAAGAGGAATTCCCATTACAAAATGTGTGATAAGCTCATCCAGCCTCTGATAAGAAGGAAATCACCAGAGGAAATAAGGAAATAGCTTCCAAGAGCTAGGGCTCTGCAGTGGCTTATCCTCTGAAGAGCCTCAGAACATCAATGATTTAGACCATAACTGAACTAGAAAACATTTTCAAACCCAGCAGTGCCACTTCTAGGACTGCATCCCAAAGAGATCATAGAAGTGGGAAAAGGACCCATATGTACAAAAATATTTATAGCAGCTCTTCTTATGGTGGCAAAGAATTAGAAATTGAGGGGATGCCCATCAATTGGGGAATGACTAAGCAAGTTATGGTATATGAATGTAATGGAATACTATTGTGCTATAAGAAAGGAGGAGCAGACAGACTTCATAATAACCTGGAGAGACTTATAGGAACTGATGCTGAGTGAAGAGAGCAGAACCAGCAGAACTTTGTACACAATTACAGACACAACATATGTGTGATGACTAACTTTGATAGACTGGACTCTTCTCAGCAATACAAGGTTAGAAGACAATTATAAAAGACTCATTATGGAAAGGACTATCCATATCCAGAGAAAAAACTACGGAGTCTGAATGCAGATTGAAGCAAACTGCTTGCTCTCTCTTTTGAATTTGGTTTGGTTTTGTCCCTTCTTTCTCGTTCACTCCATTGGTTACAATCCTCCTTTACAAATTAACTCATGTTTAATTCAAAGGTATTTATAGAACCTATGTTTGATTGCTTGCTGCCATGGAGGAAGGGGGAGAAGAGGGAGAGGGAGAAAATTTGAAACTCAAGGAATTGTGGAACTGAATTTTGTAAACTAAAAGTAAACAAAGAATTAAAAAAAAAAACTTTCAAAAACATCCCAGAGAAGTGCTCACCCAGTTATTGCTTGAAGTCCTCAAGTGAGAAGGAACCAATAGCTAGATTGTAAAGAATACATGTTTGAATATTGCAGAATTCCTTTCATGTAAATTCTAAAATGATGCCAGCTTACATTTAATGTAAGCAAAAATTCAATTAATTTGCCACGTGGGAGCTAGCCAATGTTATTAAGTGCCACTAAATCATCAGTATGTCCTTTCCTATCATTGAGTATAAATGTGATACGCCATTGCATATCATATTATCAATAGTTTTGTTAATTTTTCAAAAAAGAACCCTTAATAAAATGGACAAAAGGAACAATACTCCAGATGGCAACACTGTCAACACAAAAGGAAGAGACTTGTTAAGAAGGAAACCATTCTTTCCTAGGGCAGCCCAGTTCATATTTCATTTAGGATAGGAAGTTTTCTCTTCTTCAAGCCAAAACTTGCCTATTTGTAATTCCCACCCATTGCTTCTGGTTTTTGCCTTTGGAGACCAAGCAGAAGACTTAAATCCTATATGCACAGGCCTTGAAAGATTCAAAGAAAATTACCATGTTCTTTTGCATCTTCCCTTTTCAGACTAAACATTAATAAGGGTTGGATGGAAAAACATCAATCGTCAAATACCCAAGAAATTCCACCGATCATAACCTTTCATTTCTCAAGCATGCTAGTTAGCTCATATGTATATAATAGTTTAAAATACATTCATTTATTCACTGCTTCTTTCAACAAACAATAAATGCCTACTATGTACAGATCACTGTGCTGGGGGAGATACAAAATTTAGATAAAACATGATCTCTGCCTTCATGGAGCATATAGTCTTATTAGTGAAATAAGAACAAGATATTAGCAATATATAACATTATGTGATAAATGCAGTAGCAAGTTACACGGCGAAAAGTTTATGAGATTCAAGAGGGGAAGATAATTTCTTAAAACACAGATCTGATGTCACCATCATGCTCAATAAATTCCAAGGCTCCCTATTACCTATAGGATAAAATGTAAAACCCATCTGTTTCACATTTAAAGTTTTTTAAAACCTGATACCTTTCTACATCTGTAGGGGGGTTTTTGTGCTTTATTCTCATCTTTTCATCTTGTGGTCCAGCTACCCTGGCCTGCATACGTGATACTCTGCCTCCCTCTGTGTGCCTTTCCATTGATTCTGTCTCATGCCTAAAACATTTTTCTTTCTCATCTTTGCCTCTTAGAATCCTGGGCTTCCTTTTAAATCTAAGCTTGAGCAGAACTTTCCTGGGATTCAGGCCCAACTAGTAGCACCCTCCCCTTGAACTTTAATCTTTTTTTTTTTTTATAAGCAATTGGGGTTAAGTAACTTGCTCAAGGTTACACGGCCAGTTATTATTTCTGGGTGTGGTGCTGAGTATCTGAGCCCGGATTTGATCCAGGTCATCCCGACACTGGAGCCGGTGCTCTGACTGGCTGAGTCACCTGGCCACCCCTAAGCTGTTGGGGTTAAGTAACTTGCTCAAGGTTACACGGCCAGGTGTTTCTGGGTGGGTGCTAAGTGTCTGAGCCCGGGATTCGATCTCCAGGTCTTCTCAGCACTGGAGCCGGTGCTCTTACTCGCTGTGCTACCTGGCCGCCCCAGACTTTAATCTTGTATCTACTCTGTCTATATCTAGTCACGTTTATGTTGTGTTCCCCATTGGAATGTAAATTACTTGAAGGCAAGAATGTTTTTTTTGCTTTTTATTTATATTCCCAGTGTACCTGACTCTCATTAAGTGCTTAATAAATGTTTTTCGATTGAATGATTCAGTCTACCCTCTACTGGAGCTTCTGCTACTATCCATTTCTACTCTCCACCATTTTCTTCTTCCTGCCCTTATTTTATTTTTTTGAAACTTCTTCTGCCCTGTTGCTTTTCAACTCATACACCAAATAACTTCTGTAGATATCAGCAGCCAATCAGAGCATTCCTTTCCTATCCCTTGATGAACCAGTCCATCACAGAGCATCTTGTCTATTCGTTAGGTGTTCTGTTTCTCCTCAGTGTTTTTGCAGTGACTGAGGGCCTTGAGACGGTAAATTCACTCTTAAAGACTCTTTTTCCCCCTCCCCCCATATCTTCTCTCCACTTTTAGGTTTGACACTATTCTAGACAGAAGGAAAATAATTTCCAGATAACTAAATTACTGATTTTTTATATCACAATCCAAAGGACAAAGGAAATGCATTGTGAGAAGTTTCTCTGACTTGGTGGAGGCTGTAAAGTTAAAATCCTTGACAGTCAAGTTAACTTTTTAATTAGGATGCAAGTAAGAAAATTCAAAAGTCAATCAGTCAGCCCTGAAGAAAGTGAGACTGTCTTCTAATCAATGGCTGCTCAAACCTCTTTGATTAAAGGCTGGATCTGTCATTTTCTATTGTCTGAAGCTAATGAGTCACTTTGAATTAGCCCCTCTATAGACTGCTTGTGATGTTCTAGGAAGGAAGGCTGTAGGGAGTTTTAAACAATAAACAGAACAGCTTCCTTCCAGATAGGGTCTTTAAATATGCTTCCCCAGAGCAACATTTATAAAGCCCTCCATTAACTCCCCACACATACACTACCCTCTGGAGGTATTAAAGCCCTGTGTCTTTTTTCTCTTTCAAACAATCAATATTTACTTAGCACCATAATCAAGGCAAAGTACTGGGCTTATCTGGGAAGAGGGAGCAGGAAAAGAAAATGCAAAGATGCATGACTGTTAGAAAGATCTCTCAGAGCTTCCCCTATAATTGGGAGACAAGATACCCACTAAAAGTTAACCAACAACAAATACAATTTGTTATATAAATAATTCCCCTCTACCCCCACAACACCCCCCACCAAAACCGAAAATGATAGAAGTTGCTTATAAGGACTGGATTAGTTCTCTAGACAGGGGAATAATTTCATTGCTAACCTGGTCAGGGAAGGCTTCTCAGAACAAGCCATCAAGGGAAATGGAGGTCCTGAGCTGTGAAATGACTTGACTGTGACTAAATTGTTTATGTTTGTGTGCTTGACTAATGTGGCAGGATAGGGACAGACTGACTCATAAACCTCTCAGCTTCTTTCCTAAGGGAAGCTGGGAAACCATTGTAGTTTGATGCTTATGACATACTTAACAGGACTTTATTAGACTGGGTTCAGTAGCCTGATCTTAGAATGATCTCTGAGGGTAATTCTGTTGCTACAAATGCTCCAAATGAATAATTTTTCTTGGACAAGTTTAGGGGGCTAGAACCTCAGATTAGGAAAGCCAAGGGTAGATGTTCAATTCCCTGAATGAGCTAGTTAGCCTCTGCTTCTTCCATGTGCAATCGTTTTTTCAATGATTCTCTTATAAAATTAAAGGCCCACATATGCTTTGTGAGGGTTTTTCATTTTTCTAATTCATTGCCTTCTCCTAAATAACTTGGTAATTTATTGTCTGCAGTCATGAAACTTGTAGGCAGACAGTTCATACGACTGAAAGATTTTATATTTATCTAACAGATTTGCTATTTACTGTATTCATCTTAGGTAAGACTTGGAAAAGGAGCACATAGAGTTTCTTCTCCACTATCACATTCCCCTCCAGGGTACTCTCAGGTTGTCCCTCATTCCTCATTCCCTCCCCACCCCCAGCCTTTCAAAATCCTTGGTTTCCTTCAAGACTCAGCTAAAGAGCTATCTCCTGAGTGGGACCCTTCTTGACCTTCCCAGTTGTTAGTGTCTCCAACCTCACACTAAAAAAAAAAGGAAAAACTTTTATCTAAGGTACTCTCCCTTTATTATATGGACATTTTATTTACTGAAAAAAAAAGAATATTGTGTGTGAAACAGGAAAGCAGCTTAAGGAGAAACAAACAGTTCTGAGAAAAAAATCCATTCCTCAGATGATATTGCTTGAGGAGAAATATATAAAGTTCTGAAAGAACAGAGTGAAAGCTTGACCCTCAGAGGCAAAATACTGAATAATTGTAGTTGTAATGCATTTTTCCAAGTTTCTAATTTATGTAATGCTGTTTATAGGACTTGGAAGTTTATTACTTGGAAATTCTTAATCAAAGAACTGTTTAGGGACTAAGAGTCCATTGTATATAATAATAGTGATGATCATACTAATTATACCATGCTTAAAGGTTTGCAAAAGGCTTTAAAATATTATTTTATCTCATTTTAATAATTTGCTATAATTTTATTTTATTAGCTTATGTTAATAGTTTACTAAATATATGGGTCATACCAGGCAGAACTATGAATTTGAGCTGTTTAAATCCGAAATAGAGGTAAGAAATCTCACATAAGGAAGGATTGATTTGAGGTAGTAGAAGCCAAATGAGAAGTTACAAAAGAAGCTGCTTATAGAAGACCAAAACTTCCGAAGCCAGAATAGAGAACCCAGCAAAGCTAAGAAGACAACAAAAATGAGAACTGACAGAAACTGAGTACAGTTGAGATCATCTGACTATAGAAAGATAGGCTTTGCAGTTGAAGGGAGTTGATTGAAGGAGAGTTTTGAGGTTGAGAACTGATTGGAGAAAGCAACACCCCTTCTGTGTGAAGAGCTGACTGGGGAAAGGATTCCTTGCTCTCTAGCCCTGCCTATAGCCTGAGATAACAAATCCATCAGAGGTGTCTTCAAACCCATACATCACCTTCTACTGTTCTCTATGATTTGAGAAGGGAAAACCTCTCAGTGAATTGCTTTTTGTTTTTGCAAGTAGAAAATTATTCTACTAAGCTCTGATCCAGAGGAAATTTTCAGAAATACTTGCTGTTCATTCTTTTCTTTTTTCTTTTTTTCTTTAGTTTTTTAAATTTTTGTTTGTTCATAATTTTTTGCTTTAAATAGTATTTTATTTTTCCCCAATTACTTTTGAGTTCCAAATTTTTCTGCCTTCCTCCCTCCCCTCCTCTCTTCTGAAAAACAGTAGACAGTTTTTTATAGTTTATATATATACATATATATATATATATACAATCATATAAAAATTTATATATATACACCATCATGTAAAATGTATTTCCATATTTGTCACAGGTGTGGAAGACGAAACAGATCAAAAGGGGAAAAAACATGAAAATGAATAAATTAAGTGAAAAAAATATGCTTCAGTCTGCATTCAGAGTCCATCACTTTTGTTTTGTTTTGTTTTTTTAATCTGGATATGGGTAACATTTTCGTTTGTGAGTCCTTTGTACTTGTCTTGGATCACTGTGTAGGTGAGAACAGCTGAGTCATTCATAATTCATCATCACACAATGTTGCAGTTGCTGTGTATAATGTTTTCCTAGATTTGCTCATTTCACTTTGCATCAGTTTGTACAAGTCTTTCCAGGTTTTTCTGAAATATGTCTGTTCATCATTTCATATTGCATAATAGTATTCCATTACATTTGTATACCACAGCTTGCTCACCCATTCCCCAATTGGTGGTCATCTCTTCAATTTCCAATGTTTTGCCACCGCAAATAGGGTTGCTATAAATATTTTTGCATATGAAGGTACTTTTCTCTTTTTATGATATTTTTGGGATACGGACCTATTAGAGCTGTTGTTGGATCAAAAGGTATGCAGAGTTTGGTTGCCCAATTTGTTCCAAATTGCTCTCCAGAATGGCTAGATCAGTTCACAACTCCATCAACAATGCATTAGTGTCCCAATTTCCTTACATCCTGTCTAACATTTATTATTTTCCCTTTTTTGTCATATTAACTCATCTGGTGGTATTTTAGAATTGTTTTAATTTGCATTTCTCTAATCAAAATTGATTTAGAACACTTGTTTAGGGATAGTGGCCCAGCACAGGGGCAAGTTGATCCACCAACCTCAAGGGCCATTCCCACACCTATCACTGCAGTGCTGGGATCTGTCAGAGCTGGGTAAGAGATAAATGCAGAGCCCATGGCAGTGGCAGCAGCTACTCCTGGGACTATCAACCCACAGCCTGGAAATTTAAAAAGCACCTATCTGAACTTCCAGGGACCAGGATGGCAGAATGAACCCCAGCTGCTCCAGACCCCCCCCCAACCCTGAAAATACAGAAATTATTGCCCCAGAGCAATATTTTAAAATAGTGAAGGCTTGGGAGTCCTAGAGGAAGGGCATGGCTAAGGCCCTGTCTCAAAATGGGTAAAAGACAGATTTCAAAGACAAAGACTCTAGAATCCTATTATTGCAAGTGGGAGGAACCAAACTCAGAAGGAGACAGCATTGACTCTACACCCACAATTGAAGAGTCAACATGGAATATGAACGGGTCTCAAGCCCAGAAAGCATTTTTAGAAGAGCTCAAGGACTTTGAAAAAAAAATTCTAGAGGTAGAAGATAAAATGACTAATTTTTTAAAAATCAAAATTGTGAAAATAGAGAAAATTTTCAATGAAGAAAGCAGCACATTAAAAAGAAAAATGTGTGAAATAAAAATAAAGTCTGAACATATGGAAAAAGAGCTTAAAAATTAGAATCAACCAAATTGAAGCTAATGACTCTATGAGGTACCAAGAATCAATCAAACAAAACATCAAGAATGAAAAATTAGAAAAAGAGGTTAAATATCTCAATAACTGACCTGAAAAACAGATCCAGGAGAGATAATCTGAGAATTATTGGTCTACCAGAAAATCATGGTGAAAAAAAGAACCTGTACAACATCATCCAAGAGCTCAGCAAGGAAAACTGCCCTGAGATCCTGGAACCAGAGAGTAAAATATAAATCAAGAGAATCTACCAGACACCTCTGGAAAGAGTTCCCAAACTGAAAACTCTGCAAAATGTTGTAGCCAAATTCCAGAACTATCAGGTAAAGGAGAAAATACTGCCAGTAGCCAGAAAGAAACAATTCAAATGTCGTGGAACTACAGTGAGGATTTCACAGGATCTGACAGCTTCTACATCGACAAATTGGAAGTACTGTAATATGATATTTCGCAAGGCAAAAGAGCTTAGGTTACAACCAAGGATCAGCTATTGAGGGAAACTGAGCATAATCTTTCACACAAGGAGATGATCATTCAATGATATGTGGGATTTCCAGACCTTCCTGATGAAAAAGCCAGACCTCAATGGAAAACTCAAACTCCAATTACAAGACTCAAGAGAGACATAGAAAGGTGAATAGGGAAAACACACACACACACAACTTGTTATTTAATACGAGTAAACTGTTTGCATCCCTATATGGGAAGCTGATACCTGTTAATGTTGAGAATTGTATACTTATCGTGACATTTTAAAAAGATATAGATAAATAGAGGGGGTGGGTATAAATTAAACAAGATGATGATAAAAAAAAAACCTGATTAAGGGGTGCAAAGGAACTGCAATGGAGGAAGAGGAAAGAACAAAGCAGAAAAGGGTAAATTATGCCACATAAAGAGGCATAAAAACATATTATAGTGGAGGGAAAAAAACATTATATGATCCTCACCCTTATTGGCCCTGGTGTAAGGAGGGAATAATACAATCAGTTAAGTACAGGATTCTATAGAGAAGAGACATAAAACCTATCATAATAGATGGAAAGAGTAGAGGGAGAGGAACACTGAATGAGATCTATTCTCATCAATCTTGAGAAATAACATAATACATTAAGCATAAAAATATATTGTACCTTACAGGCAGTAGGAGGGGGAAGGGCTAAGAAAAGGGGGATGGGGTTTAGAAGGGAGGGAAGAGGTAGAAAGGGGGAAGGTAGGAAAAGGGAGGGGGTCTGATAAGGAGGGAATACTGAGGGAGGCAGTGGTCAAAAGGAAAACTCCTAAGGAGGGGAAGGGAGAAGGGAAAAAATAAAAGTATAAACAAGGGAAGGAATAGAATGGAGGGAAAGACACAGATAGTAATCATAACTGTGAATGTGAATGGGATGAACTTTCTCATAAAACAGAGGCAGATAACAGAATGGATTAAAAACCATAATCCTACAATATGCTGTTTACAAGAAACACATTTGAAATAGGGGGATACACACAGGGTAAAGGTAAAAGGCTGGAATAAAATATATTATGCTTCAGCCAAAGTAAAAAAAAGCAGGGGTAGCAATCCTTATCTCAGACAAAGCAAAAATAGATCTAATAAGGAAGTAAACTATATCCTGCTAAAAGGCACCATCGAAAATGAAGCAATATCATTACTAAACATTTATGCACCAAGCGGTACAGCATCCAAATTCCTAGAGGAGAAGTTTAGGGAATTAGAGGAAGAAATAGATAGCAAAACTATACTAGTGGGGCACCTCAATCTCCCCCTCTCTGAACTTGATAAATCTAACTTCAAAATAAACAAGAAAGAAGTTAAGGAGGTAAATAGAATCTTAAAGAAGATAGATATGGTAGACCTCTGGAGAAAAGTGAATGGGGATAAAAAGGAATGTACCTTCTTCTCAGTGGTACATGTCACATATACAAAAATTGACCATGTACTAGGGCATAAAAACCTCGCAATTCAGTGCAGAAAGGCAGAAATATTAAATGCATCCTTCTCAGATCATGATGCAAGAAAAATCACATGAAATAAAGGACCACGGAAGGATAAACTAAAAACAAATTGGAAACTAAATAACTTAATCCTAAAGAATGAGTGGGTCAAACAAGAAATTATAGAAACAATCAAGAACTTCATTCAAGAGAATGACAATAATGAGACAACATAACAAAACTTGTGGGATGCAGCAAAAGCAGTACTTAAGGTAAGTTTTCTATCCCTGAATGCATACATAACCAAAATAGAGAAAATCGAGGTCAATGAATTGGGCATGCAATTGAAAAAGCTAGAAAAAGAACAAATGGAAAATCCCCAATTAAATACTTAATTAGAAATAATGAAAACCAAAGGAGAGATTAATAAAACTGAATTTAAGAAAGGTTTTGAACTAATAAATAAAACTAAGAGCTGGTTTTGTGAAAAAAACAATAAAATTCTGCCTTTAGCCAATATGATAAAAAAAAGAAAGAAAAGCAAATTATGAGTATCAAAAATGAAAAAGGTGAATCTACCTCCAAATGAAGAGGAAATTAAAACAATAATTAGGAATTATTTTACCCAATTGTATGCACATAAATTTGGTAATCTTAGTAAAATGGATGAATATTTTAAAAAATATAAGTTGCCCAGATTAACTGAAGAGGAAGCAAATTACTTAAATAACCCCATATCAGAAAAAGACATTTAACAAGCCATCAATGAACTCCCTAGGAAAAAATCTCCAGGGCCAAATGGATTTGCTAGTGAGTTCTAGCAAACATTTAAAGAGAACAATTGATTCTAATACTCTACAAACCATTTGGGAAAATTAGTGAAGGAGTCCTACCAAACTCTTTTTGTGACCCAAATATGGTATTGATACCTAAATCAGAAAGAGATAAAATGGAGAAAGAAAATTATAGACCAATTTCCCTCGTGATATAGATGCAAAAATTTTAAATAAAATATTAGCAAAAAGACTACAGCAACTTATCTCAAGAATAATACACTATGATCAGGTAGGATTTATTACAGGAATGCAAGGATGGCTTAATATTGGAAAACACTCAGTATAATTGATCATATCAACAATAAAACTAGCAGAAACTACATGATCATCTCAATAGATGCAGAAAAGGCTTTTGACAAAATACAACATCCATTCCTATTAAAAACACTAGAAAGTATAGGAATAAATGGAGTCTTCCTTAAAATAATAGGTAGCATCTATTTATAACCATCAGCAAGTATTATATGTAATGGGGATAAGCTAGAAGTATTTCCAATAAGCTCGGGGATGAAACAAGGATGTCCACTATCACCCTTATTATTCAATCTGGTTCTAGAAATGTTAGCAGTAGCAATTAGAAAAGGTAAAGAAATTGGAGGAATCAAATTAAGCAAAGAAGATACTAAGCTATCACTCTTTGCAGATGATATGATGATATACTTAGAGAATCCTAGAGAATCAAGCAAAAAAAAAACTTGAGACAGTAAATAAATTTCACAAAGTTGCAGGGTACAATATAAACCCCCATAAATCCTCAGCATTCCTATATATCTCTAATGAAATCCAACAGCAAGAGATAAAAGGAGAAATCCCATTTAAAGTTACTGTAAACAATATAAAATATTTGGGAATCTACCTGCCAAAACAAACCCAAGACCTACATGAACATAACAACAAAACACTTTTCACACAAATAAAGTCAGATCTAACTAATTGGAAAAACATCAATTTCTTTTGGCTGGGTTGAGCTAATATAATAAAAAATTTTACCTAATAATATAATAACAATTTTACCTAAATTAAATTATATATTTAGTGCCATACCAATTAATCTACCAAAAAAATTACTTTATAGAGATAGAAAAACAGTGACAAAATTCATTTGCAAGAACAAAAGGCCCAAAATGTCAAGGGAATTAATGAAAAGAAATACTAGGGAAGGTGGCCTAGCCATACCAGATTTTAATCTGTATTATAAAGCAGCAATCATCAAAACTACTTGGTATTAGCTGAGGAATAGAGTAGTGGATCAATGAAATAGATTGGGTACACAAGACTCAGCAGTCAATGACTATAGTAATCTACTGTTTGATAAACCCAAAGACCCCAGTTTTGAGTATAAGAACTCACTATTTGACAAAAACTCCTGGGAAAACTAGAATATAGTATGGCAGAAACTTGGCATAGATCATTATCTAACACCATATACCAAAATCAAGTCTAAATGGATGCACAATCTAGGTATAAAGGCTGATATTATAAGCAATCTGGGAAACCAAGGAATAGTATCCCTGTCAGATTTATGGAGAAGGGAGGACTTTATGACCAAACAAGAGGTAGAGAGCACTATAAAATGTAAAATGGATAATTTTGATTACATTAAATTGAAAAGTTTCTGTACAAACAAAGCCAATGTAACCAAGATTAAGAGGGAAGTGGGAAATTGGGAAAGAATTTTTAGAACCAGTGTCTCTGATAAAGGCCTCATTTCTAAAATATATGGAGAATTGAGCCAAAGCTATAAGAATACAAGCCATTTTCCAATTGATAAATGTTCAAAGGATATGAACAGTCAGTTTTCAGAGAAAGAAATTAAAGATATCTATAAGCATATGAAAAAATGCTCTAAATAACTGGTGATTAGAGAAATGCAAATCAAAACAACTCTGAGATACCACATCTCACTGGCCAGATTGGCTAAGATGACAAAATAGGAAAATGACAAATGCTGGAGAGGATGTGGAAAAACTGGAACACTAATGCATTGTTGGTGGAGTTGTAAACTAATTCAACCATTCTGGAGAGCAATCTGGAACTATGCCCAAAAGCACAATAATTTTGAGCCAGTAATACCACTTCTAGGGTTGTATCCCAAAGAGATCATAGAAGTAGGAAGAACTGTATGTACAAAAATATTTATAGCAGCTCTTTTTGAAGTGGCAAAGAATTGAAAATTATAAGGGAAAGCCCATCAATTGGGGAATGGCTAAATAAGTTGTGGTATATGAATGTAATGGAATATTATTATGCTATAATAAATGAGGAGCAGACAGATTTTGTATTTACCTGGCGAGACTTATACAAACTGATGCTGAATGAGAAGAGCAGAATCAGGACAAATCTGTACACAATTACAGACACAATATATGTGTAACAACCAACTTTGATAGACTAGATACTTCTCAGAAATGTAAGGTTATAAGAAACCTCCAAAAGACTCAAGATGGAAAAAGATGTTTACATTCAGAGAAAGAACTAGAGAAAACAGAGTTTAGATGCACATTGAAGCAAACTACCAGCTCTCTCTCTTTTTCTTGTTTGGTTTTATTTTCTCTTTCCCATTATTCATTCCATCAGTTACAATCCTTCTTTACTACCTGACTAATGTCTAACATGAAAGTATTTGCTGATCCTATACTTGATTGCTTGCTGCCATGGGGGTTAGGGGTAGAAGAGAAGAATGGGGAGAAAATTTGAAACTCAAGGGAATGTGGAACTGAATCTTGTAAGCTAAATGTAAACAAACAAATTAATAAAGATAAAATTTTACTTTAAAAAGAAATAGAAAAAAAGAACCCTTGTTTATATGCCTATAAATATCTTTGATTTTTTCATCTAAAAATTTCCTGTTCATATCCTTTGGTCATTTATTTATTGGGAAAAATGACATATTCTCATAAATTTGACTCATTTCTCTATATATTTGGGAAATCAGGCCTTCGTCAGAGTTTGCTCTAAAGATTGTTTCCCAACTTTTTGCTTTCCTTCTAATGTTGGTTGCATTGGTTTTGTTTGTACAAAAGCTTTTCAATTTAATATGATCTAAATTACCTATTCTATATTTTTTAATGCTCTCTATCTCTTCTTTGGTCATGTATTCTTCCCCTCCCCATAGATCTGACAGGTAGACAGACTATAACTTACTCTCCTAATTTGACTGTTTCATTACTTACAGTACCTTTTAACAAGATATAGTTTCCTTCCTTATCTCTTAATTAGATCTATTTTTGCATTTACTTTGTCTAAGATCAGGACTGATACCCCTCCTTTTTTTTTTTACTTCAGTTGAAGCATAGTAGATTCTGCTCCAGTCCCTTACCTTTACTCTATGTGTGTTTCTCTGCTTCAAGTGTGTTTCTTGTAAGCAACATATTGTAAGATCCTAGTTTCTGACCTACTCTGCTATCTGCTTCCATTTTATGGGAAAGTTTACCCCATTTACATTCACAGTTATGATTACTCTCCATCCTATTTTTCCTCCTTGTACGTCCTCTCTCTCCTTTCACCCTTTCCCACCTCACCAGTGTTTTGCTTCTGTCTACCATCTCCCCTGATCTGCCCTCCCTTCTATCAGTCCACACACCCTCCCTTTACTCCTCCCTTCCTACTTTCCTGTTGGATAAGGTAGCTTTCTATATTCAACTCTTTGTGTATATTATTCCCTCTTTGAGATGAGAGTAAGTTTGAAGCAACACCTATCACCCAACCTCCCATCTTCCTCTCCATTGTAAGAGGTCTTTCTTGCCTCTTCTGTTTCTCCTTTCCTTCTGCCACCATTGTATTCCTCTTTCTAATCCCTTAATTTTTTGTGTCATTCCCTTATATCTGTACCCTATGTTATATATATATATATATTCCTTTCTATCTGTACCGTTAGTTATATTTAAGAGTTAAAAATATCATCTTCCCGTGCAGAGATGTAAACAGTTTACCTCCGTTGTATCCCTTATGTTTTCTTTTCCTTTTTTACCTCCTTATGCTTCTCTTGGGTCTTGATATTGAAGGCCAAATTTTTGGTTTAGTTATGGTCTTCTTACAAAGGCTTGAAATCCTTCCATTTTGTTGAATGACCACTTTTTCCCTTAATATACTATGCTTAATTTTGCTGGGTAAGTGATTGCACTTGGTTGTAGTTCTAGCTCCTTTGCCTTGCAGAATATAATGTTCCATGACCTCTGGTCCTTCAATGTTGCAGCTGCCAAATCCTGTGTGACCCTGATTGTGACTCTCCAATATTTGAATTGTTTCTTTCTGGACACTTGTAGTGATAACTATAATGCTGTCTCAGCACTCAGTCAACTAAAGAGGCCTGGGAAATTCTGTAGATCTCAGGCTTAAAGTTGTTTGCAGCCAAAAGGACCTAACATTGCTTGACATATCAGGAAGGAAACGGTATCCTATACTGTTACAGAACAATACATTTGACAAACATTTGTTGAGCACTCTAATGCAATTCAATTCAATTAAAAAAGCATTCGTTAAATATGTGTACATGCCTAAGATGTGCCAGGCATTGTGGGGGACATAGAGGAAGTAGAATCCAGGGTACTTCTCTTAAAGAGCTGACAGTTTCGTTCAAAAGACACATAAAAAGTTAAATAACAATACTCCAGACGTGTGAGTTCATGATGGAGGGAAGTGACTCTCTTTTAATGGTTCCTTTTTAGTAGGGATGGTCTAAGGGGTGCATGATAAAAATTCTTTAATGATGTCTTAAACAGTAAATATTTGTAAAGATATCATGAGTGTTGTATTCAATTACTCTGGGGGTTTATAGCACATTCTTTTTTTTTTGAAAGAGGTTCCTGGGGAAAAAAAATTGGGAACCACTACTGTAAAGAACTCTCTCTCTACCAGTACAATTCAGTATCTTCTCTTAAATACATTTTCTTAGAAATTTTGCCCAGGCACTGAGAAGTGATTTGTTCAATTTTAAGCAGCCAGTTAGTGTCAGAGGCAGGACTTAAACCCAAGTCTTCCTGACTCTGAGGCCATCTGTCTATCTACTATAATACACTGCCAATATTGTTTGGTTATTGTCTGTTGTTCTCAAAGAGGACCTAAATGAATTAAAGACAAGTTACAGTATGTTCAACTGTCACTGATCAGGCCAATATGAGTATGGAATGCTCTAATACAGGTCAGGTACAAATAGACCATGTGAACATTTGGAGAAGATTCTCTAATTTTGCATGTCTGATATTTCTTTTGAATTACTTCAATTCTGTTTTGCTTGTAGAGTACAGCACCTTCTTTGATACAGGCACTCCATGCTGGGAAGTCCTGTGCCAGTATTTTCCATGTCACACAATCAATTTCAAAGTTCTTCAGAGAGACCTTAAAAGTTTTCTTGTATCCCTTCTTCTTACTACCATGTAAACTCTTGCCCATGTGAGTTCTCCATAAAATAGTCTTTTAGGCAAGTATATATTTGGTATTAGAACAGCATGGCCAGTCCATCAGAGTTATACTCTTTGCAGTAGAATTTGAATGCTTGGCAGTTCAGCTGGAGAAAGGACCTCTGTTTCCAGTACCTAATCCTTCCATGTGATCTTCAGAATATTACTAAAATAATTCAAATGGAAGCGATTCAGTTTCCTGACATGGTGCTGGTATACTGTGCAGGTTTCACAAGCATCCAACAATGAGGTGAGCACAACAGTTCTATAGACCCTCAGTTTGGTAGTTAGTCTAATGCCTCTTCTCTCTCACACTTTCCTTTGGAGTCTCTCAAACACTGAGCTAGCTCTGGTCTAGCCGAATTTTCAACTGAAGAAGAGGTTTTGAATGTCATTAGGCTACTCTTCTGTGGCAAAGTACCTGGTACTGATTCTATTCCAGCTTAGATTTATAAGATGGAGGGTCCATTGCTTACACAAGAACTGACTGAAATTTTCCAGGTTATATAGCAAGATGGGATTATCCTCCAGGAGTTCAAGGATGCCTCCACTGTCCATCTCTATAAATGCTACCAATATAGGGCACAATTCAAAGAGCTATCAAAAAGCACTATAGGATAGGGGTCACATGAGAACCATAAACAATAAGTTCTATGCAGGTAGAAGAGTGAGAGGTCACTATAATCTAAAATGGTAAGTTAGACTTCATGGAAGAAGACATACTTATACTAGGCCTTGAAGGATGAATGTAATTTAGAGAGAGTCTCCTGCCTAATACACATGCCTATTCGCTTTAAATCTCCAACAATATCATTAAACAAAACTTCTCATCAGAACAAGGTGGGTAGGACTAAAAATCTCAAAATAGAGCCTCAGTGTGTTGAATATAAAGCCTATAAGATGGACATTGTGATAAGGGTATATATAAAAATATGAGAAAGCTATGTTAGTTATTATACTGGGCTTCTACTTAGGAAAATGATGGCTATCTCCATCACTTATCTTGAGCCTTTCTGACCTTGCAATACAATCACTGCTTAGTTGACATGTAAGCCAGCTTTCCAAGCAGCTTTGCACCTAGAAATCATACCCTAAAACAGTCAGTAAAGTACTACTTAAGTATACTCTGTTATTCTCAGAAAATAGAAAGCTCTCTCTATGAAAAGAGCAAAGTGCTTAATGCTTCTGTGGGGGAAAATGCCCTAAAAGACTAGTTAATAGTGACATATAACAGTATCCAGTGGGATAACAAAAAAAAAAAACATAATAGTAGCTAGTCATTTGTAAGGCACTTTTAAGATCTGAAAGCAAGTTGATCCTCACAACAAGTCTCAGAGGAAAATGCTATTATTAACACCATTTTACTCATGAGGAAACTGAGGCAGAGAGAGGTTAAGTTACTTGCCCAAAATTACACAGTTAGTAACTGTTGGAAGCTAGATTTTAACTCAGGTCTTCCTGATTCCAGGTCCAATGCTTTACCCACTGTGCCAGTAACTGTCTCATCTCATTATGAGGGGAATAATGAACTATGTGTGGGGGTGATCTTTTCTTGAGCACTCAGGCCTCTTATGGTTGTAAGTTGGGTTTCCAGTAAAGGTGAGGGGGAGGGGAAGAAGGAAGGAGGAAAGAGATTTTGACCAAGAGAGAAAAAATGGAAGAGAAAAAGAAATCATTTTCACCATAAATTTCACTCAATTGGAATGTTATACTAAGTACTGAGAGTCCTATTTGAGGAAGGACTTTGGCATGCAAAAATGTGTCCAAATGAGGGTGATCAAGATGGTAAAGGACCACAAAACTTTGTTATATGGAGGATCAATGGAAAGAACTGTGGATGTTTAGCTAAGGGAAGAGAAGACATAAGTGAAACATGATAATTCTCTTTACTTTTTTAAGGATTGTCACATGAATGAAGGATTAGGCTGTTTCCCTTGGTCCCAGAAGACAAAACTAGGAATAAAGGATGAAAGTGGCAAAGAGGCAGACTTCATTGCAATAGAAGGAAAAATTTCCTGAGTTATCTCCAAAAAATAGGATGGGCTTCTTTAGCAAGTGTTATGTTGTTAATTAGTGGGGGTGTTCAAGGAAATGCTGGGTGATTTCCTTTTAGAGGGATTGTAGAGGTGATTCCTATTCATTGATAGACTGGACTAAAGTTTCTCAAAGCTTTTTTTTTAATCATAGGACCCTTCACATTATTAAAATAATTGAAAACTTCAAAAGAGTTTTTGTTTATAATTGGTTATATCTATCAATATTTATCTGATAAGGAATTAGAACTAATATACTTTTAAATATTTTTATTGATCCATTTAAAATGACAATAAACCTGTTACATGTTAATATGAATAAAATAAATATTCTTTAAAAACTATGTTTTCCAAAACAAAAAATTTTAGAAGAGAAGACTTTTTTAGATTCTTTTGTAAATTTCTTTAATCTCTGGTTTAATAGAAGACAGATGGATTCTCATATCTGCTTATATATTCAATCTGTTGAGATATTGTTTTGGTTAAAGTGTGTAAAGAAAATCTGACCTAACATAGATATGTAGTTGGAAAAGGGAGGATGGGCAAATTTTGTTTAATAGGCAGATTAAAGTCTTAATATTATTATGTAAATACTTCTGAATTTATGAACCCCCTGAAATGGTGTCAAGGACCTCTAGAAATCAATAGATCATACTTTGAGAACTGCTGGACTAGAATGTCCCTTGCATATCTGAGATTCCACAATTCTATAAATATTACTATATTCATGGAACAGCTAGGTGTCACCGTGGATAGAGTGCTGGGCCTAGAGTCAGGAAGATTCATGTTCCTGAATTAAAATCCAGCCTCAGACACTTATTAGTTGTGTGACCCTAGACAAGTCACTTAATCGTGTTTGCCTCATATGTAAAATAAGCTATAGAAGGAAATGACAAACCACTCCAGTATCTTTGTTTGTTTGTTTGTTTTGGGGGCATGGCAGGGCAATTGGGATTAAGTGACTTGTCCAAGGTCACACAGCTAGTTTTTGTGTTGTGTCAGAGGCCCAATTTGAACTCAGGTCCTCCTGATTCCAGGGCTGGTGCTCTATTCACTGTGCCACCTAGCTGCCCTACACTCTAGTATCTTTGTCATGAAAACACAAATAGGATAATAGTCAGTCATGACCAAAAAATTACTAAACAACAACCCTTGATTTAGTGAAACTTGGATGTTTTTAGACATGAGACAAATCAGTGGTTCTCATATTATTTCAGCTGACACACTACTTTGGCAATATCAAAGACTAATGTCAATAACTGACTGATAAACCCATCATCTGCTACTTTGTCCAAAGAGTTTCAGTGAAATGTATATTCAGTTTGAATGCTGACTCTAAATTTACAAATGTAGACAGAAATGGGATGATTTATAGTATTGTAATGAAAACTGTAGTTGGTGTTAGTGATAGCTCATAGAATCATGGATCTAGAGGTGGACAGGAACTACAAGGACATCTAGTATAACCCCTTCATTCTGTTAATAAGAAAACAGAGGTCAAAGGCTATTATGTGACCTCCCCAAGGTCAGATATGTAATGTCAAAGGCAGGACTTGAACACAGACCAGAACCAGCACTCTTGGCACTGCACCGTGCCCCCTAGGTATGTCATTCTATAAATATTCCATATGGTCACACTAAAAAAGTCAAAGTTCATCATGTAGAATCACTTCTGAGATTGTAGTATTACTGAAAAATTGCCAGGTGACATAGTAGATCAAAAGCATGACTTATGTAAGCCAGGAAGAGTAAGATGACAACCTAATTCATATTCTTACTTTCTGTGTGACCCTGGGCAAATCACTTAACTTCTAGGTATCTCAGTTTCCTCATCTGTAAAATGGTGATAATATCTTCTACCTCACATCATTGTTGTTATAATCAAATATATAAAGTGTTTTGCCAACTTTAAAGAGCTATACAGACTGTCCCAAAAGTCTTAGTTCAGTTTTAACCTATTAAAGATTGTTATAAAACCAAACTAAGACTTTTGGGACATGCTATATAATTGCTGGTTATTACTACTATTATCCTAATTATTGTTTGGGGCTTTGTTCTTGTTGTCATTGTTGTTATATTACTGAGATGCAAAGACTTTTCGTGACTCCACTTGGGGTATTCTTGGCAAAGACACTGGAATAGTTTGCCATTTCCTTCTCTACCTCATTTTACAGATGAAGAAACTGAGGCAAACAAGGTTAAGTGACTTACTCATGGTCACAGAGCTAGTGTCTGAGCTCAGATTTGAAGGCAAAGCGATGGGTTTTCCTGACTCCCGGCCAGGCATCCCATCCACTGTGCCACCTAGCTGCCCTCTAGGTGGATTTAGCTTGTTGATATTCATTGATTCTTCTTTAGAAATACTGCCTTTTCTCCATTGGCTTCTTCCCTTCATTCCACCCTTCCCCAATTAAGAACAGATCTATGTCACTCCTCACTAATCCTTTGTTAGCAGATTAGGAAAACTGATTTTGAATACTAATTCTGGCACTTATTAATTGCATGGCCACAAGCAAATCATGTATCCTTTC
The DNA here is from genome assembly GCF_028583685.1 of Petaurus breviceps papuanus. Taxonomy (NCBI): domain Eukaryota; kingdom Metazoa; phylum Chordata; class Mammalia; order Diprotodontia; family Petauridae; genus Petaurus; species Petaurus breviceps. Next base: position 5,959,060 of record NW_027185616.1, on the reverse strand, counting down.
TGAGCCTCAGTTTCCTAATCTTTAAGATGAGAATGATTATATTTTCACTCTCTACCTCACAGAATTGTTGTGAGGAAAGCAATGTGTGAATCTTGAAGTGTCATAGAAATGAATTGCTGTTGTGACTATTTTATTATTATTATTATTATTGTTATTATTATTATTAATATCATTATCTATATAGGCCTTTGAAAGGTCAAAATTTTCTCCAGAATAGACGTAGTCTCTCTGGTTCCTAATCCAGATTCATTTGGTATTCCAGTGACTAGAGCTTCCAGACTTAAGATTGTCCTGAAAAAAAATCAAGGGAGAAGAGAAACCTTTCCGAACAGAGTAGTTCTCTGTTTGAATATAAAAGATTGATTCATTCACTTATTCATTCATTCATCCATTCAACAATTATGCACTGAGTACATACTATCTATAAGACCAGAGGTCTTCCTTAGCAGAAAGATTAGGGACTCAAGTACAGAATAAGACAACAAAAATCAAAGTTGAGGCTGGAAAAAAAACGACCATCAGTGTTACAGAAAGAGGAAAAAATGTAATATATGGTTCTTGCTCATAAGTAGTGTATTATGGCTAAGCTGGGGAGATAAAATGATGTCGACATTGTACTAAGTCTGATCAACTAGTACAGATAAAATACTATAGGATGAGAGATTTAGAACTATTTTTTGTGGTTTAGTTGTTTCAGACATGTCTTAACTTTTTACGATCCCATTTGGGGTTTTCTTGGCAAATATAATAAAGTGGTTTGCCATTTCCTTCTCTAGCTCATTTTACAGATGAAAAAAGCTGAAGCCAACAGGATTAAGTGAATTGCCCAGGGTCACACAACTAGTTAAGTGTCTGAGGCTGAATTTGAACTCAGGTCTTCCTGACTCCAGACCTAGCTTTCTATCCCCTACACCACCTAACTGCCCTTTTAGAACTCTAAGTACAGATAATATACTATAGGATGATGGATTTAGAACCAAAAGAGACCTTAGAGGTCATCTATTCCAACCCTTCATTTCACAGATGAGGAAACTGTGTCTTAAGGACTTTCCCAGAGCCACACAGCTAGCAAATGTCTATAGTAAAATTTGAACCCAGCTTTTCCTGATTCTTAAGTCTAATATTCTAGCCTTTAGATTGTGCTATCTTTCACAAAGGATTTTAGGTGAGGTAGAGATGACTTCTGGCTAGGTTGATAAGAAAAGGCTTCATAGAGGAGGTGGTATTTAAACCGGGTCTTATAGGATGGATAGGATTTCAAGAGGGGGGCTGAGGCAGCAGAGGAGAAATGTCAGATAGAATGGCAGGATCAAAGGCATAAGAATTGGCTAGAACTTAGGTTTTAAGTAGGGAAGTAGCAAAAGAGAGAGCTGGTCAAGGCTGAAATCAGAAAGTAGAGAATTTTGAATGCTAAGATCAGAAATATAGATTGTATCTAATGAAATTTTGCAATTAAGATAGTGAGTGATGTGACCACTAAGTGGGCATTAGGAATATTCATCTGGCTTGGTGTCACTAAATCCTAGATTGCAATCTCATCTCTGATTGTGTCCCATCATGCTGGCTGTATGATCGTGGACTCTTCACTTAACCTCTAAGGGCTTCAGATAACTCTAAGTATGATGAGTTGCAGAATACTTGTTAATCTCCATAGATATAGAACCATTCCCCACCCCTGTGAGTCTAGACCATGGGTACAACAATGGCCCAGTCATGGTGGTGGGGAATGTAAGTGGGAAGGTAAGGAAGAAGTAGATATAAAACCTCTTGGGTGATTCAATACAATTTAAGCATTGATACAAGGAGAGGTCAGGTTGACAGGGTGTGAGGGAGAGGAAGGGGTCCAGGCTGACTTGGTGTTTTTAAGCTGGGCGACGGGGAGGCTGGTAGTGCCAATAACAGAAAGAGCAAAGTCTAGAGGAGGAGCTGGCTTCAGGCAAAGGGATGATGAGTTCCATTTCCAAAAAAGCACCAGCTGCTTTCTTTTCTTCTTGCTTGTCTGTTCCAAATTGTTACCCTAAAGTTTCCTTCCTTTTCCCTTTTGAGAACAGAATTTGGTTCCAGTGGTATATGGGTATAATAAATAGCAGACTCCGCGCTATAATTGATTGAGACACACCATTAAAAGCGTGGTAATTTCAATCAGTGGGAACACCTATTATAACCCAGAGAATATTGCAAGGCTGGGGGCCAGATTTCCACCATCAGGAATTATAAGCCTGGCCCATAAACAATATAGTTTTATGTTTTATTATTTCAAGCCACTAGAACTCAATTTCTTTCCTTTCTTTACCCTCCTCATTGTTCTCCCAACTCCTTTATAAGCCCTCTTCTCTCTTCTTCCCCCTTACCTCTTTCTTTCCTTCTTCCCTCCCTCCTTTCTTACATCTTCCTCTGTTTCCTTGTTTAACCCATCCTTGGGCACACTGCCTAGTTTCCTGACACTGTAGTGATGAGGGCCCAGGTACTTGCAATCCCAAGTTCACTTTGGCAGTTGCATGTCCCCCTCAATACCTGAGAGAACAACAATCTCTAATTATGGGGGAACTGCTATCTCTTTCTCCAGGGCTGCCCTTTTGTAGGAGGTTAGTCTATAGGGCATGTGGTCAGTATAGGTCTACTTCTTCTCTAGTCAATTATATTTCAATGACCCCTAATCAGGTGATTATTATATAGTTATGTAATATTGTGTATAAGGGGTGGCTAGGTGGCACAGTGAGTAAAGCGACAGCCCCAGAGTCAGGGCCTGAGTTCGGTTCCTGCCTCAGACACTTAACACCCCCACAAAAAACCTAGCTGTGTAACCTTGGGCAAGTTATTTAACCCCAAAAGCCCTCCAAAAAGGCAAAAAAAATATTGTGTGTAAGTATGTATATATATTATATGTAATATATACTTATATGTATATTATATACATATATTTTATAATGGAGTTGAACACAACTTGGCTTGACTTTACTTGGCTTGTTCTAATTCATCATCAAAGAAGTTAAAAAATTAAAATATATTAAAACAATTTCTATGAGAACTACATCCTTGCAATCTCTCTTAGACCATCTCCCCAACTAGTCTATAGACATCTACCAAACCCAACAGTTCAGGCACTTGTGTTCAGCTTCACTTATTGCCAATGGCCTAAATATTAGATTTAGCAATGGTCCCCAAAGCCTTCCCACTTACAACCTAAGACTAAGATTTCCTTAGATTTCCCTCAAGTCAAATTGGGGAACCCAGAAACTAGCTCTTGACCACAGTGATTTTCTCTTCATAGTGCTCTTGCTGCCAGCCACCTCCAATCCTACTTCCTGACTGTTTCATCACTTGTGGAACAGGATAATATGATCAAGAGAAGGCCAGATACATAGAAAAATTCCTCTACTTCCCACTGTGCCTTTTTGACCTTGTACCAATACTCCTCAAAAAGAAAAATATGCTCTGTCTGCCAACATCTTAGCTCTTCCTAGACCCAAACCAATCTCCAGCTCTTTTTATCTTGTCTCAGCTTTAGGTGACAGGATGATCCAAGACACCATGTCGCCCTCCTAATCCATAAATTCCCTCTTATTCCCTATTACTCTGGGATCCATTTGGCATATAAAATTCCTTCGTAATCTAGCCCTTTCTATATTTCCAATCTTCTTACACTTTACTTCCCCCATCCACCCACTCTATAATACAGCTACTCTAATCTATTAGTTGTTCCTTGCACACCAGCCTCTATGTCCTGCCTCTGACTAGGAGGCCTTTCCCACCTGCTTCACCTTCCAAATTACCTTCCAATTACTCTCTATATGTTGTACTACCTAATTATTTATTTATATATTCTATTAGCTAATCATTATTTATTAACTAATTATTTATTGTCTTCCATTAGAATTTAAGCTCCTTGAGCACAGGGACTGTTTTTTTTCTTCTATCTTTTGTATCCCCAGTGTTTTATACAGTGACTGGCTCACACTGAGCATTTAATAAATGCTTTATTGATTGACTCATGTGTTGAGATAGGGAACAGATACAATATTTAGTATGTTTCCCTTCCCTACTTCAACATTCGCCCGTGTCTCTAAATTTATGGATGCAATGAGAAGTGAACAAAGAAAATATAACCTTGATATGGTGGGAGATCTGAGCTAAGTATATAACAGTTTGTGTTTTAATCAATATTCCATTTCATCCCCAGATTAATATTAGATTTGGTCAGCAAGGAGTTAATCCAAAGTACTTAGTGACTCTAGGCTTGGTGATAGGGGATTCATGGGGTGGCAAAACTGTGGCCTTGAGGCCACATATGGCTCCTTTAGGTCCTGGAGTACAATCCTGTGGATTTGGTTAAAGTACTTCAGGACCTAGAGGGCCACAAGTGACCTAGCAGCTGCAGGCTCCCCACCCCTGGCTAGGTATTTTCAGGCTAACTGGCCTGCGATGAACAGTGTTAATACTGCCATCTCTTAGAAAGGGTATACTCTGGCATGGATCAGAGAAAATAACTATAAGGCCTATGCCTTTGGCTCAAGTAGTATGTCTACAGGTCAGCAATGCAGCCATAGCATTCCCTCACTGGCTAATTAACACAGACACAATGCCTTCCTTCAGGCTTATAGAGCGCAGCACTGAAGTCATACAACCAAATGGCCTCACGTGGGCATCAATGCCACACCATAATTCCCCTTTTACTCCCCTTCTATTTCGCTTTTCCCTCCTCCTCTTCCTTACTCTCTCTCCCACCTATTATTTTCTCTTCTCTTAGGTAGCAGTTTGAACTAGTTGACCTTCAAAGTCCCTTGCAACTGAGATTCTTTGATGCTCCCCTAATCTCTTCCTCCTTTTGTTTAACTTACTGTTTCCTTCCCTCCATCTACTATGACACCATAATCAAATCTAATTGTTTGGGGTTCTTTTTAAACTTTTGTACTGAATTGCTTCACATGAGCTATAACACTCTTTGGGAGAAGCAGAAGGTAAAGACGCTTGTTTGCAGTTTTCTACTAGATTATAAATTTCATGTTCAAAGCCTTCTCTATGTCAATACACCGAGGTAAGTAACAGGAAATATTTCACTTTGTAGAGAAGTAGATTCTTTTATGTTGTGATTATTCTTTAGTTTTCCTAATTAGTTTTCATGGCTAAAATAATTTGCATTTTCACAGATACTTAGATTTCTCTCCCTTCCTGGAAATGACCAGTAATATTTGTTTCAAATTTTCAGGCCTCTTAAATCATCTGTCAGGAAAATGGTAACAAAACACATTGGTTCGTTTGTACATGATAAAATGTAAATGAGGGAGCATGGTAAAGTGGAAAGAGCCCTGTATTTAGACATATTTAGACACACAGAAGCCCACAGTCTGTAATCCCACCTCTGGCAATGACGAGTTTTGTGACTATGGCAAGTGATATAACCTAAGCCTCAGTTTCCTCCTCATGAAAGGATGACAATTATAGTGCTTAACCTCACGTGATTTTTGTGAAGACTAACTCAATTCAACAATAAGCATTTATAAAGCACCCAATATTTGCCAGCAATTGGGGATATAAAGAAAAATGAAAACAGTACCTGTCCTCAAGGAACTTGCGAGTGTATGCACACTGTTTTACCAGTGTAGGAAACCCACATAGATCAGTAAATACAAAATGCACAAAAATACAAATGTGCAAAATAAAGACAAACTAATTTGGGAGAAGCACTAAGATATCTTGTGAGTTTTTAGCAATCAAAATGGACAACATAGCATTCTCATTTCTTCCTTCCTTCTTTCCTTCCTTCCTTTATTTTTTCTCTTTCTTTTTCTTTCTTCCTTCCTTTCTTTCCTTCTCCCTTTTTTCTTTTTTTCCTTCCCTTTCTCCACATAAGGTATCATACCCTTATCTGTAGTTACTCTGTCTAAAGGAATATAAATTTTGATATCTGAAACCTGGCAAGATATCTTGGGTTTATGGACTGCATTTCTTTCTTAAGGACCATAGCTTAAACCCAAATCACTTTGGTTCTCATTGATTGATGAACAATAAGTCCCAGGCCAAGTCCCACTTGGTCATTGGACCCTGATTCCCTTAAAGTGAATATAAATAGCAATTGTTTCTGTTCTGACCAGAAACCTTAGTAATCTTAGGATTTTCACCTTCTAGATTAATTTTTTTTGACTAGGTAAAAAAGGTCATTCTCTACCTCATTTTTTACCTAGCCTTAATCACTGAATGGGCATTGCCTCAGTCAAACTGAGACTTAGCAAAGACTTTAACTTGAAAAGGCCAATGTCCCCCACTACATCCAGGGCCATCTCCAGTTGTCCTGATCTATGTCTTGCCATGGAACCCAGATGTCTCTGGAGGAGAAAGTGAGTCCGGTGACTTTGCACAGTCCTGCCTCACTTCAATCCAATTCATTTGCATGTCATAGCATCACCTCCCTGATGTCATGGTCTTATTCAAGAACTAAGGACAAACAATAGCAACAGCAACAATAATAACGGTGTTGGGCACTATGCTAAGCGCTTTGTAAATATTTCATTTTGTAGGCGCTATTGTTGTCTCTGTTTTACATATGAGAACATCAAGGAAAACCAAAGTTAAGTAACTTGCCCAGTGTCACATGTCTAGGAAATGTTTGAGGTCAGATTTGAACACAGACCTTCTTGACTTAGTCCAAGGTTCTATCCACTGTCTTAACTAACTGCATTTATTGTAAAAATGCCCTACAAGGATGACTGGAGATGGCCCAGGATGCAGTGAGAGACCTTGACCCTTTTAAGCTAAGGTCTTTTAAAGTACTCAACTTTGAGTGATGCAACACCCATTCAGTGAATAGGCCTCTTTAAGAAGTGAGTCAAAGGATGGCCCCTTTAATAAAAGAAAAATCAAACTGAGAGGGGAAGACCCTCAGAGTTGCTAGGCAAAAAAGAAACATTTACTATCTACATTCACTCTGATCCAGGAGGGTTCAAAAAATAACCTTTAAGTGGTGCTTCAGCAGGGATGTCATGGTCCTCTTCGAGAACAAAAGACAAACCACAACATGCAAGCAGTCCGAGCTGCCTGACTGGGTACCCAGCTGGCCAGTTCCATTTGGGCAACTCAAATCCTCCTGTCCTGTCCTCTCTTCTTCTCTCCTCTCCTCTCTCCTCTTCCCTTACCTGAGGGTGTTCTGCCCAAAAGAAGGTAAATTTTGATGACCAGAACCTATCAAGTTAATTTGGGGTTTACTGCTAGATTTCTTTCTCAAAAAACAAGCCTTAAACCCAATTGACTCTGGATTTCATGGACTTTACAATAGGTCCCTGTCCAAGTACCACTTAATGATTAATTTTGGGGGCCTCCTAGCTCAGTGCCAATGTAAATAGTAACTGTTTCTCTTTTGACCAGCAACTTTGAAGGTTTTCCCCTCCCAGTTTGATTTTTTTTTTATTAAAGGGGCCATCCCTTGACTCACTTCTTAAAGAGGCCTATTCTACTGAAGTGGTGCTGCCTCACTCAAAGTGAGAACCTGAAAAGACCTTAACTCGAACAAAGTCTCCCACTGCATCCTGGGCCGTCTCCAGTCATCCTGATGAATATCTGACCACTGGACCCAGATGGCTCTGGAAGAGTAAGTGAAGCTGGTGACCTTGAACAGCCCTCCCTCACTCAAATCAAAGTCAGTTGCAAGTCATGTCATCATTTCCCTAATGTCATGGTCCTTTTTGAGAGCAAAGGACAAACCACAACCACACAGTGGACTCCAACACAACAGGGCTGCTAGAGTCATGAACCATATATTATATTAATATATGATTATTAATTATTATTATATATTTATAATTATATATTATATATAATTATAAATAATAATTATTAATTAATAGTATATTAAGGTTATCTGTGTTTGTATCTTATCCAAATCCTAGATTGTCAACTCCATGATTTCAGGTTCCATGTCTTCATTAAATTTTGCATCTCCACCAGCACCTAGCAGAGTACTCTGAATATAATAGGCAAAAAATAAATGTCTACTGGTTAATTGCAGACAGGTGGTACAGTGGATAAAGTGCCAGGTTCACTTTCCTGAGTTCAGATCTGATCTCAGATACTTTCTAAACTGTGTGACCCTGGGCAAGTCACTCAACCCTGTTTGCCTCAGTTTCCTCATCTGTAAAATGAGCTCAAGAAGGAAATGGAAAACTGCTCCAGTGTTTTTACCAAGAAGACCCCAAATGGGGTCACAAAGAATCATACATAACAGAATAACAACTAGTAGATAGAGCTCTGAACTGGTCTAGTCATTCTGGGAAACACTTTGAGTTAGAATAATGCAAGAAAAGTTTCTAAACTGTTCATCTTCCTTGACCTAATAATTCCACCATAGATGACATACCTCAAGGAGTTGAACAATCAAAAGAAATGGGGCAACTAGGTGGCACAGTGAATAGAGCACCAGCCCTGGAGTCAGGAGGACCTGGGTTCAGATCCAGCTTCAGACACTTAACACACACACACACACAAAACCTAGCCATGTGACTTTGGGCAAGTCACTTAACCCCAATTGCCCTCCAAAAAGCAAAAAAGAAAAATCAAAAGAAAGATCCCAAATAAATTTTAAAAATTCAGATCAACACTTTTTTTATATCATTAAAAATACTGGAAACAAAATGGGTACAAAATTGGGATGTTACTGAATGAATTCTGGTATATGCATGCAATTAAATATTATTGTGTCATAGGAAATGATGAATATAAGGAATTCAGAGAATCTAGAGAGATTTATATCAACAGATGCAGAGTGAAGATAACAGAATCAGTAGGGTAATATACCCTATGGCTACAATAATATAAAAAACACAATCCATTAGAATTCAGGGAAAATGTAATCGCCAATCTCAATTCCAAGGAACTAATAATGAAACATGTTGTTCCTCTACCTCTCAGTGAGGAAGTAGTGCATCATGTGAATAGGATGTAGCACACACTGTCAGACCTGTCCACTCTGCCAATGGTTTTGCTTAACTATTTTTCTCATTTCATGGGAGAGTACTATGTTGGAGAGTTGGAACTACTAGAAAGCTTCCATGGTACATGTAATTGGACTTCCAGCCAAGCCTGAAAGTTTTGAGCACTGTAGTGATTGCTGAGGAAAACATAATTCCTACCTGGTAGAGAGAATACTGACCTCCTGCCACTGACCTGCATAAGGAATAGAGTTAGGGGGAAAGATCCTCAGAGCACAAAATTTGTCAGGATCATAGTGTTATATTAGCCTTTTCTCTACCTACAAGGCATGCCTCCTTCTGATGCAGTTCAGAGGTACAGGGATCCCAAAATATCGAGGTACAGGACAGAATTCACAAACTCTAGCAGTCTTTAAGTCAAGTGGCAAAACTTAATTGTGATGCTATAAGAGGGAGCAAAATTCCTTAGGGAATTTGTAACCTAATGGGGATGAATCTAAAGCTTTTATAGGAAAAAAAACTTAGTGCATTGTGTACCAAATATGCTGATTAAGTGGTCCAGGTAGGGATTAGGGATTGGCCTGTTCTTAAAGGAACATGCAATTTTTGTATATACTGTGCAGAGATTTTACCCAGAGTTCACTATAAGACGGGTTGGGGGGTTGGCACTGAGGGGTATATTTTTAGACTTGCAACATCATTAAGTCAACCAATAGTCATTGTCATCCTGTCTGTTACCAATCAATGTCTTGTTGAGCAAGATGGTTTGAGGAATGGGCATAATATCTTGACTTCTGGAATGGATACATTAACTGAGGGAGTCAGTTGGTACAAGGTAATCCTGTTTAGGTCAGGGATATTCTCACAGAGGTCACTGTAACAGGGAGAGATAATTTGCTCCATTGGGGTTCACTCATGAGTTATTGTTAGATCTTTGAGCTGAGAAAAGATATGGTCCTAGGGCTAGGGTCCAAGCACTCCATCATTTCTACATGTACAGCAACACTCAAAACTCCCAGGCTTGAAACTGAAGTTATATTCCACAAGCAAAAAAATAAATAAATATTAAAACACTGGAAAATAAAATAAATCAACTCAGAGGCACCTTTGGAAATAACCATTTTAATTTAAGCAGTATGTAGAATAAATGCTAACATTTTGTTCTCATATACCCCGAGAAGAAAATTTTAAACCTATTCTGTCTAGTGTTTCACCAATCTCCTAGCTATATTGGTTCTCTTTCTTACCTAACTTTACTCCATTTCTATACAATTCTCTCTGATTTTGTTTTGAATAAATAAATAGCTTTTCTTTGCCATCTGAGCATTATGACTTCGTACACTGGGAAACTATTATTTTAGAATATCCCAAATAATAGCACCCACACATACCTCATAGTATTCTCTTCCCCAGGTTAAATCATTCTACAACTTTGAGTATTTCTTCCCAGACCCTTCTTTTTTGATCCTTCCATTAGTGCCATTGCTCTGTTCTGAATACCATTCCAACAGTCCACATCTTGCTGAGTCAGCATCTTTCTGTAACCAAGAGCACAAGAGGGACTACATTCTCAGGAAAAGAACAATGGCAGTTGTCTTTTTCTTCTTAGGAATGGGGAGACCACCTAATAGATGTAATGGTAATGGAATTTGAAGATCCCCTTGTATTGATAAGTTAACATGTACTTAGCACTTGGTTTCAGGTTAATTGGGATGGACTTGTTGATGTGACAAGAGGGGGCTGAACAGGGAGGAGCAAGTGCTGTGTATAGGGAAAAGCCCAAGCTGAGAGAGGCCAGAAGAACTTCTGGGAGCAGCATCATGGAGGGAGAGAGAGACAGAGAGACAGAGAGAGACAGAGACAGAGAGAGAGACAGAGAGAGAGAGAGACAGAGAGAGAGACAGAGAGAGAGAGAGACAGAGACAGAGAGAGAGAAACAGAGAGAGAGAAACAGAGAGAGAGAGACAGAGACAGAGAGAGACAGAGAGAGAGAGAACTGCTGGGGAGGAAGAGTTGCTGAGAGAGAGAGAGAACTGCCAGCCAGAGCTTTCTGGGACTTCTGAGAGCCAGTTGAAGCTGCCTGGGACTTCTGAGGGCCTCCTGGAACTGTCAAGAACTGAGGAAGCATGACTGTAGAGCCAGTATTTGATCTGTCTGTTTTGATATTACTTTCTCAGATCATATATTGATAGAGTCCTCAGACCTTGTTGTTGGGTCTAGGTTGATTTCACAGGCAGAAAGTGAATTGAAGAGGATGCTGGCAATGTGAATGAATGTTATTGTGGCTTTGTTAAGCTTTCTCTTTCAGGAACAGAAGCTGTTGTAAAGGGAACTTATGGAAGCTGAGAATCTGCCTCAGGTCAAGATGAAAAGACCTCTCCTTGAGTACTTAATGCTGACTGATGATATTGTAACTTAGTTGTGATCTAGGAGTGGATGGCCTTTGTGCTTTGTGATTGACTAAATGAATGTACTTTGTTTAAGAAGGAAGACTTTTTGATTGAAGAGATTAAGATGGTTTGACCTAGGGGTGGACTTTGTGATTGAATTGAGGACTTACTAAATGAATGTACTTTGTTTAAAACTATGTAGCCATTTTAGGGTTAAGTTGTTGAGTTGCAACATGGTGAATGCTGTATTTTGATTTTCTGTGAATGTTTTGTCTTAATTTGCTAATGAATAAATGGAGAGTTCATTATTCTTGTAATCAGAACCTTGAAAACTGTTCAGAGCAGCAGTCCTCTGGAAATCTGCTAGTACTTGGCATTATAATCATCTACGATGAGGATAATGAAAGCAGATGGTACTTTTAGCATCTTTTAGGGATAGATTCCCTAGCTCTGTTCCCTTATATAGTTGATAAAGTCAAGGGGCCTATCCCACTGACTGTCTAATGTTGAAAGGAGGAGTTTTCCCTGAGGTTTCTTTTATTTAGCTTAGAAAATGTCATTGCTTTCCTATCCTCTAAGCAGCATTGTACATGTTATTGATACTTCTATAGGTCTTCTGTTTCTTTTTCTTTCCCTAAAGTCCTGTACACAGTAGCCCATTTCTACCTCCTACTCCAATATAATGTATAGGACACTAGCCTTGGTATCAGGAAAACCTGGGTTCAAATTCAGCAACAGATATTTGCTGTGTGATTGACAAGCCATTTACTGTCTCTCAGTCTCAAATTTTTCAGTTATAAAAAATGGAGGGGCAAATAATAATACCTACACCTACCTTCCACATAGTCCTTGTAGGGATCAAAAGTGTAATATGGAAGAAATTACTTTGATAACCTTAAAGCACCATATGAATGTGAGTTATAGTTATTAGTTATTCTCTTTCAAGTTTAGAATTGCACAGACATCCAAGCCCCAAAAGTTCAATCCATAAACAAGTATTGATTAAGTACCTCCTAGTGCCAGTCATTGTGCTAAGTATTAGGGATATAAATAAAATAAGTAAAACAAATGCACTTTAAAAGTAGTTTATGCATTTCTTAAGAATGGGAATTATTGATAAACCCAAAGACCCCAGTTTTGGGGATAAGAATGCACTATTTGACAAAAACTGCTGGGAAAACTGGAATATAGTATGGCAGAATCTGGGCATAAACCAATATCTAACACCATATACCAAAATCAAGTGTAAATGGGTGCATGATATAGGTATAAAGACTGATATCAGAAGCAATCTGGGAGGACACAGAATAGTTTACCTGTCAGATTTATGGAGAAGGAAAGATTTTATGACAAAATAAGAGGTAGAGAGCATTATAAAATGCAAAATGTATCATTTTGATTACATTAAATTGAAAAGTTTCTGTACAAATAAAGCCAATGTAACCAAGATTAAGAGGGAAGTGGAAAATTGGGAAAGAATTTTTACAGCCAGTGCCTCTGATAAAGGCCTCATTTCTAAAATATATAAAGAATTTAGTCAAATCTATAAGAATACAAGTCATTCTCCAACTGATAAATGATCAAAGGATATGAACAGGCAATTTTCAGAGGATGAAATTGAAGATATCTATAAGCATATGAAAAAATGCTCTAAATAACTATTGATTAGAGAAATGCAAATCAAAACAACTCTGAGATACCACATCTCATTGTCCAGGTTGGCTAAGATGACAAAACAGGAAAATGATAAATGCTGAAGAGGATATGGAAAAATTGGAACACTAACGCATTGTTGAGGGAGTTGTGAACTGATCCAACCATTCTGGAGAGCAATCTGGAACTAAGCCCAAAGGGCTATAAATAAGTACATACCCTTTGACTCAGCAATACCACTTCTAGAGTTGTATCCCAAAGAGATCATAGAAGTGGGAAGAAAACCCCTATATACAAAAATATTTACAGCAGCTCTTTTTGTGGTGGCAAAGAATTGGAAATTAAGGGGGTGCCCATCAATTGGGGAATGGCTGAACAAGTTGTGATATATGAATGTAATGGAATACTATTGTGGTATAAGAAATGAGGAGCAGAGAACTTCATAATAACCTGGAGAGACTAATATAAACTGATCCTGAGCGAGAAGAGCAGAACCAGGAGAAATTTGTACACAATTACAGACACAATATATGTGTGACAACTAACCTTGATAGACTGGACTCCTCTCAGCAATGTAAGGTTATAAAACAACCCTAAAAGACTCATGATGGAGAGAGATATCCACATCCAGGGAAAGAGCTGCAGAGTCTAAATGCAGATTGAAGCAAACCACTTGCTCTCTCTCTTTTTTTTGTTTTGCTTTGTTTCCTCTTTCCCATTGTTCATCCCATTGGTTATCATCCTTCTTTACAACCTGACTAATGTCTAATGTGAAAGTGTTTGTAGATTCATTATTTAACTGCATACTGCCATGGGGGAGAGGGGGCAGGAAGAGGGAGGTGGAGGAGGAGAAAATTTGAAAGTCAAGGTATTGTGGAACTGAATTATGTAAACTAAAACTAAATTAACAAATTAATTAATAAAAAATAAAAATTTTAAAAGCACCTTTGAAGGGTACAGTTACAATTCCTGCAAAAAAAATAATAAAAGAGAGAGAGAATGGGAATTATTTTTGTTTTGTCCTTATATCCCTAATAGTTTGCATAGTATTTTGCACACAGTAGGTACTTAACAAATACTTGTTGAATTGAATTGTGCAATAAACAGAAATAAAGAAGGCAGGGGGGAGGAATGCAGGAGTTTATTAATGATTTCATTATTTAAAATGTTGATTTTTGAGGTACTGACAGGTAGAATGGAGCTTTACATATGCCCATATAACCTAAAATGGAGGCACACATCTGGGAAACAGCAGGGACCTGATTCTGGGAAAATTTATTCTACATTTCCCTGCCACATGGGTGGGAACAGTTTCTTTCCAATGACTAAGTCATCAGAATTGATTACATCTTTAAATATACCTTATTGAGTCACAATACTGGCACTCTTAAGGCACCAAGGGGTGAAGGGCTTGTCACCCAAGGCATGGGCACCATGGACTAGCTTGAGTTTGGAGAAAAGCTACATTCTCCCTCTCCCTTTAGGTCCTGTAACCCCAAGAAATGAAACTGAGGTTTTGGTGTATTCTAGGCAAAGGTGATAAAGTCCCTAAATGCAGGAGCTCAAGAGATGGTGATCTTGGAGGCAGGATTTCATCTGGGTCAGCTGTTACTACCACCCTATAAAAAAGTCCTGAGAAGCCAAGAGGTCTTTGGAATTGGAACTGGTGCGACATATGCTATATAGAAATTGAGCTAAACCATGAGCCTAATCCCCCTCCCTTCCCTGGAGATCAAGTGTATAAGGGAGATTATTCCTAGATGTTAAGGAAACATTTGGATGTTTGCCCTTGCTATAGCTTTTAAGTAAATACTCTTTTGTAAAAACTAATCTTATGAGCAGACGGACTTCAGAAAAACCTTGAAAGACTTATATGAACTGATGCTGAATGAAGTGAGCAGAACCAGGACAACACTGTACACAGTAACAGCCACATTGTGCAATGACTGGTTTTGAAAGACTTTGCTCTTCTCAACAATGCAAGGACCTAAGACAACTCCAAAAGCTTATGGTAGAAAATGCCATACACACCCAGAAAAAGAAATATAGAGTCTGAATGCAGATGGAAGCACATAATTTGCTCTCCTATTCTTGTTTTGTTTCATTTTTCTCATGGTTCCTCCTATTCAGTCTAATTCTTCTATACAACATGACTAATGTGAAAATATGTTTAATAAGAATGTATATGTAGAACCTATATCAGATTGCATGCCATATTGGAAAGGGGAGGGGAGGAAGGTGGAGAAAATTTAAAACCCAAAAGCTCATGGAAGTAAATATTGAAAATTAAAAATAATTTTAAAAAAACTAATTTGAGCTCAATGATTTTATTTTTTTATAAATTTATTTTGGTTAGTTTTCAACATTCATTTCCACAAGATTATCGGTTACAAATTTTCTCCCTATCTCTCCCCTACCCCCCACCCCAAGATAGCAAGCATACTGAATACCCCTTCCCCCGATCTGTTTTTTCTTATGTCCTCCCCCATCCCTGACCCCTTACTTTCTTGTAGGGCAAGATGGATTTCTATACCCATAGCCTATATAGCTTGTTTCCTGTTTGCATGTAAAAAAACAAAATTTAACATTTGTTTTTAAAACTTTGATTTCCAGATTCTTTCCCTTCTTCCCACCTCACCCACCCCCACTGAGAAGACAAGCAATTCAATATAGGCTGTACATGTGTAGTTATGCAAAACATTTCCATAGTAGTTATGTTGTGGAAGACTAACTACATTTCCCTCCATCCTATCCTGCCCCCCCCATTTATTCTATTTTCTCCTTTGACCCTGTCCCTTTTCAAAAGTGTTTTCTTCTAACTACCCTCTCCCCCAATCTGCCCTCCCTTCTATCATCCCCCCTCTTATCCCCTTACCTGCTACTTTTCTGTAGGGTAAGATACCCATTTGAGTGCGTATGTTATTCCCTCCTTAAGCCAAATCCAATGAGAGCAAGGTTGTCTCATTCCCTTTCACCTTTCTGCTCTTCCCCTCCATTGTAACAGTTTTCTCTTGCTTCTTTTATGTTGGACTTGATGATTTTAGAAAACCATGGAATGACTTGCATAAATGAAGAACAAGGGGGTGGCTAGGTAGCAAAGTGAATAGAGCACCAACCCTGGAGTCAGGAGGACCTGAGTTCAAATCCGGCCTCAGACACTTAACACAAAAAAAAACTAGTCATGTGACCTTGGGCAAGTCACTTAACCCCAATTGCCCTCCAAAAAGCAAAAAAAATAAATAAGCAAACAAATAAATAAAGAACAAAATGAGCAGAACCAAGAGAACACTGTGCATAGTAACAGTAGTATTATTTTAAGAAGAACTTGGAGTGAATGATTTATTTTGAATATAATAAATAATCAAATTAACTATAAAAAACATGTAAGGAAAGATGATGTCTGCACCTAGAGAAAGAATTGATAAATAGAAATATGTATAGAATAACTGTGTGTGTGTGTGTATACAATTACTTGGGTCTAATGGTAGCTGTCTCTGGGGGTGGGAAGAAAGAAAAAGATTATATGATAATTTTATTGTATATTTAAAAGAGAGCAATTTGTGTATAGAAAATTTGCAATTTCTTGTGTAATCATCTTTTTTTTACTGTACTATGTTATGGGAATGCTTGTTTCATTACATAAATTAAAAAGAACATTAAAAAGTTTTTCTGCCTGATTAAAAAAGTTAATCTGACTGTTAAGTAGTTAAATAGAACTAAAGGGGAAGCTTGGACCCTCAAAGTTGATGGAGAAAGCAATTAGTGGGGGCTTGAGCCATTGATACAGATTAAACATCACCCCCTATGCCATTAAAGATAATAGAGAACCCTAGGGGAGGGATTAAATGGTCACAGATCTGGCCTCTAGGCTGTGGGAGGTGACTCTCAACAAATAATGGAAAATATGTGCTTAAAACTCTAGGGAAAAGTTTGGGTTGAAGATACTGTTTCCAGAGTAATATAACATAGATGCAATAATTAAAGCCATTGAAGCAATGAAATCACCAAGGGAGAAAGAAGGGAGGGCATTGATAATAAAGGTGAGCAAGTGAACTCTAGCCAAGAGGATGCCACCCCATTCCCTGACCCTGCAAAGAAGGAAGGGAGGATTAAGGAGGACATTAAGAGGTTAAGAGAAGAGGTAGAATGAATCAGAGGAAGTTCACATTCATCAATGTTGATTTATTTTTTTCAAAAAGTAGGACACAATGTTATTTGCTGAGGGTAAGGGGGTGGATAGGATTTGAAAGTTTCAGCCTTCCTCCACCTTACTAGCTGTCTTAGAGAAGTCATTTTATTTCTCTGCCAAGGCACAGTCACCTCAACTGGAAAATAAAGGGAACTAGACATGTGTAGCAGCAACCACACTGGCATGCCCAGGATGGCTGCTAGCACAGGTTCTTAGATCTGCTTTACTAGGAAAGATAGCTGTTGAAGGGATTACCAATCTTTTTAATTACATTCACTAGTTCAAGGGAAAAGTCAGCACCTTAAACTTCAGAGAAAATACCAACAGAAAATACAAGCAGAGAAATAAAAACCAACAGACAGAGCTTCTAACTGTCTGAGAAATCAGCACAGATCAACAGACAGATCCAACTGTCTGACCAAGGCAATACATACATAGTTGCCGGAGAGAAAAGCACCAACCTCTGGGTTTTTCAAAGTCAGGGGGATCCTTAATGGGTACCCAGAGTCTCATCTGGTCAAATCACAAGAACATTCTACCAGTGAGTGAACCCCAAAGCAAAATGCTAACCTCAGAGTGTATATACCCTTTTTAGAGCCAGAGGTATCACAGCCCTCCCTGACTCAGTGCCTAATTAGAAATTAGCAAAATGTGTGAAAGCATTCTTACAAGCAAGCCTCCCCTAAGCAAGCTTCCCTTAATGGGCTCCACAGTGAGGCCTGCTAATGGGTGGGAAAGATCTTATATCCCATTAACATTACAACAAGATACCCTCTAAGGTCATTTATACCTCTCTGATCCTACAGGATGCAGTTGTGAAATACTGCTACTATTATTACTACTACTACTATTACTACCACCACCATCACCACCACTACTACTACTACTACTACTACTACTACTACTAGCTATTTACACTTTTAAAACTTAAAACTGCACTAGACATTTGGGATATCCTATATAGTAGTTTGAGGTTTATAGAGTAGTGTGTGTGTGTGTGTGTATTACTCTATAAACCTCAAAGTATATATATAATATATATATGGTTTTATATGTGTGTTTATCACCCCATTTGAGCCCCACAAAAACTCCATGAGATAGGAAGTATAGGGACAATTATCCCCAATTTAAAGATGATGAAATCAAGGCCCAAAGAAGATATAGTCCTGTAGTCACACATTCAGTAAACATCGGGGTAACATTTGAAATCAGGTCTTCCTAACTCCTGGGGACTTACCAATCTACTGCATGGGAAATGTGTATAACATTCATGAAGAGCTCAGGTAAAACCAAAAAGCAGATGCAATGGATGAGATCAAATGTCTTTTATCTAGAGCTCATTTGGAATTCATTTAGGTTGATTAGAGTTTTGATTATGGTGCTGTACCACATTTACTTTTATGAGCAATTTTAATTGTGCATTCAATAGGCATTAGTTAATGGAGATTTCAAAAAGATTGTCACCAAATCAGGACAAAGAGTAGCTATTTTTCCCCTTTTGCTTATTTTAGCGTCAATTAAGAGTGACCCAGATTGATCTAGTGGTGCTTATGAACCAAGATTGCTTCCCTTTCATGATACTAAAAATTGCTGATTTCCCTCTGAAATCACAGGGACTGATCCAGATCTGTCTGCCAGAGTCTAAAGGGAATTCATTCTATTTACCCTGTGATGGTGGATCTTGTTCAGACCAAAACAAACTCCAGAAATTGTCCCTCCCCATTGACCCAGGCAATCGTTATTACTACAGTGTTCCCTGATCTATTACAGTTAGGACATTCCAGTGAATTTGCAAGAAAACCAGAATTTTTTTGTCAGAAATCAGATGAAATAATGCATATAAAGTATGTTGTATCAACTCGAGAGTTTGGTCTAAGAAAGAGAAACAGAATTAGGTTATGTGTGTATTTATTTTCTCTTGAAGTGGCAGCAAGCATGCATGCATGCGGAGCTGCAGTTGGAACTGAGCTTATTTGGGGGTCAGGCTACACAGATTAAAAAGCCAAAGAGAAATCACAAAGCTGGGCAGGAATTTAAATTCTCTACCTCTCTGATTTTTAAGCAAACTTCTAAGGCTACAAATCATACTGCTATTTGCCACCTCAAACCACCCCCCTGCCCCCCACTACAACAGAGTTATGGTCTTGTGATCCAAGCTATTGCCTATATGGTGTAGTCCTCAGCAATCTGAGATGGAGATATTGACACTCTTTCTTTTCCTTCTTAATAACAGAACAGTTAATGCTTAAACAACTAAGCCCAATCAGATACTGCCACAGTTCCTTGGGTTCATTTGGGTTCCATTTCCCAGAGAGGTGCAATTTCACCAAGATCGTGAGATGCCTACATGGAACAAGGAAGAGGGACAGGCTGAAAAGTCTCCAAGGTCCTGGAAATAGGATGCTTGTACTAGTTCTGTCCATTAGAACTGCTATGAACCAACTTAAGTCAGATCCGTGGTCACCAGCACAGCAGAGGGATTTCTGGATTCAGCAAGCCAACACTGCACAGGATCTCTGGTATGTCAGACTTAAGGAATGCTCAGTCTGCCTCCTGATTGGCTGATTCTGATTCCCAAGTCAGTCTGACCTCCTCTGGATAATAAGGAAGTTCAGGAAAATCAAGGTGGTTAGTAAAGCCACTTTTCATAGTTGTGAACCTCAAAGTGCTATACAAATGTCATATTATTATTAATAGTAGTAGCAGTAATAATAGTAAAAGTTATCTTTATTGTCATCATCATTCATGTTGCCTCAGTTTTCTCAACTGTAAAATAGGGATAATAATAGCACCTACCTCATAGGTTTTTGTGCGGATCAATGAGATAGATATTTATTTAAAGATAGTATTTATTTTAAAAAATATTTAGCACAGTGCCTGCACATAGTAGGTACTCTATTAATGCTTATTCTTTTTCCCCTTCCCTTCCTCTCACTCTCTCCTTAATCTTCTCTCTCTTCCTTTTTCTCTGGCTATTTTTCAACTTCATGGCAACATCTCTTAATCTTAAAAAAAACCCTCACTTGATCCATCCATTCCCACTAGCTAATATGTGTGTACACATAGGTACATATGTGTATATTTGCATATACATGTGTGTATACATATGTATGTGTATGTGTGTACATATCTATGTCTAGATACAGATATGTATACACACAGTCCGGTTTCCAATATCATCATTCAACTGAAACTACAAAGTTATCAATAAATCTCTTCCCCACCAAATCTGATGACCTTTTGTCTCATCTCATCCTTTTTGACTTTGACATTCTTGATCATTGTCTCCTCCATACTCTCTTCCCTATAGGTTGTCACAACATTGCTCTCTCCTGACTCTCCGCCTGCTTCTCTGACCACTCTTCAGTATTCTTGGGGATCTTCATCTAGTCGTATTCACTAACTCTAGGTGCTCCCAAGGATCTGCTCTGAATCCTCTTCTCTCCTGCCCTATACAATTCCACTTTGTAAAGCACTTAGCACAGATCCTGGCACATAATAAACACTATATAAATGTTGTTGTAGACTAGAATTCTTCCTCTCTTCTCTCCATTTCCTGGCTTTTCTGGCTTCCTTCAAATCTCAGCTAAAATCCCACCTTCTATAAGATGCCTTTCCAGATCCCCTTTAGTTTTAGTGATTTGCTTCTGTGATTGTCTCTAATTTTATCCTGTACATATATTGTTTTTACATAATTGTTTGCATATTGTCTCTGTTAGACTGTGAGCTCCTTGAGACCATGTGCTATTTTTTCTTTGGTGGGGAGAGGATGGGAGGGGGTGAATATTGCCTTTAATTTGTATCCCCAACACTTAGTATAGTACCTGGCATGTAGAAGGCACTTAAGAAATGTTTGCTGGCTAGTTATATAATAGAAAAATACATGGACAATTACACAAGCAACATGGATAGTAAAGTGTTTGACAGAGTCAGGAAAAACTGGGTTTAAATCAGGCCCCTGATATTTACAAGTTGTATGACCATAGGCAAGTTATTTAAATTCCCTACCTCTCTGAGCTTTAAGCAAACCTCTAAGGCTACAAATTACACTACTGTTTGTCACCTCAAACCACTCCTCTGCCCCCCATTACAACAGAGTTACGGTCTTGTGCTCCAAGCTATTGCCTATATAGTGTGTCCTCAGCTATCTGAGATGGAGATATTGACACTTTATTTCCTTCTTCATAACAGAAAAACAGTTAACACTTACACGGCTAAGCTTAATCATGATTACTAATTAATAATTCTTTACTTTTGTGTGATACTTTACTCTTTACAAATGCAACAATAGCAAGGATTTTTTAACAAAACAAATACTCAGGTACTATTCTCATTAATTCTTTTTCACTAATTCTTAACTATTATTAGTTGCTATTTATCTAGCTCTGATTTATGCCTTGCAATGCCTTTATTTACTATGCAAAGCATTCTTATCCTGGAGGAGGACCTTTTTTAGACTGCCTCTAGGATTTCAAGTTCAACAATCAATTAAATGCCAACTATGTGCAAATCTGTGGGAGAGAAAAAAAGATTTCATAAAGAAGCCATGACAAACCACACCCTACAGACAGATGTTGGAGGTGAGGGTTTCTGAGCCAAAGAGCATTTTCAGCTGTCATCACCAGTAATGTTGTTTCCATCCACAAGTACTCAACCCAGGCTTTTTCCCCATGGTTAGCAAACTCCCACCCTCTCTTACTCACTAGTCCAAGTGATGCTAAATCTCTAACTGCCTCAGAGCAAACTACTTATTCCCCTCCTCAATCTCTACTACCCATTCTTCTATTTCCAACCACCTCAACCCAACCCCTCAAATGCCCCTCTCTAGCGTTGCCTGACCTGTGCTTTCAAACTGCCCCTCTCAGATTTTACAAATGTTCCTTAATTTTGAAAGTCATATTGGAAAAGTAGAAGAGTTAGCATCAAAACCAGAAAAACCTCAGTTCAAATCTCATCTCTTATGTAAACTGGCTGTGTGACCCTGGCCAAGACACATTAAGACTGTATGTTTCAGAAATGATGCTAATCACAGGTCTAGTCCCTCTTCCTAGATCTTATAACTCTTCCTTTCATTTTTTTCCATCATCTGTACTAACATAGGAGAGAATGGGTGATGATACTGAGAAGTCTTAAGGGAGTTCCTGCCAGATGGTTTCTGTCTCCTCTGAGAAGTGGGGAGCTAAATCATCTATTACAAGTGTGGGGTTTGGAAGGCAGGGGTGGTTCAAGGCTTGGGTACAGAGGGGAAAAAATGTTTGTGTTAAGACTGAGAATCTTGGGAGAAGGCAAACAGTTATACAAGGGAGTTGCTGTGTTAAGTCAGCTGTCATCTATGCTAAGTACCACTTGGATTTTTAAAAAAGCCTTCAATACCTCTCTCATTTGGCTTATCAGATGGGGAAACTGACCCCTAGTTATGTTTGTGGCATAGCACAGGACAATGGTTGCTGAATAAGTGAAGTATATATGAAGGTGATAGAGAGAGAAGGGAAAATGGAATATGTGCATCAAACTAAAAGATAAGTTTTGAATTTGGAAGGAAGGAAGGAAGGGAGGGAGGGAGGGAGGGAGGAAGGAAGGAAGGAAGGAAGGAAGGAAGGAAGGGAGGGAGGGAGGGAGGAAGGAAGGAAGGACCTTCAAGTTTGTATCTTCAAATCAAGTCCCATGTGAAGTCTATGGAGAATAAAATCTAGGCCTAGGCCAAGGCTGCCTATAGAGTTGGCCAGAGAAAGTATCCTACCAAATAATGATTCCATTAGACTAGCAGATGATCGGTCATCAGATTTTATCTTTGTACCATATATCTAAACCAATATCACTCTTGAGTTTCTGTGGTTTCCATAAGACAAAAATATGCTTGGGAAGAAGAGAGCAGACCCAGATCTTGGAGAGTGTTGGGTATTGGTGTGTGTGGTGTCTGTGGTCTAATAACTAAGAACTTTTGCTATGAAAAATCAGAAGTGGATTCAATGAGAGTAGAATGAACCAAGGTCTAAATGGTTACACATCAAAGTTCAGTGGACTGGATTTAATCCAGTGGAACATAATCCTCTTCTGACAATTTGTTCTCAACCTTCAAACCTAATCTCCACCTTGGCCAGGGGCAAACTATTTTCCTTCTAGACTAAGAGTCAGCTTAGTAATTTTTTCTACCATCTTTATGGAGAACAGTGTGGTAACTTCTTGGTCACTTAAATATCTGTGTGATCTTAAACAAATCACTTAACCTATATGGACCTCAATTTCTTCATCTCAAAAAATGAAAGAGTTCAAATTAAATTGTCTGTGTGGTCCCCTTCTACCTCAAAATCTTTGATTCTGTGATCCTATCAGCTGAAAAGTTTTACCATTCCCTCTCTTATTTCTCTCCACACAGTTAAAATAGGTAATTATAGTTGTATAGAGTATCTATTCTGCTGACAGAGTGAACCCCATAATTTTTTTCCTGATCAGACAGTAGTAATTTTCAACTCCATTTAAAAGGGGGAGAAACCTTCTCCCTTTCTTCTGATCAATTTTTTAAAGCAGAAAGGGCTGTTTACTAATTAAGTAGTATTGCAACCCTACTAAAATATTTTTAAATTGGCTCAGGTAAAAGGACCACATCCCCTTTCACAGAACATTCCTTTTTAAATTTAGTTTTGACTGATGCCTTTTATTTTTTTATATCTTATTCATTCCCAAGATCTCCTTTCTACTCTGAAAATTTCCCTATGTGACAATGATTTTTTTTAAAGTAGCAACTCAAGAAAACTGATCAGTATATCCATCCTGCCTGATGATATATGCAATATTCTATACTCATAGTTTCCCTCTGCAATGAAGGGGTGGGAGTGGGGGGTGCCTTCTCTTATTTGAGGCCAAACTTGGTCACTATAATTTCATAGCATTTAGTTTCCATTGTGTGCTTTTGTTATTCTTAGCATTTACCATGTTATAATCATTGTGTATATTCTTTTTCTGGTTCTAGTTGTTTCACTTTGAATCAATTCACATAAGTCTTCCCACACAAGAATATTGCCTTTAAAAGCAACGCAAGTCAGCATTTATGTGTTTTTGAAATATGTATTTGTAGTGATTTTGTTCCAATGTGCAAACCTCAAATAAATTCAACAATTCAACAATCTGAAAGGGGTAACATAGGAGTAAATATTAAAGGATGGAGAAACAGAATATTCAATGATAGAACTATATTACGCCATGAGAACTGGGAGAATTGGATGAGAAATTCCTGACGTGGACATAAAGCCATTCTCAGAGGTGGGATAGAATTGATAGAATCAATTAACAAACATGTAGTAAGTATCTATTAAATGCCAGGCACTGTGTTAGGTGCTAGGCATACAAAGACAAAAAGTAGAAGTTCTCTACCCTAAAGAAGCTAATGTTCTACCAGTAGAGATGACTTATATATGTATGCAAGTATAGTACGTACTCTGGCTAAATAACTGAGGAACCACCCCCCCCATCCCCTACCAACACCTCTATTTCAAATCAAGTACAGATTTCCTCTGACAGCAATGAAGATCCTTTTAGCTGACTAACTGACAGGCCTCGAACCCATCAGTGAGTTAGGTAGAAGTCTACCCCAAGTATGTGCAGACTTCTCCCAGTGGAATGGGCAGATGAGAACAATATTTCCCAATCACCCTAAACGGGGCTGAAGCAGGTGCTGTGGAGTGCTTAGAACCTAGTCAGATATCAAAGATGCCAAGGTCATCCACTGCATCCTGGGTCATCCATCACCAGTCATCCTGACTTTTCTCTTACCACTGGACTTTGATGACTCAAGAAGAGAGAGTGAAGCTGATAACTTTGTGCAACTCTGCCTCATTTAAATCCAATTCATATGCAAGTCAAGACATCATCCCACGATGTCACTGGTCCTCTTTGAAACAAGGGCAAGCAACAAGCTGACAGCTAAGACATATATACATATATATCTATAGATATATCAAAGGTTAAAAAAAAAACTTACACATGGCAGTTAGATAATCCAATGGACAAAGCATGGGTCCTGTACTCAGGAGGACCTGAATTCAGATCCAGCTTCAGATGCTACTAACTGTGTGACCCTGGGCAAGTCGTTTAATCCCAATTGTCTCAAAAAAAAAGATATACCAGAGATAATTTCTGACCTCTTCCTTCTGCTTCTCTAGAAATATAATGACTCTTCAAGCTAAATGTCAGTATGTACAAGATGCCTTTTTCTACATTAAGACCAGGAAAAATGAGCTCATGGTCACAGGACTTCTCTTTTCTTGGATGAGACTAACTCCTCTGTGTGTATATGATTTTTTTTCTTTCATTACAGGGCATTATGAGATCTTCAAAGGCAGTTGGAATTTTGTTCACTCTCCTCAAGACACCCAAGCATTAGGGTATCAGTTACAGGAGCAGTTGTGGAAGAAACAATAGCAGAACCACCAGACTAGTCAAAAAGAAAGAGGCAGAGTCACCCACAGAGAAGAGACAATGGAAATAAAAGAACCCACTTTTCATTGATCAGGCTGAACTCAATGAAATAGAAATGCAAAATAACTAATGAGCAACCCTATTTCAAATGTCCCAACGTTGCAACCATTCTATGACTCTTTAGTGCTTACCCTTCCCTTTATGTGTGGGAATAAAATTTCCTGTCATATACCTGATTCATTGTTGTTCTCCCCTCCTTTGGGCACCTTTTAATCTTCCTCTACCCCTGCTTGGAAGAACCTCTTAGACTAGAGCCCAAAATAAGATTATTTCTCAGAAATATGAGGTGGAGACTAAAATGAAGTACTGGAGCCAAGTTGTACTGTTGAGGAGGGAGGTAAGTCCAGATCAATGAACCAAGAGCAAATCATCAAGGAAGGTAAAGAAAAGGAATGGTGATGTTGGCTAGTCCCTGTGGCCTCAGCCTGTGTGACTAGCCAAGTGTTATATAAGAATATGCCGACTAAATAAAATATAAATGCAACATTCTTTAAGAAAATTGTGTAACCGAACCTAGGAGAAATAGGGTCAGTCCCTGGAGATCAGAAAAAGCTCCACACTGAAGGTAGTATTTAAAGTGAGGTGTAAAGAAAGTTAAAGATTCTAATAGGTGGAGGTTAAGAGGGAATGACTTCCAGCTAAGGAGAACAGATGATGCAAAAGCATAGTGACTGGAAATGGAATATGCTTCAAGGAAGTCAGTTTGTTTTACTGTGGCATATGGGAAGGAGTAATAATATATAGTGGGATTGAGAAGGAAGGCTGGGACAAAATGGTGAAGGACTTTGAAAAATAAGATTTCTATCTGATCCTAGATGCAATGGGGAATCACTGGGATTTATTGAGTAGTAGAGTTCAAAGAGAAATAGGAAGCTATTACAATAATCCCAATGAGGAGTGATGAGAACCTAAACTAAGATGGTGACTAAGTAATGAGAAAGGGATAAATTAAAAAGATATAATAGAGGAAGATATGGAAAGATTTCAGGATTGATTGGATATGTGAGGTAAGGGAGAGTGAGGTGTTTAGGATGACATGAAGATTGCTAACCTGGGAGAATGACAAAATGTTAGTGCCCTCAAACAGGAAATTTAGAAAATAGGAAAGCTCTGCAGAGGGCTAGGTCTGGGGAGAAAGATAGTTTGTTACAGGGAATTTTAATTACCCATACATTTGTTGTTCAACAGTTGTTTTAGTCATATTTGATGACTCTCTGTGACTTCATTTGTTGTTTTCTTGGCAAAGATACTGGAATGGTTTGCCATTCCTTCTTTGGGTCATTTTACAGATAAGGACACTGAGGCAAACAGAATTAAGTGACTTGCCCAGGGCTACATAGCTATTAAGTGCCTGAGGCCAGATTTGAACTCAGGAAAATGAGTCTTCTTGACTCCAGTCCTGGCACTCTGTGCACTGTGCCACCTAGCTTGCCCTCTAGACATGTCTATACTCAACTGAAGTCTCTGTTAAAAACATAGCGGTTGATACATTTTTAAACTGCCTTGTCATTAATAATGAATAGATGAATGGATGAATTAATTAAAAATCATTAATTATGAATTTGCCATACACCCAGTGATAGCGATAAACAGAAAAAATGAGACAATGCCTTCCCTCAGGCACCGCACATTCTATTTGGGGGAGATAAAATACATCAGAGAATTCAGATGCATGACAGATGGCAAAGCCTACAAGTGCTCATCATCACCATTAGCATCAGTAGGTCAGATGATAGTGTCCAGGGATCTGGAGGGGATAGTAGCAGGGAAAATGGCAAGGCCAAGAAGACTTTAGGATGTGGTGACGGGGCAAATGGTAAGATCTAGTATCCCATTATCTTCATATAAAGCTTGGAGTTGGTGACTCCCATCTCATCCAAATGATATAAACAGCCATGATATCCAGACAGGCTCACTGTGGGACAAGGTGGGAAGGGGAAGGCAAGATATAGCACTATTCTCTGCTGGGCACTGGTGCTAACTCTTTTACAAATATTATCTCATTTGATAACCTCCCAAGAAAGGGCAGGGAAAAGTTCCCCTGGTTGTTCCTGCTATACCACAAAAACAATAAGGTGTGCTACTATTTCTAAGCCTCATTCTAGCAAATAATAAGAAGGAACTTGTTAATGAAGTAACATGTAAACCAAACAAACTACCTCCACTCCTCCCTGCCCCACTCCACATAAATACTACTTCAAAAAATATTTCTTTTTTTTTTTTTGCTTTTTGGAGGGCAGTTGGGGTTAAGTAACTTGCCCAAGTTTACACGGCTAATTTTGTGTGTGGAAGGGTGGGGGCGTGGGGGGTGGTATTAAGTGTCTGAGGCTGGAACCAAACTCGGGTCCTCCTGACTCTGGGGCCAAAGCTTTCAAAAAATATTTCTAAAACAAATGAATCTAAGTTTTAATTAGCTAACTCTCTTGGCATAAAAAAGAAATATTTTCTAAGGAATGTTGTATTGTATCTAACCCCAATGGATTAAAAAAAAATGAAAATAAAACCTGCACTATAATATCTGTTTTCCTTCAGTAAAAAATGAATAACAAGTAAGCTTTAATAGGCATGGCATTGTATTGAAATGTCAAATAGTTGCTGACTTAGGTAATTCATCACTGAATTGAAAACATTACATATGGTAAGAGTTAGAATCTAATTTCAGTTTATTTCAATGTGAATTGATCCTTAGGGTTCATTACATGAAATAGTCTTTACTAACATAATTTTGAACATGTCCTAGAATGAGGATTGGAATCTTGGGCAATGGTGATGGCTGATAAAAAAAAAATGTGTGCAGATAATCTGTCAGTTGAAGATTACTGATTTCAAATTTAATGAAAGTGTTGTTGAAAGTAAGTTTAATATTTAAAATGAGAATAAAAGGTGTATAAGGAAAACAGGAAATATAAGCTTTGGGTAGGGCCAGCCTTATGGTTGTCTTGGGCAGACTGGCAAAGTAAGTACTTTTGCCTTTAAAATAGATTATTTGAGGGCAACTGCCATCCATTTTGTCAGAGACTTCTGCCAGGATCGATTTGTAGAAATAAAAGAAAGAGACATGGCCTGAGGAATATCCAGAGGAAGAGCTATAGAACAAGCACCAGAAAGGACCATGGAATACATGGCTGTGAGCCTGATTGGTAAACTGTAGCCTTCACTGTGAGATACAGGTAGTGAGAACCTGAGGCATCTGTGAGTAACAGAAATCCAGGAGACTAGCTGAACAGGAAAACCCATATCTTCAGACTTTCCTCCCCATTGTAAAACTGTGACCCTTATAATCCTCAGGAAAAGGAAGGAGTCTTCCTACACTCAGACAAGACTAATCATACTAATAATATTTCGTGTTTATAAGGAGCTTTCTGGTTTACAAAGCACCTCCCTCATTACAACTCTATGAAATAGTGTATTATTATCCTGATTTTTGAAATGTGGAAACTGAAGTTCAGAAAGAGAAAATGACTCACCCAAGGCCATGGCTATGAAAAGTCAAATCCAGAACTTTGAACCCAAGAGTCATTACTCTTTATTCCGTGTTTATTCTCTTACTCATGGTGGAAACCAGTCTAAACTCCTTATCAAGTTCCTCACTTCAGCTAAGAGAGTACTGAAAGGACAGCTCCCACAGTAAAGAGAGTCTTGATAACAATGGGCCAGGGGATGGGCTGACTTCAGCTTGTTTCTTATTGATTGATTTTTTTTCTCCTAAAAATAGGTTGTTGTTATCATTGTTGTTTTTTTAAGTTATAAGGTCAATTTAATGGAGTTCCAGGTTTTATTGTATTATTTTATAATGATCAATACATCAGACTCTTTGTTTCAGACCAATAGTTCAGTATGTCAATACTCCAATGGACTTAAGATCTCAGTGATGTAGCATTCAACAACACCTATTACAATGTACTCACATGTACCCAACCCAGGCATCTCTTCTCTATGCCCTCCCATAAGTTCACCACATGAAGAATGTCCACTCAGACTTTGGAGGGTCTTCTCATTCTTTAACCATCTTAAGTTCATCAATAAAGCATGTAGGCTATTTATTGATTGACTGTTTCAATTTTTT
This sequence comes from Petaurus breviceps papuanus, assembly GCF_028583685.1. Taxonomy (NCBI): domain Eukaryota; kingdom Metazoa; phylum Chordata; class Mammalia; order Diprotodontia; family Petauridae; genus Petaurus; species Petaurus breviceps. Next base: position 5,929,369 of record NW_027185616.1, on the reverse strand, counting down.
ACTGGTCCATCTTCTATTTGATACATCTGCTTTTGATAACAGTCTTTCCAATACTTATCCAATATGATTCCTTTTTTGTGATGTGTTGGAAGTTGTTCATAGCTACCATATCCTGTCCTTTTTAACTTTATGAGAAACCACAGTGCTTGGTGACTTAAAGTATTATAACATCACCCATTGAAAATTGGTGTCAAAAAAGAACTTAGTTTTCCAAAAGCAATCTAGCTTCTTCTTACCCTTTTGTTCAATTTTTGACTCAGATCATTATCCATTTGCAATGTCTTTCTATGATATATACACTGATGATGAGTACAATAGGTTGCCCATCCAATTACAAATCATAAGGTAGTTGAAGTTTCACTAATGCTTTTCTGCTTGAGCACTTGGAGACTGAAAGCTTAGCCTCTTTTTTAAAAAAGACCAGACTTCTTTTAAAAATTGTATTTAGTATGAGACAATGGGAAAGAGTAAAATTTGCACAAGGTAGTATCTCACATGCCAGGCAGCCTCCACCAAAGACCCTGATTCATTCTGTGTTCAATTTCAGATTCACTTGATTTTTTCCCATTTTTGTATGCTGTCAGCTCCCAGCTAGTAGTCCCAGAGAATCTCTCTCTCTCTCTCTCTCTCTCTCTCTCTCTCTCTCTCTCTCTCTATATATATATATATATATATATATATATATATATATATATATATATATATATATGTATATATATGTCTCTCTCTGTCTCTTTCTGTCTGTCTCTCCCCTGAATTTCCTACTCTTCTCTTCCTTTGAAAGAGAAAGGTCTGAGCTTTCAATCATAGTCTCATGGCTTTCCAAACAACTTAAGTATATAAACATTGGTTAGCCCCTAGTTAATAAAGTCTGGACAAGTTCATTCACTTAGTTTTCCCTGGGTGAATGATTAGGTCAAACTCTTTTTAGGAATTATAAACCCCATTTCATTATCTCTCCAATATTCTGGAACTTGACATAATCATCACAGCGTTATCCACAAAGAGAAGCATCTGGAAGATCCTAACATTCATATGTAATTCCTCTTCAAGTTAGATTTTTTGCTATATTTTCTTCATGACAATAACAAATACTTTAATTAACATATATCAACCTCTTTTATGCCTCAGTCTATATTAATGATAAGAGTTTATCAAACAAGGTTACATCTGTTGCTATATCTCTTAAGTAATCTTTTATCATTTTTGATATATTATTCTTTAGAGATACCTTGTTGGACAAGAGTCTTTAAGGTCAGAGATTGTGCTATTAAGTTAAATGTTTTTAGATAATCAGTGAGCTATAAACATGGTGGAATACTTTTTTATCTCTATCTTGTAATCAAATATATATATATATATACACACACATATATATATATACACATATATATATAATGGTAAAGATGTAATCTAAGAAATATTGCTTATATATTTACTCAATTCATAACAATCAGCTGGACTGATTTTTATCCTCTTTCATTGATGAAATTTTTTTATATCTGTCTCATATTACTAAAGGTCAGATAAAACATAGCAAGAAAGAACAATTAGCAAAACTGTGAATTAGGGTTTTGATTATACTTCCATTGTGAAAGATGAACCATATTACCTTTAGTAAGATCCTATGCACTGATTATAGTGTTAGTATGGAAAAAAAGGTACTGACTGCTCCTCAGTTCATGATATGAAACATATGATTCAATTTTATTGAGTAAATGCAAACACATCATCATATACTCAGAAACAATAATGAAATTAATGAAGACAGAGCAATTTCTCTAAAATAAGGAGGCAATTCTAGTGATAGAGTATGAATTAGAGCTTAACTAATAAGTTGACCATTATTCTTCCTTCTTGGTCCCTCTTTGACATGAATAAAAGTCCTCTACTACTCTCAGAATTCCAAAGAAAGAAGAGAGGCTTCCCAAACACTTGTGTGTGACTCCCTTAATTTTACATTCATTGACTAAAGGACAACCAAGTCCCTAAAGGTCTACATTAGCATAGAATCCATTCTTCTTTGCCAAATTATTCACCAACCTCAGCCATTGGGATCAATCTACAGATAACACTGGCTAATTTTCATATTCCCATATGGGAAAGGAGAAAAAAGGGAGAAGAATTCCTTTCCACAAAGGAAAGCTGAGAATATAACTTTCCCTAGTGTTTGTTTCTACCTCATTCTTAATATCCAGTTGAGGAAAAGACAGAGATAGAATGAGACAGAGACAAAGACAGAAAGAGCAGAGTTACAGATAGAGAAAGACATAGAGAGAGACAAAGACAAAGACATAGAGAAACAGAAACAGACTGGCAGATAGACAGAGATGACTGATACTATTAATAACACTTTCAACTTTTCAAAGCACTTTGATTCTTAGTATTTTATTTGAACCTAAATGACACCATGAGCTAGGTAGGGCAGATATTATTATCCCCATTTTATTGAAGCTTTAATCAACCACCTATAAAACTTACATCACTTACTTCGGTGACACTGGAGCAAACTGATCCAAGAAAAGCAGTTCCAATTTATTTGAGAAATTGGGCATGCAATCCTGGCTCAATGCCCATCAGCTATTTCACTTAAACACCAAGAGACTCAGGTACCAAATGAATGAAAGAATGAAACATTTATTAAGTGCTTACTATATGCTATGCACTGATAATAAAAATACAATAGCACAACAGTCTCTGACCTCAAGGACGTTATATTCCAATAGAAGAAATCAACACATATGAGGGAGTGATAGCCAGAGAAAGGAGATTTTGTCTGGGAAGTCATAGGGGTGGAGAGTTGATCCATAAGGCATCTCATTGACATGGCCTTTCTAGAAAAGATGGTAGAAACAAAAGTGTAAGGCAGGAGGGGATCAGACAGTGCAGCAGAGCAGAATCTGAGACGAATGAATGAATGAAATAAAAATCACAATTTATATCAAGGTATGACAGCAAACTAAATGTCACTTTGAGAATCTAAATCATAATAATCAATAGAATTAAAGTTAAAATACAAACATTTAAAATTAACATCCCTGAGGTTTAAAAGGCAAGTATTATATATTAAAGACTCTATCCTGCTTACATATCCAAATAATGTTTAACTCAATTCATGCTCCATTAATTATTCCGATTTAAATGCTAAAAAAATGAAAGTGTTTACACTTAGAAATTAAACTTGCTATAAGCTGCCCAATGTGTACCATGAACTAAGACCACTATGGATAATATTCTAATCATGGACTGTGGGGAAAAAATCACTTTACTTCTAGTTTTGCCTTCCTTTTTTCTAATTGCCCTCAACCGCATCCTTCTACAGAGCTTAACATATCCCTTGAAGGCTTTAATCTACTTTTATTAACTTGTCTCCTTGAGTAAATACTTTTCCCCCATTTTCCTTTCAAAAGTGCCTCCTAATTTTTCTACCTATGCATCCTCAACAGTGCTTGAGAAGGCCAACCAAGAACATATACCTGCCAAAATCCAAGTCTGACCAAACCATTGATGAATGTCTTCTTCAAGAAAAGCAGAGATGAGCTCTCTAGAAGTTCTCAAGAAGTGTCACCCAATAAAATATTATTTGGTTTTAAATGCAAAAACCAAGGGAGAAATCAGCTCCTCCCTTTATGCCAGGACTCTTGGCGAGGGGAGAGGTCGGGGTGGGGGAGTGGAGGGGGAAGGTTGCAGATAAAGAAGTGAAAAGGCAAATAAAGAGAAAGAGAGGAGAAAAGCAAATCTGTGATCAGTGGTGATAAGACTCCAATGGCTATGCAGACCCCTGCAGCAGAGAAGAGGAAACATTTCAACAAGCATCCATTAATTTTACTACCATTTATTACCTACTATGTGCCAAGTACTGTGTTGGTAAGAATAAAAAGACAAAAAACTAAACCTATCCTAGTCCTCAAAGAGAAGGACTTGTTTTCTAAAGAGGGAAAATAACACCAGAAACAAAATACTAAATATCTAAAAAGTAGATACAAAGTAATTTCTGGAGGAAGAGTACTAGCCCTTTGGGGGAAAAGGTAAAGCAGTTCTATGAGATATCAGTGAGGAGGTATAGAGGATCGTGTCCTCTGCAAACTCATAGACACAAGGTTGTCATCATTCCCATCACTTATGAGGCTGAAATGTCATGCACAAGGAAAGCAAATAGAGCAATCTGACTAAAACATAAAGTGCATGAGAGTTATGTGCCATAAAACTGGAAGGGTAGGCTTGATCCAGATTATAAAGGGCTTTAAAAAAAAACACCCAGAGAGGTTGTATCTTATTCTAATGGCAAAAGGGAGCCATCATAGCTTCCTGAGGAGAGGAATGACATGGCCAGACCTGTGCTAAAGAGGTATCCATTTGGCAACTGAGGCAGCTAGATGGTTCAATGGATGAAGCACTGGGCTTGTAATCAGGAATCAGGAACTCATCATCATAAGTTCAGATCTGGCCTCAAACACTTACTACCTATGTGACTGTGAGCAAGTCAGTTAACCCTGTTTCGCCTCAGTTCCTTATCTGTGAAATGAGCCAGAAAAGAAAATGGCAAACCACTCCACTATCTTTGCCAAGAAAAGCCCAAATGGGGTCACAGAGAGTCTGACATGACTAAAAACTACTCAACAGCAACAACATGTGCATCTGGTTATGTGGAGGGTCAAGAAGAGAAAGGAAAGAATGGATTCACTGAGACCAATTAGGAAGCTAATGCAATAGTCTAGTCCAAAGGTGATACATGAGTGAAGAGAAGGGGATTGGTAGGAAAGAGATATATTAGAGAGATAGGTAAGTAGATAGGCAGATAGGCAGATAGAAAGATAGATACATACATACATACATACATACAGACAGACAGACAGACAGACAGATAGACAGATAGACAGACAGACAGACAGACAGACAGACAGACAGACAGACAGACAGATAGATAGATAGATAGATAGATAGATAGATAGATAGATAGATAGATAGATAGATGAGAGGATGAATAAGACTTGGAAATGGATTGGATGTGAGGAGTGGAGAGTAAAAAATCAAGGATGATTCCTAGGTTGCAAATCTGCATGACTGAAATGATGGTAAATGGGAAGTTTGGAAGAGAAGTGGGTTGGAGGGAGAAGATACTGAATTCTCCTGTCAAAACTGCTCTTGTCAAGCCAATCTGTCTTTTTTGAGTATTGTAGTGTAGCATGTGGGAAGGAAATAGGCAGTTAAAGCCCTAGGGAACACTAAGAGGCTCAGATGCATTTACCTACTCCTCCTTCACATTTTTTTTGGTCTGCTGATCCTCTGGGAGAGGCAGTAAGGAGCTTGTCTAGTATATCTGTGTGGGTTCCTCCTTTCTGCACAAGAGTCAACAGTTAGAACTTATGTTATTCCAGAGCCTGGCCCAGTCAGACAGGAGCTGAATGATGCTAAGATGTCAGAGAAATTGAAGAAAGGAGTGTGTGCGTGTGTGCGTGTGTGTGTGTAGAAAATGGGGGCCTTTAGTATACTGTAGTCTATCAAACAGCTTATTCCACTGCAGCATGCCATGACTAGCATGTAATAACCCCTGTAAAAACCATGAGAGACAATAGCAAGGTTTGGATCACACAAGAGAAATTGTTTTTGGAATACTTTTCCAAGTGATAACAAAAGATCAAAAACATATGAAACAGAGAAGTAACACAGAAGGAGCTGCTGGTACTGTGTAACGCAAAGCCCTGACAACGTCTTCATTTGTGATCCTCCGATGAAAGGAACCGGTGGTCATACTAAGCCAACAGCAAAGACAATGATTGCGTCAAAGAGAAAAGGGACTGATTTATGCATCACCAGTATATCTGCAGAGGCTAAGGAGTAAGCTAGCAGGACTGCTGGAGAACTGTGAAATATAGCATCACCACAAAGATTTCTTTTTTATTACAACAACCCTACTTTAAATGTGATTATAGGGCCTTGACTATTATTGCCTGGAACAAATTTAAAATAGATGCTTACATATCAGTACTGGAATGCAAATAAATGCTGCAAATAAAATGGAAATAATTTGGTAACAAATTTTATAGCATGTGATTTCTTTCTTTTAAATTTTAAGGAGTAGCACATTCTTGTTTCTGTAATAGAGTGGAACCCAATGGGTGTTGTTATACTGACACCTAGCGGTAAGGTGGACAAACCAGAGTACAATTTCAACATCCTAATTAAAAAAAAAATTCCCTTCCTATTCCCATTGAAGCTGGGTGGTGGCTGTTTTTAGACGGGGCTCTCTTTTTATGTCACTTTCGTAATGGAAACTTGTTTCTGTTCAAAAAAAGCCATGGAAAGCTGTTCAGATAAACCCATTTTAGCTGTTTCCTGGATCCCTGTCTTTGCGGGGGCTTGTGTAAACCACCATGATGATCCAGAAAAAGGAGACCTCCTCCCTCATGTGACGCTCCAACCTGGAACAGCATTGATTCATAACTTCCTTAAATCCTCATCTGTTGGACTGATTTCTCTTTATTGGTGCAATGTAATCAGCAAGTCAAGGTTTCAAAAGATCCCAGAATTTTACCTGTGATGCATTCAGGGATGGCCAAGAATGTGACTGTCTACCTACAAACGTGATAGGAATTAAGAACCAAAGTCCTCCCCTGCCCAGCAATATCTTCCTCACAGACTTCCCCACAGTGCTTGAAACTCCAATATATATTCATGTCTTTGGGGTTTGTGCTAAAGAGGAAGCCAAAGGATGATAGCTAGAGAATCAACTCGGAGTTAGGGAGACCCATGTTCAAACCCCTCTTCTGGCACACATACTGGATGACCCTAAGTAATTTGCTTAATCTCTCAGTACTTTAGGTAAATCTGTAAGATTAGAATTTGTAGGACAGATACCAATTGGTAGAGAGAGTTCCCTTTACCAATGAATTCAGTTTCAGGGTTGTTGGGTTTTTTTTTAAAGCATCCAAAAATGCAAAGATGAAAGAGATTTTGGAGATCACTTAACTTACTCATTTTATATCTAAAGAAACTGAATCCCAGAGAAGGAAGTGATAAACTCGAGTTCACAGAGCCAATAAGCTCATCTTTCTACCTTTTATGGGATACCTCTTGGGTACTGGGGTTAGAAATTTAGTGTGTGAAAAGATGGACTCTAGACTAGATTTCATTGTTTCATGAAGGACTTTCACAAGAAAGAAATGTGTACAGGAAAACCAATAAAATTCAATCAATACATTTTATGCCCTACTATGTACAATGTACTCTGTGCTGAGGATAACAGAGTTCAACCTAATTGAAGAGAAGAGGCTTTGCTATTGCTATTTTAATGAATCTTTACTCTCATCTATGTGAGTTCATCCTCCAACCATGCATACTGCAGATCATTCATGCCCTTTAACCCTGGGCAACTGTCATAAATTTTCCACATGGGTTTGTCCAATGTGCTAGGAACTGTCCTTCTATTTCCTTGACATTGGCTGGATATCAGTGGAAAGCAAAGCTGTCCACTATTTATTCCTCACCATTGGCACATGATTGACCTGCCTTTTATTCTAGTCATACATCTTTCTGACCATAAGCATTATTCCAGTTGTCTTTTACAATTCTTGGATAGTAATGAAGCAAATACACAAATAACTGTAATACAAGTCAGAGAATATTTAAGTTCATAGAAATCATATAATGTTAGCCAGATCCCCTGGTTCCCAGTCCAGAACTCTTTCTACTACCCAAATATATGACATGAGAAACATCAACATCATCATCATTGACATTTACAGAGTACTTTAAAGTTTACAAATGGATTTATATTTGGTCTTCAAACACCAACCCTCTGAGGTAGGTACTATTATTATCCCCTTATTATTAACCTCTTATTATCCTCCTATTTGGTCTTCCTGACTCAACTGTCTCTTTACTATACCATATCCTTCAAAAAATCACCAAAGTTATTTTCTGAGTCTGACTGTATCACCTTCCTATTCAATAAACTACATTAGTTCTCTATTATATTTAAGGTCAAATATAATTTATGTCTAGCACTTAATGAGCTTCCCACTTGACCCCTTCCAGTCTAAATTATTCCTCTCTGCACAATCTGTGGTTTAGCCATCCTGGTCTGTGTGCTGTTCCTTAGATAATTCATTTTCTAGTTCTTTGCATTTGCACTGGCTGACCTCCATGCCAAGAATATTTTGTTTCCTCATCTACACATCTTGGAATCTTTGATTTCCTTTTATAGGGAATAACTTATCCTTGGCCTATTAATTCCTCACCTCCCAACTAATCCCTTCATCTTAAAAAAAAAAAACAGCTCATGTCACTTTCTATAGAAAGCCTCCTTTCCTGATTCCTACAGTCCCTTCCCTTCCTAAACTTATATAGTATTTATTTGCTATATGTAGTTTGACCCCTACATCAGGTGACTTTGACAATCCCCTGAATAACAGTTTGTGACACAACTTGTCACATATGCAGAGCTGTGACTGCTGATTAGACTGAGAGACTTCAAAAAGAGAGAAACACAATTTGAGGGAGATGAGAGGGGCAAGAAAGAAGGTATGGACTTTGAAGAGTGCTTATGGGGCAAATCAGCACCGACATATGTCCCTTAATGCCCGCTACCTAAAACCTCAGAGACTGTGAAGAGTAGAGTTCTTGAGTGAAATGATTTTCTCCTTGGTTGAACTGATGTTTTATTTTGCTCTAGAGCTGCCAGAGCATTTTTTGTCTTCTGTATTTTATCATAAATTGAATCTGATCTGTATAACTTCTCCAATTATTATTACTGTTTGCTTAGATCTGTCTGATCATTTTTTTATGCTGTTTGCTTTCTATCTGTGATGATCTTTTGTATAATGAACATTTGATGGGGAGGAGAGCTAAGCTGACTTGGTTGAGCTGTTACCCTCCCCATCTAGAGCTATTTTCCATCCAGAGAGACCAGGGAAAGTGGGTTTTATCCTGAACCCCAAAAGGGAATTGTAATTCTAACTTGCAACTATTAATGTGAAATGTGCAATAGATATATAATGTGTAATTATAGCTCAATACTCCTCTTGAAAATAGGAGAGCAAAGTAGTCATGCCCAGTCATGGGCATCCTTCTACTCTCTACAAAGGATGAAATTACAGTATCCCAGAAGTTGAGGAGTAGGGTCATCCAGATCAAATCTATCTAAATATATCTTTGCAATACAGACCATCTTAGGTCCCTGTTCTCTGATAAAAATTACTATACATACATAATTTGTATACACTCACTTATGTGTATGTTGTCTCCCCCATTAGAATGTAAGCTCTTTGAAAATAGGAACAGACTCACTATTATCTTTCATGTCACTTAACACAGTTCCTGGCACAACATAGTTGCTTAATAAATAATTGCTCATTGATTTTTGCAGATGATAAAGCTGAAGCTCTGAGAAGATAAATAACTTGAAAGATCAAACAACTAAATAGGGGTTAAGTAGGAATCAGGTCTTCCTGACTACTAGTCCAGCATTTTATCCAACCCATCCCTTTTAGAGAGTGTTAGGAATATTGGAGAAAGTCATTAGGTGAGTGATCACTTAATCATTACGCTCAAAGATCTATGTTGTGGATAGGGAACTGTCTCTAGTACTTCTGGGTAGATCTGATCAGGCAAGAATTGGGGCGTTTGTTTCCAAGTTGCTAACAGAATTGGAATATCATCATGTTAATTAAGTTCTCCCTCCCTAGGGATTGAAAAACAAAAGAGAGCAAACCCAGGGGCTGAAAACCCAGGAAATCCAATTACCATCACAGATTACACTGGTATTTGAAGGAAAAAACAGAAGTGAACCGAGAAAGGGAAATGGCCTTCTCATAGTTGTCTCTTATCTGCAGGGGATGAGTTTTTGTTGAGCCAAATTCTAATCCATTCTAGAACTGGCATGCTCACTTCCTTATCATTTCTAGGTCAGCCTAGCATCTTCAGTCATAACTCAGAAAGAAACCCCACATAGAAGGTGCCTCATCAACCTGTGCTGAAGCCTTACCCATCATTGCACTTTTGGGTAGTAAGGGGAGGTAATCCCTTAAATATAAAACTTAAAATATGCCCTCCAATCTTTCTATCATAGTGCCCTAGATTCCACTATTAGTGTTATTTCAGAGAGGTTTTCTTACATTTAGGTAATATGATATGATAGAAGAAACCTTAGAAATCAGTTAGTCCAACTCCTCTCCCACCCCCTCCCCAATCTTGCGATGAGGAAACTGTAGCCAAGGGAAAAATCATACTTCTAGAGCTAGAAGGTACCTTAAGGGACACTTATTCCCACCACCCTCATTTGACACATGAAGAAACTTAAACCCAGAGGGGTTAAGAAATGTGCCCAGTTCATAAATAATTGGAGAGTTGGGATTCAAATTCAGATCCTATGACTCCAAACTGAGTATCTCTAGTAGAGTTTGGACTAAAGCTCAGTCCTCCCAACCTCAATGATCTTTTCACTAGAGCAGTTTTCACCCTCTATTATTTGGGAGGGGAAAAATAATACTATTATTTTAGTGTGTATATATATATATGAATAAGGATTCGTTTATTTAATCAATCTATTACCATGTTGGGGGAACAATACCACAAAATAATGGAACAGAGGATGTTAACTTTGGTAGGTTACATGAGGACATAAAGGAACATAAGATACTGCCTAGAAAGGATCAGTGGGAGTGTTAGCAATGGGGATAGTGGAAAATACTGCATAGGAATAGGAAGCACAGAAAAACACCAAGACCAGACATGGTTTATGAGTTTTAGTCTCATTTATTGAGAAAATACCCAGCCCAGAGACCACAGAAAACTTACATGGAACATTAATAATAGAATTTGAGGTGGATTCTTTTCCTAAGCTCAATCATCTATCTACTACCTCCATGCATTTGCATAACGTTCCCCTCCATCCTATGCCTGAAATGCATCCTTTCCTTGACTCTATTTATCATAATTTTTATATTCTTACAAGGCTTAGGTTCCACCTGCCCTGTATAGATTTACCTGATCCTAACATTTGTTAATGTTTTCTCTGTCCTCTAATTATTATATCATACATTATATTATACATATCAAATTATTATATCATACTTAACTATGTACATATTGTATCTTCCCCACACCTTCCCCAGAAGAATGTCTGCTCTTAGAGGGCAGGGATTATTCCATTTTTTCTTTGTATCTCTATTGTCTAGAACAGTATCTTATGTATAGTAAAAGCTTAACAAGTATTTGTTGAATTTCACTTAAAGTTGAATTGATGTCTAGACTTATAACTACCTTCAAAGAACAGTGGTTTAGTTCATTTGAACAGTGACAAGGTTATGGGTTCAATATTTTTTTTAGTTTAGTTTGCTCTGCTTTCTGATTAAGACTCATAAGGAGTTGAAGGTTCTTTTAAGTACTGACAACTACATCTTTATAGGGACAATTTATTCCCCCTAAGTAATAAAAATAGATGTGTTTAATCACATCAAATGGGTTAAGAAGAAAGTATTCCTCATGCAAAAGAACAGAAGCAGTTACCCTGTGTAAGCACAGCTAAATCATTTCCCTTCTTTTGGGCTTCAGTCTCTTCATCTGTAAAATTAATGAGTTGAACTAGATGATCTTTGAGTTCTTTTCCAATTTTAAGAGTTCTTTATTTTAGTTCAGCCATTTTGAATCAATCCATATTTGAAGTAGTCATTATAGTGAATAGAACATAGAACCTGGAGTTGGAAAGACCTGGTTTCAGATCCCACCTCAGATACCTACTAGCTTAATGATTTTGGTAAATCTTTAATCTCTCTAGATCTCAGATGATCTTGGACAAAAAGTTAAGAAGTGATGTTTTATGCTGAGTATCAAACAGGATTTGATATTACTGACCTATGATCATTGAGTTGACAGAGACCTTCGTTGATGATGATGATGATATTTATATAGCACCTTATAATCTGAAGAGCGTTTTATCTATTATCTCAGCTGATCTTCAGAACAATCCTAGAAGTAATCTACTCCCACCCTGTTATTTTACATATGAGGAAATGGAGGCTAAGACTATTTAAGTGATTTGCCCAACATCACACAGCAATGAAGTGATAACTGGTACTTAAACCCAAAATTTTCCATTCCTTCTTTGGAAAAGGTTGTGGTCAAACTTTTGGTATTTGACTGAGTTAACCATAGTAACCAGTTATTTCTTCCTGATGTTGTGATTATTATTTTGAGGGAGGGGGAAATAGTATTTTTTTAAAGTTTTGATTTTGATAATTCTACTTTGGGATTGAAGGTTGGGGATTAAAGTAGGGTTAATAACATATAGAATGGCTAAAGTGCACCTGGAGCTTGGTATGGGAGGCTTGTTTTTCAGTAGATACTTTTTGATTGGGCAGTGGGTCCAGAAGGTTGTTACATTCTCTGAGCCAGGAGAAGGTTATATAAACCCTGATTTGAGGCTTTGTTTTGGGGCTCACTTTGAGAAGTGTTCTGTGATTTGATCAGATGAGACTCTGGGAAGCCGTTGTTGAGAGTTCCCTGGCTTTGAAAAACCCAGATGTTGATGAAACCCAGATGTTGATTTGGTATGGATGTAATGGTTGGACAGTTTGGAAACTGTCTACTTGATCTGTTTCTCTGTCTTGATAATTCTGTCTGTGTATTCTGAAGTTCGGGGTGCTGACCTTTTTCCCCTGAACTAGGTAAACGATATATATTTGACTGATTAAAGTAAGCTTGTTAACCCATTTTGAGTTGCTTTCCTTTAACAAAGCAGATCTAGGAACCTGTGCTGGCAGCTACCCTGGGGACGCTTGGGGTGCTTGCTGCTACAACCTGTTGAACTGTGAAATTATTGGTTTCTATACTAGCTTCTTAATTCACCTAAAAGGTACCCTCTGATGAGTTCATCATGAACTAGAAGTACTTTCAAAGAAAAGTATTCTGATATCCCTAAATCTTGCCAAGGATTCTAGGCATATGGGCTATGGCAGAGAAATGTATTTATTTTGGAGGTGGAAAGGCAAGGCAATTGGGGTTAAGTGACTTGCCCAAGGTCATACAGCTAGTTTAAGTGTCAAGTGTCTGAGGCTAGATTTGAATTCAGGTCCTCCTGACTCCAGGGCCCATGCTCTGTTCATTGTGCCACCTACCTGCTCCTAAGGCAGAGAAATTGAAGTTTAGACTGGACTACTCCAATTCTTTATTATATCTTCAATGAGTATTTGCCACTGGTCTAGTTTTTGAGAGACAATGAAAAAGAGAAGAGGCCACCACTTATGGTCTAGCTAGGAACTAAGGAATAAAATGATAACATTTGGAGAACAATATCAGAGACTGTTTCATCAAGTATCTAAATGTGTGGTAGGAGTCATGAAGCCTACAGAATATCAGAGGAGAGAGATAATAATGCTAAATAGGCTGCATAGAAAATAAGAGGCCTGGCTAGACTTTGAAAGCTGGTGTAGGATATGAATGAATAGGCAAAAAATGAGTGGGGACAGCATGCTAGATAGGAAGAACAACATGCAAAGACTTAGAGTCAATAAAGAATATGTCATAATCCGGAGACAATGAGAAGGCCACAATGGAGGGGACTTGTGAACTTCTAAATCAGTTATGGAAGTTTTGACTGTCCAAAAGGAGTATTTGTATTTGATTCTATAGATCTCATAGCATGGTCAGAGGATACCTCAGTGGGTATCCCTGAGACCCTTTCAAGAGATCCATGAGATCAAAATTATTTCGTAATTTTTTTACTTTCCTTATTTTTCTGGAGGCTTTTTTGTCCGTGTTTTCTTTTACAACATGACTATTGTGGATATGCTCTGTATGATTACACATATATATATAACCTATATTGAAATGATTGCCTTCTCAATGAGGGAGGGTAGAGAGGGAGGAAGGGAGAAAATTTGGAACTCAAAGGTTTGAAAATGAATGTTAAAAAATTGTTTATACATGCAACTGGGGAAAAAATAATGAGAAAAATAATAATATAAAGAAGTTTTAATTTCTGCTATAGTGAATATTGACAGCTATATCTCACATAAACAAAAGCTTTTGGGGGACATTCTCAACAATTTTGAAGAGTGAATAGGGATTCTGAGACCAAAAACTTTGAGAAATACTGCTTCTAGTGAAAGGAAAGCCATGATAGATTCTTAAGCAGGGGAGTGAAATTATCTACTTCAATTTAATTCATCATATATTAAATATGTACAAGCTATAATAATATGAAAATTGGCATGGTCCTCTCAAGAGGCTTTCAATACAGTAAAAGTGATATCACAGCTATATAAATTATGATAAAATATAGGATAAGAAAAAGACAAAGGGGCAATCCAGTCAAAATGCTCAAAAAAAATGTGATAATGCAAATACCATCTTAGGAAGATTAATCTGGTTGGTGCGAGGGAGCAAGATTGAAGCAAGTAGGGACTGACGACAAAGAGATCAGCTATTTAGGGCTTTATGAAGAAGCAGCAAGATGCAGGGGAAAGTACACAGAACCCCACAGCAGAAAACTTGCAGCTGAATACCAGTTCTGACATTGAATTATTCTTGATGACAAGAAAATAACTTAACCTCTGCAGAGACTTGATTTTGTCGGGAAAATGGAAATGATAATACCTTTCATGCTATACCTCATGAGATTGTTTTCATGAAAACTTTCACTTTTAACTATGCTTTTAACTACCATTCCTTTAAGCTATATTCCTTTATTTCTCCTCCATTTCTCCACCAAATTCCTTGCTCCCATTCCAAATTCATCATCCCCACTCCTAATTTTCTCGGTGCTCATCCTCTTGTAATCTAGTTTCTGATCTCATTCTCAAACTGTTCTCTCCAACATTACCATGATCTCTTCATTTTCTAATCTAGTCACTTTACTCAGTCCTCACACTTCTTAATCACTCTGATACATCTGACCACCCCTTCCTCATAAATACTCTCTCTGTTCTGGGTTTTCATAACATTGTTCTCTCTTGGTTCTTTTGCTACATATCTATTGACTCTTCTTCAGTCTCCCTCACTGCATCATCATCCAAGTCTCCATTTCCAATCTCTGAGGAATTCCCAAGATCAAATTCCTTTGCTTTCTTTCTATGCATTCCCTCTTGCGGGGAATCTCACTCATTCTTGAGTTCAATCATCATGATGCATATGTGTAATGGGAATGAAAATTTGGAAGATCTTCCCTGCCCCTAGGCTAAAATGCACCTGAAGCCTGGGGAGGGAGGCTTGTTTTTCAGTAGATACTTCTTGATTGGCCAGTGAGTCAATAAGGTTGTTACATTCTCTGAGCCAGGAGAAGGCTATATAAGCCCTGATGTGTAGCTTTGTTTTGGGACTCACTTTCAGAAGTGTTCTGTGATTTGATCTGAATTCTGGGAAGCCGTTGTTGAGAGTCCCCCGGCTTTGAAAAACCCAGATGTGGAAACCCAGATGTTGACTGGGTATGGATGTAATGGTTGGACAGTTTGGAAAGCTGTGTACTTGATCTGTTTCTGTCTTGATAATACTGTCTGTATATTCTGAAGTTCAGGGTGCTGACCTCTTTCCTCCTGAACAAGGTAAACGATATATGTCTGACTGATTAAAGTCAGCTTGTTAACCCATTTTGAGTTGCTTTCCTTTATCAAAGCAGATCCAAGAACCTGTGCTAGCAGCCACCCTGGGAACGCTGGGGTGCTTGCTGCTACAATATGACTCCCAAATATCTATCTAGTCCTAATCTCTCTGCTGAGTTCCCAAGCCCACATCAATTGACTGTTAAGCCTATCCAACTGGGATTCTCTTAACTATCTCAAACTCATCATGTCCCAAACATTATTCATGGAGTTTCCTACACACATGCACACACACACACATATACATACACACACTCAAACAAAAAAACAAAACAAGACAAAAAAGCACTCTCTCCCCTTTCATAACTTCCATATTTCTGTTGAGTGTACCACCATCTTTTCAGTAATTCAGGTTTAAATATTTAAAGTCATCTTCAACTCCTTCCTCTCCCTCATCCCCATATTCACTTAGTTGACAAGTTTTGTCAGTTCTGCTTCTATAATATCTCTTGATTCTGTCTCCTAATTTCTACTCACATCACCACCAACCTAGTATGACTCATAATCAACTCTTGTTCATACTATTTACATTAGTTTGCTAGTCTCAGCTATCTCCAATTCGCATTTGTTATTGTTCAGTCATTTCAGTTGTGCCCAATTCTTCATGACCTCATTTGGGGTTTTCTTGTCAAAGATACTAAAGTGATTTAACTTTTCCAGCTCATTTTATAGATGAGAAACTAAGGCAGAGTTAAGTGACTTTCCCAAGGTCATGCAGCTAGTAAGTGTCTGAGGCCAAATTTGAACTCACAAAGATGAGTCTTCCTGGCTTTCAGCCCAGCATTCTATCCACTGAACCACTGACCTGTCTTCTACAATTCACATTCCAAAATAACATTGCTCTAACACAATTCTGCATATCAACCCCCACTCAAAAAACTGTAGTGACTCCCTGCTGCCCTCTGAAATAAAACGCAAAATTCTCTGTTTCACTTTTAAGAAAAAAAAATCCTTAATTTAGCAAAAAAGAGAACATTTCCATATACAAGGTAGAACAGAAAAAGATTATGCAGAAGATTATGTGTGAAAACTTATGTACAATAAATTCAACATATTTCTTTCAAAGCCGTCCTGCTTATGTTTTTCCTTCTGAATTTTCTTCTGTTCTCTTTGGTCCATTTTTTTTTCTGTTTAAAAATAAAGCTTTAAAAAATAAAAAAAATATGCTTTATGATCTGCTTTTCTTTTCTTCCTTTTTTTTGGAGGATGACTATACCATTGGCTCCCCTCTCTCCTTTGAATCTTCCTTTAACCACAACAAAAAAGACAACCACAGTCTTTGATCTGTTTGTCTTTTAAAGCCCTTTATAATCAGGTTCCACTTTACCATTTCAGGTAAAGGGCAGCTAGATGGTACAGTGGACTTCCTGGAGTCAGTTCAAATTTGACCTCAGACACTTGCTAGCTATGTTAACCCAGGCAAGCCATTTAACCCTGTTTGCCTCAGTTTCCTCATCTGTAAAATGAGCTGGAGAAGGAAAGGGCAAACCACTCTAGTATCTTTGCTAAGAAAACTCCAAAAGGGTTAAAGAGTTGGACATGACTGAAATGACTTAACAACAACAATAACAACACATTACACTCTATGTACAGCCAAACTTACCTGCTTGGTCATCCAGAAACTGGACATTACAAATATTACCTCTATGCTTCTACACATTATTCCCCATGCCTGGAATATGTTTCTTCCTCCCCTCTGCTTCCTTCATTCCCTAGCTTCTTCCAAAACTCAGCTCAACCACCTCTTCCTACACATAGTCTTTTCTAGATCCCCAGGTGCTAGAGCCTTTTACTTCCAACAACCCTACATAAATTGTTTTGTATGCACTTTGTATGCATCTTTATATTTATTTGTCTATTTAATTAAATACATTTGCCTATGTCTGAGTTGTTTCCCCTAAGCCCAATAGAATGTAAGCTCCTTGAGGGCAAGGAAATTATTCTCTTTTTCCCCTAGCCTACCCTTGTTTACTTCTAGCAGCCATTATGCTACCATTGCTGAGCCCATTTATTTTTATATAATAAATAGACTTGTGTTATATAATACTTATAGTCATACCCCTGTAAACTCTGCCCCTACCCACCAAATCCCCATCCCCTTTGGCAAGAAAAAAAAGACATTACTTATCATAAGGCATGGTATATAGCAGGCACTTAATAGTGATTGATGATGAAAAAGAAGATGACAATGGTGATGGTGACAGTGCTGATGAAGACGGGGTTCATGAAGAAGAGATAGAACTTGTAGGAGAAAGTCAACAAAACTGAACTTACAAGAGACTTTTGACAGGCACTTTCACTCCTTATGCCTCTTTTGAGTCTTATCTCACAAAGAATCCAAAAGAACTGCATCAACACTCTTTTTCAAAGTCTGTCTCTTTTTTTCTCATGACTTTGAAACATTAAAGTACCCTGTGGAGCAGCAGTCAGGGCAAAAAAAAATTACAATAAGTAGATGAGAAGGATGATAATGACGACTTAAGTGATGCCTAATTTACTAACCTCTTGATCTAGGTGCATTTCTTTTTTTTCTTTCACATTTTGTTTTTTTTTATTCTGTACTTAACAAATACTCAATAAAATGAACATTTCCATATACAAAGTAGGACAGGAAAAGAGGATTGGACCCGAAACTGCAAATCTCTATTATGTCCAGCTTGCTTTTCCTTTTAAGAATATAATCATTTCAATATGTAGCTCTCAAAAGTGTCCTGCTTCGCTGTGTCTAAATGCATTTCAGTAGAAAAATGTCCTTGCTGAAGCAAAACCAATTTGAAGAGAGGTGGACAATGTAGCCACTATATAGCACTACAGACAGTTCTCACGAAGCCCCAAATACTATCCAAGAGACCCCTTCCTTCCATGGGAGAAGGGTGCTAAAAATCTTTTGGGAAAAAATCTAATGCAGGAAAAAAACTTTCACCTTGGGGAGCAACCTACAAATTGCTAACTACAAAGATAATCCTCATCTGGGTTTGTGTCTGGAACAATGGATTGCAAGAGAAACAGTATAGCCTAGGAGATAGGACACTTGGTTTGGATTCAGGAAAATCTAAGTGAAATTCTATCTCAGATACTTACTAGTTGTGAGACAGTAGGTAAGTCACTTAACTTCTCTGGGCCTCAGTTTCTTTATCTGTAACATGAAGGGGTTAGACTCTATGGCCTCCAAAATCCTTTCCAGTTCTAAATCCATAATCATAAGGGGAATTCGAAGATCTTTTCTGCCTCTTAATAAGCATCACTTGGAGTCCAACAAGAGAAGTTTGCTTAGGGGAGGCTTGTTTTTCAGGAAGGCCCACACCTTTTGTTACTTTGTAATTGGGCAGTGGGTCACAAAGGTTGTGATGTCCTCTGACCCTGAAGAAAGGTAAATAAACTCTGAGGTGAGGTTTTGCTTTGGGGCTCACTTATAGAAAGAGTTGTGTGATTTGACCAGAGGAGACTCTGGGCAGCCGTTGAGCCCCCAGGCTTTGAAAACCCAGATATTGGTACTTCTCTCTCTGGCAACTAACAATGTATGTATGTAATGGTCAGACAGCTAGAAGTCCTGCCTGTTGGTCTGCAGAATTGTGTTATTTTCTCTGTCTGTATTTTTTGTCTGCTTGTAATTTCTGTTTGTATCTTCTGAAGTTCAGAGTGCTGACTTTTCCCCCTGAACTAAATGAATTATATATGTGTGTGTGTGTGTGAGTGTGTGTGCGTGTGTATGCTTGATTAAAGTAAGATTATTAACTCTTTATAAGTTGCTTTTCTTTAGAAAAGCAAATCAAAGAACCTGTGCTACCTGACTTCCTGGGTATGCTAGGGTGCTTGCTGCTATAGAAGGGGAGGGGATTTAATAATAACAAGATTATGAATAGAGTTATTATATAGAATAAACCTATTTATTATATAAAAGTAGTTGGATGCAGTAATGTGGAGTAAAATAGTTACCAAAAGTAAACAGGGGCAAGGTAATTTAACTTCTAAGTGCTTTTTGATTTTTCAGTGGTCAACATGGAGAGAACTTAAAAGGGGATGACCATGGCTTTGTTACCCAAATGGCTCTATCCTTTCTGTAAGGAATATATATATCTACATAGATATATATAATACACATAATATTTTTGTACCAGACCTATTATTTCATTGCTATAGGGAGCTCTCAATGAGGAAACCCATAACTAAAGCAGATCCAAATATTTCTCTGCAAATTTTAGACTTAGACAGGTGCTGAGGGTCACCAGTGACTTGCCCAGGGTTGCATAGCCACTATGTGTCAGAGGTAAGACTTATATTCAACTCTTCCTGAATTAGAGATAAGTTCTCTATCCACTATATGTCATGCTGCCCTTATGTATAATATATATTTACCATCTTTCCCTTAAGCACTCTGACTTTCTTTTAAAAATCTATCTTTGGTTTGAGCTGATGAAAATAAATCTTTAAAGATCCGTACAGAGTTAGGAGTGACCTGGTGACCATGGAAAGAATAAGGGTAGTGGGGAGCTGAACATGAAGGGACCAGCCAGACCATCCAGTAAGATCAAGGTTGTCTGTGTAATAGAGAAATGGAAAGATCCATTGCTGGCATAGGTCATAATTTACCAACCCCTGTTCTAAAGGGCCAGACTACTGAGGTTACTTCCTCATTACCTAAGTATGAAGTAGCCACCAAAAGTTCCAGGGGCACTCTGAGGCTTAGCTGGTAGGTCACAACGAACAACTCAGGCAAAGAAACTTTACTTAGCTGAATCAACTCAAGGTGCCCTCAATGCTATCTTTGTTGAATATACTTCTGCTATGGCTCAGTAAATCTATTTTTAATTAACTGTTAAATGACCTATATATGTCTTATTTTGTTATAACATCTAACCTAACTACCAGAAAACTGGCCTGAGTCAGGAACACAGCAAGATTTTTTTTTTTGGCATTGCAATCCAGCATATTAGTTAGCCCTTTGAGCATTGTGTTATCATCAAATTTTATCATATATATTTCAATTCTTTACCATCATATAATGATGCATTATTCCCATTTTACAGATGAAGAAAGTAAAACCAGAGAGATTAAATTAATAAGCAACACTCATTTACAGATACATTGATTACAGTGGGCGTCTGGAGAATCACTTTCATATGTTCAGAGCACCAAAGGGCTATCCAGTATATTTGAGATCTCAGAAGGGAACCAAACATCTGGTTTAATTTCTTATACTGGTGTCTAAAGTAGTTTTCCCATGAAATGGGGTCAGCCCTGCTGAGGCAAATTATAATTTCCCAGTTACAGCTTTTTCAAGCACAAGGGACTGCACTTAAAGGGAATGTGGAATTTTCAATGTGTAGTGGAAGCCCTACTGATTTTTGCCCCCCTGGTTCATATATAAACAGTAATTGTTGATTTAACAAATTGTTTATAATGAGCCCATTCAGACTTAATCATATTGTGTTGCAACACAAAGTGTGAGAACCCAGAGGAATCCAAAGCCTTTCTGACATGCAATTTGTGAGCTATTTATTATACACAAGTGGTTTAGCATTGCCTCTATTTTGCTTACTTTATCCAACCTGCTCAACAAAACATGACTTCAGGACCAGTAGTCAATATTTTATTCATTTTATTGACCCTGGGTGATGTTTTGCAGACAGAGAAATCTGCTGCAATTGCAACTACTGAAAAGGACAATTAATTGTAAATAGGGCTTGCAAAAATAACACTTCAGAAGCAGCATGGTGAGCTGGATTCTCTAGTTCCAGTCCCAGCCTATTTAGTCCCTAACTGTGTAGAGGCACTTCTCAAGACCTCAGTTTCTTTTTTTGGAAAAAGAGGGAATGTTGGATCCACAGCCTCTATGGGTATGAAATTGATGCATGCTGATATGTGGATGGAGGGGAGAAAGAGCTTGATCTATGTTTTCATTGAATGAATGAGTTAAAAAAATTTATTAAGTGCTTATCACGGGCCAAGCGCTATACTAAGCTCTATGGATACTAATACAAAAACAAAGAGAGTCCCTGTTCTCAAGTAACTTGCCTCCTAATGGGAGAGAACACACACATGGAAATGTGGTGGCCAGAGAGGGGTGATTTGGTCCAGAAAATTACAGAGATGGTAAATGGAGCCATAGTGGAGTAGATTGACACACTCTAGGAGCAATGAAAGAGATGATTTGATCCTGGTTCCAGAATGAGGAGGAGGAATAAAGGAAGGTACATACCCAGGGGCAAGGTGGCTGACTGAGAAGATGTAAGGGAATATTAAGTGAAGTGTAGGGATCTACCAGTTGGGACAGCCAAGGGGAAAAGGTGGGTAGGAGGACAGAAATGAAAGAAATAAACCCCAGAAGTAAAAGGGTTAAAATATTCAGGATATACCCAAGAGGTAAGGCTACTGCCTTAAGATAATAGTCAGAAAGTAGGGAGTGAAGCAAATGATGGTGTGAAGAATTCCCTCTTTGCAGTCTCTCTCCACCACTCTAGCTCTATAATTCATCTATAGCATTCAACCGGCATTTGTTAATTCCAGGACTCAGGAAGCCTTAGATTTAAGTCCAACCTCTGAAACATACGGGGCACTGTCACTTAACCTCTGCCTCAGGAAACTTTCTAAAACTATAAGTTGTAAAGTCAATGCTGATCTACAATGGTAGAAAGTTTTCTCAAAGGAAGTTCTTTATGGAAATTAAATCATTGATCTAGCCCAAAATGAAAACAAATAAGTCAACAACCACAACAGCAACAACCACATATATGACCCTGGGGATACAAAAAGACAAAACAAAACAAAACAAAATAGTTCTGGCCCTCGAGGAATTTGTTGTTCAGTCATTTTTCAGTTTTATCCAATTTTTCATTATCTAATTTATGGTTTTCTTGGCTAAGATCCTGGAATGGTTAGCCATTTCCTTCTCCTTATCTTTTACAGATAAGGAAACTGAGGTAAACAGGGTTAAGTTCCTTGCCCAGGGTCACATAACTAGTACATGTCCAAGTTCAGATTTGAACTCAAGAAGATGAATCTACTCCACCTCTCTCATTTACAGCTGAATTAACTGAGGTCCAATGAGGCTAAGTCACTTAATCAAAATTGCAAAGTCAAAAATCACATCCAGGTTCTATGATTCCTGACCAATCACCCTTTCTCCAATCCTACATTACCTCTTTAAACTCATAATTCTTTGTCCATATATCATTCATTAGGCAATTAATCATGGATTCAAAGACCAGTCATATTCTTTGATTTCTAAAAGAACCCTATATGCCATTTAGTCAAAGTCCTGTCCAAAGCATTAATCTCATCTATAATGTCCCTGATAAGTGATTATTCAACCTTCACCCAGTAAGAAAAAACTTACTACCTCCCAGAAACAGATCATTTCATTTTTGGATAGTTCTGATTGTTAGCAACTTTTTCTTTATGCTTAATTGAAATATTCCAACAGCTTATATACATAGTCTTAGAGAAAAGCTAGTAGCACCAAGAATTGATCTGATCATGGTCACAAAATTAGCATATGTTAGAGTCAGGACTTGAACCCAGATCTTCCTGATTCCCAAATCATCTCTTTATCACTGTGCTAGGTTTCTACTCCCTTGACTACTTCTTAAAACTCAGAACTCACATGTTTACGAGTTGAGTTCACAAGAATATGACTACTATCTCCCTTAAGTTCAAGGGAATCCAGTCAATCTGCACTGCTAAAACTACAGATCAAAAGCCCCCATTGATATCCTTACCTTTGATAATCATTCAATAGATACAACTGGCTAAAAACAAATGCATTTACTAAGATAGCATAAAATAAACAGTGACTTCAAAAAATTCCCTCCATAAATCTGAATCTACTCTCTCACAAATACAGACAGTAGGGAAGAGTGGACACAAACATAGAGTACATTGGTAATGAGGCATACATGTAGGGAACAAATATGGCTAAGGCAATTAATATCTCCCATATTGCAGAGCCCCAATATAATTTCTCTTTTTTGTGGTGTTTTCATATTGCTCCCACCATGGAGTGTTAGTGGGCTACACAAGTCATTCAGTTTGACTCCTTGGGTCTTTCTGCTCCTTTTTGAAGCTCAGTGGGATATTTCCCTTTTGAATTCATAGCCAGCTATTTTTTCTGTAAACAAGAGTCTTGATCCTTGAAGCTGCTTCTTGGCTTGAAAATTGGCTCTTTGTGGGGGCAGCTAGGTG
This sequence comes from Petaurus breviceps papuanus, assembly GCF_028583685.1. NCBI lineage: Eukaryota > Metazoa > Chordata > Mammalia > Diprotodontia > Petauridae > Petaurus > Petaurus breviceps. The sequence goes on along the minus strand of NW_027185616.1, from coordinate 5,905,592 downwards.
GCTCAGTTAGTAGAGCACCGGCTCTGGACTCAGGAGGACCTGAGTTCAAATTCGGCCTCAGATGCTTAACACTTACTAGCCGTGTGACCTTGGGCAAGTCACTTAATTCCCAACTGCCCTCTTAAAAACAACAACAAAAAAAGAAAATTGGCTCTTTGTGTCTGTCTATCTGAAGAGTATGAGTGTTCCTTCTTGGATTCCCTCTCTATTGGGTAAGTAGTTAAGTTGCAAGATAATATGGCTGATGTGGAGTGGGATGAGATAAAGTGCCCTCCATGCACTGCTATTTATTTGCAGAGGCACAAGGGGTCACACTAAACAAAATTCCTCCCAGACTTTAATGCCTTAAAGTCTCATTATATTTCAGGGCTTATAGACTTGTCTTTTAAGGACCATTGAGGTACGACCAATCTTCACCAAGTAAGTGGTCAGCTCCCCACCCCCACCCCTTCCAATTCAAACAGAGAGCTTCTTGTCACTCTATAAAGGGATAATAGGGCCTAGACAGATCTTTGTATTTCAATAATATATCAATACCTCCTTAGCTCTGCTCTCTGCTTCTCACTTCCTGTGATTACACCAACAAGTTGTTTTGGAAGAGGATTGTTCTGTAATTAGAGTAATTAAAAGTGTCTAATGGAGAAAACCCTGGGGGAAAAACTATCATGAACTTCATCATGGTCTGAGAGAATAAATGCAAAAGTCAATGACGATTCCTGTCAGAGTTCAGAGGGTACAAATCCAAAGAGTTAAGAAGGAATAATAAAAAAGGTCATCCCAGCAATCTAAGACAGGAGGTGGGTGAGAGAGAATAAGACAGAAAAAAAACTACAAAGGAAGCAGTGCTACCCATTAGCAAAGTGACGATTCACCTCATGTAACATCTCTGCCTAAGATAATTTTCCTTTATACTAGTTAATAACAGCTACTGTCTTTGCTCTGCTCCATCAGCATTACTGTGAGTTAGGCAATAGGTAGAACTACATCATCTCTGAGATCTATTCCAGCTTTAAGATTCTCAAACCATTTTCATTGACAGGAATAGTCATGGTAACATTTATTTAGTATATTTTATGTCCATGGCCCAGTTATGGACAATGCAGGTATTTTAGTCAGGAGCAGATAGAGAGTTCCTGCCCTCAGCTAATTTAGGGAGCCAAGATGGCAGAGTAAGAAGCAAATTGCTCCCACTCTCCCTTATTGACCTCTGAAATCCCAGAAAATATTGCCCCAGGAAAAACCCTGGTGCTAAGCCAGCAGAAAGACAGGCTGCAGAAGTCTTGTAACCCAGGAATGTGAAAGACCCCTCTTGGTCTAGAGGAGGAAGAGCAGTGTAGGATGGGAGGTGTCCTGACAAGCCATTGGCAAGCCCCACCTCAGCAAATCAAAGGGAGATCCTGACACCCAGGGTAGTGAAACAGGCAAGCATCAATACCAAGACCCCTACCCCAGTGCCTTGGTAAAGGCAGGAGAACTGGTAGACACCAGCTCATAAAACCATCACACACAGCAGTAGGCAGGCATACTCCAGAGGCCAAATCTCCCAGTGCTTTAAAGAAGCCTAGGTGAGAAGTTGTCCTCATGGGGTTAGACTCCAGCCACCCCAAAAGCTCCAATGTTGCTGACCCCTATTCAGCACCAGGAAAGGTGCCAGACCCCTACAGCCTCTAGCTGCCAGCACCTGAGGCCCCAGCACACAAGTCAAGCATGAGCAGCTTTCCAGAGGACTGCTGCTGTGAACACCTTTCAAGGTTCTGATTACACAGGATAGTGAACTCTATTTATTCAGCAGTTAATTTCCTGCTGAATAGGCAGTATTGAAAGTATATGAAAGGAAAAACATTCACAGAAATTAAAATACAGCCTTTACTTAACAATTTATCACTAAAGTGGCCACATAGTTTTCATCAAAGTGGTCATATAGTTTTAAACAAAGTACAATCATTTAGTAACTCAATCATTCTTATGGAGGTGAGCCTCCTTAATTGATACAAAGTACAGAGGTCAAAAGTTTTCCACCCCTAGGTCACATTGTCTTAATCTCTTCAATCAAAAAGTCTTCTTTCTTCTTTATTGGAGATTAGTTTCCAATCATCCTTAATTAGTAAGTCCTTAACTCAATTGTCTAATTGTTAAGGTTAAAGTTCTCCACCCCTAGTAAATCATGATCTTCTCAGTTTGCATTAAATAGCCAAGGAGAGGTCTTTTCATCTTAACTTGAGGCTGGCTCTCTGCTTCCATAGTTCCCCTTCCATGGTCCCAGGTCCTGCCAGAACCTATTCCACAGCCATTTGAGTTCAAAGGCAGACAGCTGTCAGTTCTTTGTCCAGCTTCTTGTGCAGTTATCAAGTTCCCATTCCACACTGAAGTTCACAATGTCTGGTCCACCTCAAGTTCTTCACAGTTTCTGTTCCCAGGAAGACAAAGCTTAACAAAGCCACAATAACACTCTACACAATGCCGGCATCCTCATCAATTCACTTTCGGCCTGTGAAATCAACATAGGCCCAACAACAAGGTCTGAGGAATCAACACAAATCATCAGTATAATCCCAGGACTTCTGCCTCCACAATGCACACTCCCAGAAGTTCTGGCTTCTCTCTACTTGGGCTTTTCCTTATATACGGTATTAGCTTCTCTGTGTTCTGCCCCTTCCTGTTACATCAACAAGACCATCCCACTGTAGGATTCACAAGTTCTGGGTCTTAATACTTGACACAATTGTAAATTTGAAACTAAGTGCTAGGTACCTGTTAGCTTGCTAATACAAGGGTCAGGGAAGATCTTCAAATTTCCATTACCATTACATCAGGTCCTCGGTTCCCAGCACAAGAAGCCCCCTGTGCTCCAGCAGGAGAACTCAACTTTAAAAGCCAGGAAATAGGCTAACAACATGAGCAAAAAGCATAAACAGACATTGATCATAGTTTCTTATTATGGAGACAGGGAAGATCAAGGTACAAATTCAGAAAAGGACAACATTGTCAATATACCCACATCTGAAAACTCAAAGGGGAATACGGACTGGTCTTAAGTCCAAAAAGCCTTCTTAGAAGAACTCAAGAAGGAATTTAAAAGTCAAATAAGAGATGTAGAAGAAAAAATGGGAAAAGAAATTAGAGGTATGTAAAAGAGAGGCAATAGCTTGGAAAAGTAAGGGCAAAAATTGACTGAAGAAAACAATTCCTTAAAAAGTACAATTGGTCAAATGGGGAGGGGGAGAAGCACATTGAAGAAAACAACTGCTTAAAAAGAAGACTTCAGCTTCTACAGAGTTCCTTCCCTCAAAGAGTTTATAGACTAAAGAGGACAAAGAAGACTTACTAATTCAAATGAACTTAAATGTACACTTACATAAATGTGGTAGCTTGTAAACATAATAATAATAGTGGCTGACACACACACACACACACACACACATATATATATATATATCACTTTAAGGTTTATAAAACACTTTACATACATTATCACATTTGATCTCACAATATACCTGCGAGATATGTTATTGTTACCTTAGAGCTAAAGGAATCAGGCCTGATGGCAGTTAATGACCCAAGGTCACACAACTAGGAAATATCTGAGTCAGCAACTAAGCCCATTTCTTTCTCACTCCACATTTGGCACTCTTTACTACATACACATACACTCTGATGCCCTATAAATCTATCAGTAAACATTCATTAAGTACCTATTCTAAGAACTGTGCTAGGTCCTGGGGATACCATATATCTCTGGGGGAACTTAATAGACAGAATCTTGCATGTAGAGTAAAGAAGACCTAAGTTCAAATCTGGTCTCATGCTTGCTAGCTGTGTAACCCAGGAAAGATCATTTAACCTCTGCCTACATAAGTTTCCTCAACTGTAAAATGGAGATAATAATGGCACTTACCTTCCAAGGAGATAATATTTGAATGGGTGCTTCCTCTTTTCCTCTCTTCTTCCCTCCCCTCTTTCTTCCTTCCTTTGTAGAGCAAAGAGGGTTGTTGTTATTAACTTGCAAAAAGTAACACCATCTCAGGCAGAAATGTTACATGAGATTGTCTGTTCTTCCTTCCTATTTAGAAATAAATTGTGGGAGGCAGGACAAGGTCAAAAGAAGAAGGATGTGTTATTTTTTCTAGGTAAAGGATATATTGAAATCGATCTGTTCTTGGTCCAGAAAGTCTTCCTGGAGGAGACAGATTTTAAGATATAATTTTCCTTGTGGAATGATCATACAACAATAAAGGAGAAGGTTACTCTAGATAGGGAGAACATTGTGAAATGGGGCAGATGTGGGAGAAGTGATCGAGAATGGTGAAGTTAGGCCACTTGCTTCCATTTCTGTGCTCAAGCAGAAGGATGTTTTATAGGGAGAACATTGTGAAATGGGGCAGATGTGGGAGAAGTGATAGAGAATGGTGAAGTTAGGCCACTTGCTTCCATTTCTGTGCTCAAGCAGAAGGATGTTTAGGCAACTCAAACTCAACATGTCCAAAATAGAACTCGTTATCTCTCCTGCCAAACCCTCCCTTATTTGGAGCTGCTCTATTGCTATCCAGAGCATCACAATCTTCCTGGCTACTTGGGTTCTAAACTTTGGTATGATCCTCAACTGCTTAAACTCACTCATCCCACATATTCAATAATTTGCCAAATCTTTTCCTTCCTATATATAGATGTACTATCTCTCTCATGAAACCCCTCCTCTCTAACCATGAAGCTACAACCCTGGTTCAGACTCTGATTATCTCTTCCTTGAACAATTTTAATAGATGCCTATTTGGTCTCCATGCCTCAAGCCTCTCCCAGCTCCAATCTACCCTTCACACAGCTGCTGCAAACTTGGTTTTCCTGAATGCAGGTCTGATCATGTCACATACACCAATCTACTTTAGTAGATAACTCCAGTTTCTACCTACTGACTCTAGGATCGAATTTAAACCATTCAATTTCACATCTAAATTTCTTTACAAGCCGGCCCCTTCTGTCTGTTGAGTCTTCTTGTACATTACTCTTCTTCTTGTACTCTAAAATCCAGCCCCTACTCACTGTTCTGAACACAAATCACTCCAGCTCCTCCCTCTAGGTCTTCACATTGGCTATGCCCCATGCTTGGAATTCACTCCCTCCTGATTTCTGCCTCATCAAATCCCTATTTCCCTTCAATACTTGGTTCAAGTACCACCTTCTATATGAAACCATTCCTGATCCCCCAGTTGCTAGAATATTTTCCCCAAAAAATATTCATCTGTATACTCATTTTGTATGCATGATATATGTATATGTGAGTATGTTGTTTCTCCCATTAGAATTAAGCTCCTTGAGGGAAGGAACTATTTCACTTGTCTTTATATCCCTGTAACTTTGAAACAGGGCCTGGCACATAGTAGGCATTTAATAAATACTTTCTGATTGATTCATGGATCAATCAGTATTGATTGATATTATCTGTCTGAGTCCAATGCAAATGAATAAGATATGTCATTACTATAAAAGGGGCCTACTTTGGGCAGAGATATTGCCATTGAGACTAGGTACATTCTAACAATAGATGCTACTCTTTCCTTCATTGTTATACGTAACCGCCTCTATGTTGGCCCTTTGTAGTTCTGCTGTCATGGGTGAATTATTTGGCTGGTCCCTAACAAGGCAGTCTGATTACTTACTCCTTTCCCATTCTCTCTCTCTATATGGACCATGCCTTCCCTGCCCCAGATGAATTCTTTCCCTCCAGTCTTATTACTTTCCTCAATCACCAATACCAATTGGTCTCTTCCCTATAGAGACTGAGAAGCAGATATTGCCAGCATTTCATTTCCTCAAAGGTTTTATTAACATACCAGAAGCTATTATCTCCACCTTTTAATTTATTGACTAAACAACCTTGAATGCTAGAATCAGTCATTTCTTTGGGCCAATCTAAGGCTAAGGCCCCCTGAGACTTGTTTTCTATAATGGCACTGTGTGAGCCTGAGACTCCCTTGGGTAGCAAAGTTGTTTGAAGGAAAAGTTCAATTCCCTAGGGTTAAAATGATAACCTGAGACTGTGGAGGGTGGAGGCACAGATTAGAACTGGCAGTCTGAAGTTGTTATTACACTGTGAGGACTATGTCCCATTCTGTGAAGATTCTAGTAAGCCCTGGAACTATTTTCTGCATGTGAGTCAGATGGTGTTTGCATTTTGCCTTGACTCATGACAACTAATTATATTTGTGCTAGTATGGATTTACAATAGATTTGCAAAAAGAAATAGGTGGGAATCAAATTGAATAGTCAAGAGTGATCTGGTGATTCATAGGTTGCATGAGAGATACAGCTAGAAGGAACTGTACAGGTCATCTCATACAAACCCCTCATTTTACAGAAAAAGAAGCTAAAGTCTGGAAAGGAAAAATGATCTCTGTTGTTTGTGGGCCAATTAGAACAGAATAAAGACCATGTTGTTACCCTTACTTGTGACAATACCTTTTCCTTCTCTCAACTTCTCCAGCCTCTACAATCCACCTTGTCCATGTAGACTTCCCTGAATGTTCCAGTCTCTACTGACTTTCCTTACCTCTGAATTTCTTCAACATGGTTGAAAGGGTGTGAAGAAAGAAGAGGGGAGTGACAAGTTTCTTTACTATGATGGCAGTAATAATAGAGAGGCTTCACTATCTCTGCTCTGTCCCCTCCAGCATGCTATTGGAGAGTCAGGGTTATTTTATGCCTGGGATACTCTCTCTCTCTTTTAATCAGCATTCGTGTTGAGGGGCCGCTGTCTCTTCACTCACACCATCCTGCCTTCAGACCCTTTGTGAAGCCTAAAATTGTCAGGAAGAGGACCAAGAAGTTCATCTAGCCCCAGTCAGACAGAAATGTCAAGAACAAGAGAAACTGGTATAAACCAAGAGGCATTGACAAGATATAAAGATGATTCAAGGACCAGATCTTAATACCCAGTATTGGTTATGGAAGCAATAAGAAGACAAAACACATGTTACCAAGTGAATTCAGGAAGTTTGGAGTATACTATGTCAAAGAGCTAAACGTGCTCCTGATGTGCCACAAATCATACTGTGCTCAGATTGCTCACAATGTTTCCCCTAAGATTCAGAAAGTTATTGGTGAGAACTAGCTCAGCTAGCCATCAAGATCACCAATCCTAAGGCGAGACTGAGGAGTAAAGAAAATTAGTATATGGGGAGGCCAGGTAGCACAGCGAGTAAGAGCACCAGCTCCAGTGTCGGGATGACCTGGGAATTGAATCCGGGCTCAGACACTTAGCACCTACCCAGAAACACCTGGCTGTGTAACCTTGAGCAAATTACTTAACCCCGATTGCTTAAAAAAAAAAGGAAAAAAAAAAGAAAAGAAAATGAGTATAAAAGTTTTTCACGTTTTTATTTGTATTAAATAAACCCTCAGACTACAATAAAAAAGAATATATACCCTACCCATACTTGTGAAAGGTATATGATCTACTTCTTTTCTAATTTTTGTATTATAATCACATATTCACCTAGAATGTATTGTGGAATATGACCTAAGATGCTGATCTAAGCCTAATTTCTAGACTGCTATCCAGTTATCTGACTACTTTTCACCAACTAAGGAGTACTTTCCTAAGTAATTTATGCTTTTGAGTTCATCAAACACCAAATACAAACTGCTGTTATTTCTGGGTCTTCCTTGTCTAGTCTGTTCCATTATTATTCTTTGTCAACCAATATCAAGTGCACTTGATAGCTAGTGCTTTATAATACTATATAGTGTAACTTCTAAAAGTTCATTCTCTTTTTTATCACTTCTTTTGATATTCTAGATCTTTTATTTTTCCAAGTGAATTTTTTATTATTTTATCAAATTGAACAAGGTGTTCCTTTGATAATTTAATTAGTTTAGCATTAAAACTATAAATTAACTTCAGTAGCAATCATTTTTACTATATGGCAGCAAGGCAGCACAGTGAATAATCCTAGACACAGAATTAGGAAGACCTGGATTCAAATCCACCCTCAGACACTTACTAGCTGTGTAACCCTGGGCAAGTCATCTAACTGCCCTGAGTCTCAGTTTCATCATCTGTATAATGGGTATTCACCTACCTATCTCCAAGGGTTATCCATAAAGCACTTTGCAAACATTAAAAGACTATATAAATGCCAGCTATTGTTATCATTACCATCATTATTAATATTCCTATTGCTATTATTTAAATTGTTCTTTATTTCTTTAAAGAACATTTTGTAAATCTATTAGATGATAATTTTATATGCTGTGGTAAATTGATTTCCAAATATCTTATGCATTTTGTACTTATTTTGAATGGGTTTGCCTTTTTACAACTGACTCTCGAATTTTGTGATTTATTATACAGAAATATAGGTTTTTATGGGCTCATTTTGGAGCCTACAACTTTACTGAAGCAATTCATTGCCTTAATTAGTCTCTTCACTGATTCCTGAGAATTTTCTAAGTAAATCATTACGTTACAACAAATAGACATAGTTTTATCTCCTCTTTGGTTATCTTCATTTTTTCATTTCTTTATCTTATTTCTATTGCTAGTATTTCTAGAACTATATCAAATAATAGTGGAGAGAGTGCCCAGTCTTTCTTTATTCTTGCATTTTTAGAAAGTTTCTGACCTATTGCCATTGCATTTGATGCTAACCTTTACTTTTAGTGAAATACCTGTTACAATATTTTAAAAATTCCATCTAGACCTATACTTTGTAGGGTTTTTAACATTGAATGAATGGTGTTTTTGTCAAAGACTTTTTCTGTATCAAGTAAGATAATCATATGGTTTTGGATAGTTTTGTTTTTAATGTGATTATTATATTGTTTGTTTCTCTAATGTTGAACCCCTTGCATCTCTAGTATAAATCCAACTTGGTCATGAGGAATAATTTCTTGTTGATTTGCTGCAGTCTATTTTAAAGGAGTTTTTTTCTGATTTTTTGAATTAACATTCATGGTTTTCCTTTTTTTCCTTTTTGGAGAGGGGGATGAATTAATATTTGTTAATGGTTTTGGTCTTTAGTTATCCTTCTGTGTTATATCCTTCCATGATTTAAGTACTTTTAAGTATATTTGTCTTATCTGGTAGAGTTCTTTCTTTCTTAATCTTTGAAAAGAATTTGTATAGTAGTGGTATTAATGGTTCTTTAAAAGTTTGGTAGAATACTGTGAATCCATCAGGACCAAGAATTTTTTTTTCCTTTGAAAGATCCTTTACATCTAATTCTGTTTCTTTTTTCTGAAATTGGATTATTTAAAATCTATATTTGATTTTCTGTTCACCTGAATATTTTCTATTTTATGGCATTCTTCCATTTCTTTTTCTTTTTGCTTTTTGGAGGGCAACTGGGGTTATGACTTGCCCAAGGTCAGATGGCTAGTTTTTGTGCTGTATGTGAGGCCAGATCGGACATTCTTCCATTTCTAACATTCCCAGTTAGTATATAACTTACAAGGTAGCTTATGGTTTTGTATCGATATCACCTTGTTTATTTGCTATTTTGTTCATTTAACTTTATGCTCTCTCCTTTTTACTCAGATTGGCTAATGATTTGTTAATTTTGTTAATCTTTTCAAAGGATCAGCTTTTTGTTTTGTTTATTATTTCTATAGTCTTTTTTGTTTCCATTTATCTACTTCTTTAATTTTCAACATCACTTTTGTGTTTGTTTATGACTGACTTTCTAATCTTTAAATGCATATTCAATTCATGAATCTTCTTTTTGTTTTTGTTAAAGTATGTTTTTAGGGATATAATTTTCAGGCAAGAATTGCTCCAAATCCATCTCAGAAATTTTGGTATATTGTTTTCATCAATATCATTTTCTTTTACACATAACCCTTGTCCCATTAGTTTGAGGGTCAGCCTTTATTGGTGGAGATGGATGCCTGTCCTGTGTGAGGGGCACGGCTGAGTTGGGGAAGGAGAAACAGACAGAGACAGACAGACAGAGACAGAGACACAGAGAGATAGGGACACACAGAGGAAGCAAGCTCCAACCTTCTTCATTCCTCTTCAGGATGCTTCAGTCTTTAGATAAAAATAAAATTTCTTTGAACTTAGAGTCACTTGGGGCACTTCTGGCTTCAATCTTCAAGAGAGAAGATAGAAGAAGCCAATTTCACTTCAGGTTGCTAAAGGAAAAGACTCTTGGAAGACATGAATGGAGTTGGTAATTTCTCTCATGACCCTATCCAGAGCTTGCTATGCTACAGACTTCAGAAAATTTCCTTTTGGGTGAAACCTAGGAGACTCTGTCTCTCTCTCTCTCTCTCTCTCTCTCTCTCCCTCTCTCTCTCTCTCTCTCTCTCTCTCTCTCTCTCTCTCTCTCTCTCGTTGAGTTACTTCACCCCTAATAGGAGAGCTCCTTTCTGTATTGTCTGGTATAGTATCTCTGATTTCTATTTTGCTATAGATTTGGATACAATTTGCTATGTGTGTTCATACTGGAACTGATATTGAATGAGAAAGGGATTAATCCTTTGATATAAAGCTTGGGGTCTCCTTTCTCCCCAATAATGATACAATGATCAAAGTTAGATTGAATCTGATCACATCCTCTAGATTTAAGGAGCTGATAGATAAAATTCCCTGGTACCCCCTCTCTCTAAATAAAGCAGTTATAAATTTATTTATATTTTATACATTTTATAAATATATTTATTATATATTAATATAATATTGTTAATTAATATTTTGTTTTTATTATTTTTATAACAATTAATATAAATAATAAAATCATATAATATAATGATATAAATATATATTTATAAAATAAAATAAGAAAATACAAATTCAATATCTGACTTCCCCTCCTGACAGGAATTCAAGTCTCCCTTGGAGAAAGGTATGAAAAAGAGACTAGAAATATCTATTCTGCCTTCCTTCAAGTCACATAGTGACATCCCTATGCTACAAGTAGAGGGCAACTCTTCATCACACTACATGTAGGACGTACTCCTTACATATGCAATTTTGATTGTTTCTATTATTTGTTCTTTGACCCACTTGTTATTTCAGATTTCGTAGTTAAATCTGCATTTGAGACTGTGTCTTGTGTTTGTTCTCCCTGAACTGATTAGTATTTTTTTCTCATTTTGCCCTGAAAAGGATATGTTTAATATTGCTACCTTTTTTTGCATTTGTTTGTAACATCTCTGTGCCCTAGTATATAGTCGGTTTTTGTAAGAGTTCTATGTGTTGCTGAGAAATACATATACCCCTATTTCTCCAGCAATTTGTTCAATTCTGTTTTCCCTTTTGTCTATCTTTCTGTTAGATATGTCCAAAAATAAGCGTGGGGCATCACAGTCTCATGCTATTATTGTATTCATTCACTTTTTCTTATGAATTTTGATACTAAAGTATTTGGAGCATATAAATTTAATAAATGTTGGATTATTATCCATAAAATCTTTCAGCCCAATGTATTTTCTTTGTTTATCTCTATTTATGTTGTGAATTTTTGTTTTTGCTTTGTCTGATAGCCTGATTGACTCCTGCTTTTTGGGATCCATCTGATGCATAGTAAATTTTGTTCTAACCCCTCTCTTTTTTTCTGTCTATGTCTTTTCAGATGTGTTTCTTGTAAGAAACAGATTGTGAGACTGTGTTTTCTTATCTAATCAGTCACTCTTTCATTTTATTGGATTGTGTAACTCATTCATATTTAACATGATTAGAGTTAGTTTTATATTTTCCTTTATATGGAGCAAGTTTTTTTCTGAATTAGGATTTTTTTTGTTCCTTTCTCTTTTAAGACAGTACTTTGTCTCTTCAATTATTTTTGCTTAATCTACTTTTTTTTTTTATTTTAAGCAATCGGGGTTAAGTAACTTGCTCAAGGTTATACGGCCAGTTATTTCTGGGTGTGGTGCTGAGTATCTGAGCCCAAGATTCGATCTCCAGGTCATCCCGACACTGGAGCCAGTGCTCTTATCCGCTGAGCTACCTGGCTGCCCCTAACCAATTGGGGTTAAGTAACTTGCTCAAGGTGACACGGCCAGCTGTTTCTCAGCTAAATGTCTGAGCCCGGAATTCGATCTCCAGGTCATCTCAACACTGGAGCCGGTGCTCTTACTTGCTGTGCTACCTGGCCACCCCCTTAATCTACTTTAAAGCACCCTTAGAGGCTTTCTACCTCTCAACCTCAATTCCTACTCCCACCTCACCGCCACTTGGTACCCCTTCTTTTGTTTCAAAGTTTTATTTAACTCCTTGGTTTTTCTTTCTTTTCTCTGTTAAGTTATCTAAAATTTTCCCTCTTTTTTCTGTCAGTAAAGTACTTAAATAAAAGCTCCCTTTTTCTTCATTCTAACTTCTTTGGTTAGTTTTTTCACTGTTTTTGTCTTTTCTAAAAAGAAATTTTCCTTAATTTTCTTTTTTAATTCTCTCCATGTTTGTCTATTCAGACTTGTGTTCTTTGATTCACAGTCCTTATATTTATTTATTCCCTGTTCAGTCTCTGAATTGGTATAGCAAGAATAATAGTTATGATGTATTCTTCCCAAACCAGGGGGCACATTTACCCACAAATGCCACCAGAAATACTATTACCAAAGTCCAGGAAGAGAAATGAGTGGACATGAACATAAAGAATAATATAAGTCAGGCGTATATGTAGAGAATACATGTGGCCAAAGCAACTCTGGAAATTATGTCCTTTCTCTCTCTAGAGGGTCCTTAAAATGTTCACTGTGAGTTTTCTGCTATTCAGCGAGGCAGGCTCTTCATAAGCATAGGCTCAGGTAGACTTGCCCATTTCAGGGTGAGGTATTTATAGCTGAAAGGGCCTCTGTGCTATCGAGCTGGGTCAAGCAGGTCACTCAATGGTTCTATTGGCATCCCACCAAGTTCTATTGTTCCTGCTTTACTTGGTCACTGGTCTCTTTGCAGAATGTGGTATATCTGCTGAATGGCTCAATCTGCTGTCAGTCTCCTGGTCTCATTCCTTGATGGCCAGCTGCAGTCTTTCTACTAGGGCAATGACCCTTAGTTTAAAACTCCCAGAAACTCTTTCCCTTTAACTCCTTCAGTGTCTCATCTCTGAGGTAGTCACTTCTATGGAGAAAATAGTACATGTCCTAACTCTCCTTTTGTCAAATTCTTCCTTTCTCCAAAGCCCCAAGCCTCCATAAGTGACTCCACATTTCGTTAGGGTAGCTATGGTCAGCCAGCTTTAAAAATAATATTTTAATAACTATGTCAATATAATTGGGTTTGTTTATACTTCTGTGTATTTTACGTTATCCATTTAAAACATTCTCAGAAAGGGTTGATAGGCTTCAACAGACTGCCAAAAGGGTCCATAATACAAAAATAGATTAAGAACTCCTGCCTTAGCACAGCAAGTTTTAGTTCAGTCATTTTCACCTCCCTTATTCTTTTGGAAATCTTATGTAGATGATAGGGAAAAGGTATGAACATTATATTGCTAACCTCTTCACATGTAGTTAAGGTATTCAAACTTCCAACTTTCCTCTTTACCTCCCACAATTTTGACTGTGGTTTTGACCTCTGCAGGCCTTCAGCTTTTGGTAAAGGGGCATCTTCCTTGTATTAGTTATTGGGGAATGTAACAGAAGTTAAAAGGACAAAAGAAAAAAGTTAAATATGTTTACCCCTAACCTCAGGAAGACTAAGAAAGAAGTACTCACCATGGGTTTGGAGGGTCACTTGATGCAGGAAATAGACCAGGAATTTTGTTGTCATCCCTCAATCAGTCCCAAGAGTTGAAGATATTCATAGGGAGTAGTAACTAAAAGGAGTCTCATGCTTAAGACATGATGACTAGATAAAAGTGTGAAGAGCTCATGGTTTCATTTTAAAGAATGATAACTTCCTGAGACAGCAACAGCAACAAGGAAGCACAAAGATTACTGACAGAGTGACAAACAACAAAGGGTACATAGCAATTACATGAGGCAAATATTTGAAAGATCATGGCTGGAACAAAAGTGTAACAGCAGAGGGTGGAGTTTTAACAGATGATAACCATGCCCACATAGAGTAGTAGAAAACACCTGAGTTACCCAGTCTCAGTCAAAGTGAATGCAGAGCAGAAACAAGGGGCAGCAGAAACCCTTGACCAAGCTAAGGAACTGTATGGAGTTGAGAATGGATGAATTTTCCAATTCTGAAGCAAGGCAGATAGAATCCAAAACCATTCCTCGCCTACCAATGCTCTTAATATAAACAAACCACCTGAAAGATGGAGGTTAACAAATAAACCCAGGTGATACAGATTGAGACCAAAGCAAGACCAACCACCCCCACTACAAAGAACAGTACAGAGCAGAGTCTGACCCTGGTTCAAAGTTCTCATTCAGCAAGTAAAGCTAGAGATGAATAAATAGATGGCATTAACCATTATCAAATATTATTAATGATCCAGAGATATCCAAACAAAGAAAGAGTAATTCCATAACAACTGTAAGAAGAGGAACCAAGTGGGGGGGGGGGAAGGAGTGAGGAATGGATTTTCTATAAGGAGTCCATAAAAAGAAATAATAGATTCTTTTTAATGAATTAAGAACTCTAAAGGAAAGATTTGAAAGGGGGATATATTTTTAAATTTATTTTTAAAAATTTATATTTCTTTAGTATTTTATTTTCCCTCAATTATGTATAAAAGCAATTTTAATGTTCATTTTTAAAATTTTGAGTTCCAAATTTTTTCACTTACTGCTTCCCATGCCCCCTCATTGAGAAGGCAAGTCATTTGATATAGATTATATGTATGTAATCATGCAAAACATATTTCCATATTAGACATGTTGTTAAAAAGAAAACATAGACAAAAAAGCCCAAGAAAAATAAAGTTTAAAAAGTGTGCTTCAACCAACATTTAAGATCATATACCAAAATCAAGTCTAAATGGGTGCATGATCTAGGTATAAAGGCTGATAATGTAAGCAATCTGGAAGAGCAATTAATAATTTACCTCTCAGATTTGTGGAGAAAGGAAGATTTTATGACCAAACAAGAATTAGAGAGCATTTTAAAATGCAAAGTGGATAATTTTGATTACATTAAATTGAAAAGTTTCTGTACAAATAAAGCCAATGTAACCAAGATTAAGAGGGAAGTGGAAAATTGGGAAAGAATTTTTATAATCATTGTCTCTGAAAAAGGCCTCATTTCTAAAATATGCAGAGAATTGAGTCAAATCTATAAGAATACAATTCATTCTCCAATTGATAAATGGTCAAAAGATATGAACAGGTAGTTTTCAGAGGAAGAAATTAAAGATATCTGTAAGCATAAGGAAAAAATGCTCTAACTCACTATTGATTAGAGAAATGCAAATCAAAACAACTCTGAGGTACCACATCTCACCAGCCAGACTAACAAAGATAATAAAACAGGAAAATGATAAATGCTGGAGAGGATATGGAAAAATTGGAACACTAATGCATTCTTGGTGGAGTTGTGAACTGATTCAACCATTCTGGAGAGTAATCTGGAACTATGCCCAAAGGGCTATAAATAAGTGCATACCCTTTGACCTAGCAATACCACTTCTAGGGTTGTATCCCAAAGAGATCATAGAAGTGGGAAGAAGACCCATATATACAAAAATATTTATAGAAGCTCTTTTTGGGGTGGCAAAGAATTGGAAATCAAGGAGATGCCCATCAATTGGGTGGTTTTTTTTACATGCAACTGGGAAATAAGATGTACAGGACCCTGGGTATAGAAATACATCCTGCCTTACTAGAAAGTAGGGGGGGGGGAATGGGGAAGAATATAAGAGAGAACAAATTGGGGAAAGGGATGTTCAGTAGGCTAGCTATTTTGGGGTGTGGGTAGGGGAAAGACAAGGAGAAAAATTTGTAACTCAAAATCTTGTAGAATGCTGAAAACTAAAAATGAATAAATAAAAATATTGTTGTTATTGTGTACAATGTTCTATTTGTTCTACTCATTACACTTTGCATCAGTTCATGTGAGCCTTTCCAAGTTTTTCTGAGAGCATCCTGCTCATCGTTTCTTACAGCAAAATAGTATTCTCTCACAATTATATACCACAGCTTGTCCAGCCATTCCCCAATTGATGGATATCCCTTCAATTTCCACTTCTTTGACACCAGAAAAAAACTGCTCTAAATATTTTTGTACACATAGTTCCTTTTTGTTTTTTATGTCTTTTGGGATATAACCCTAGTAATGGTATTGCTGAGTCAAAGATTATGCATGGTTCTTTGGACCCTTTGGATATACCTCCAAATTGCTCTCCAGAATGGTCAGATCAGTTCAAAACTCCACCAACAATGCATTAATGTCTCAATTTTCCCACATCCCCTCCAACAGTTGTCATTTTCCTCTACTGCTCTACTAGCCAGTCTAATAGATGGGAGGTAGTACCTCAGAGTTGTTTTAATTTGCATTTCTCCAATCAATAGTGATTTAGAGCATTTTTATGACTATAGATAGATTTGATTACTTAATCTGAAAACTGTTCATATCTTTTGATCATTTATCAACTGGAGAATGGTTCTTTTTTATAAATTTGATTCAGTTCTCTATATATTTGAGAAATGAGGCTTTTATAGAGAAACCTGCTTCCAATTTTTTTTCAGTTATGATTGCTAACTGTATTTCCCTCCATCCCATTTCCCCCCCTGTGTATTCTATTCTCTGTCTCCTTTCACCCTGTCTCTCCTCAAAAGTGTTTTCCTTCCCTTCCCTAATATGTCCTCCTTTCTATCACATCTTCTATCACCTCCCCCTTTTTTTCCACTTTCCATCCCACTTTCCTGTAGGGTAAGATAGATTACCATACCCAATCAAGTGTGTGTTATTCCCTCTTTGAACCAATTCTGATGAGAGTGAAGTTCAAACATTCCCCACCACTTCGGGCAGCTTCCCCTCCACTGTAAAAGCTTTTTCTTGCCCCTTTTATGTGAAATAATTTACCCCCATCCTACCTTTCCCTTTCCCTTTTCCCCAGTCATTCCTCCTTCTTACCCCTTAATTTTATTTTTTTAGATATCATCACATCAACTCACACCTGTGCCCTCTGTCTATATATACTCCTAACTGCCCTAATAATGAGAAAGCTCTCATGAGTTACAAGTATCATCTTCCCATGTAGGAATGTAAGCAGTTTCACTTTATGAAGTCCCTTATGATTTCTCTTTCCTTTTTACCTTTTCATGTTTCTCTTGAGTTTTGTATTTGAAAGTCAAATTTTCTATTCAGTTCTGATCTTTGCATCAAGAATGCTTGAAAGACCCCTATTTCATTGAATATTCTTTTCTTCCTCCCCCAAAGATTATAGTCAGTTTTACTAGGCAGGTGATTCTTGGTTGTAATTCTAGTTCTTTTGCCCTCTGGAATATCATGCTCCAGGCCCTCCAATCCTTTAATGTAGAAGCTGCTAAATCTTGTGTTATCCTGACTGTGACTCCAGACTACATCAATTATTTCTTTCTGGTTGCTTACAAGGTTCTCTCAACCTAAGAACTCTGGAATTTGACTACAATATGCCTGTGAGTTTTCACTTTGGGATCTCTTTAAGGAGGTGATAGTGGATTCTTTCTATTTCCATTTTACTCTCTGGTTCCAGAATATTAGGACAGTGTTCCATGTTTGAAAAAAAAAAATATTCCATTTCTTGAAAATATTGTCTAGGCTCTTTTTTTTTTCATGGCTTTCAGGTAGTCCAATAATTTTAAAATTATCTCTCCTGGATCTATTTTCCAGGTCAGTTGTTTTTCCAATTATATATTTCACATTTGAGTTCTCATAAAGTCATTATCTTCCATTTACTCAGTTCTAATTTTTAAGGAATTATTTTCTTCAGTGAGCTTTTGTACCTCCTTTTCTTTTTTTTTTAAATTCAATTTTTAATTTATTAATTTGTTTGTTTCCTTTTAGTTTACAGGATTCAATTCCACAATTCCTTGAATTTCACATTTTGTCCCCCTCCTTCCCCTCCCCCCCCATGGCGTCTTATAATCAAGTATAGTATCTGTAAATACTTTCACATTATACAATGGTCAGGTTATAAGGGTGGATTGTACCAGCTGGAATGAAAAATGGTAAAGAGGACATAAAATCAAATAATAGAATGAAAAAGATCAGGTATTTTGCTTCCACCTGGATATAAATTTAGTTCTTTCTAGTTCTTTCTCTGGATGCACGTTTTTCTCTCCATCATGCGTCTTTTGAGATTGACTTATATCCCTGCATTGTTGAGAAGAGTACAGTCTATCAAAGTTGGTCATCACACATACGTTGTGTCTGTAATTGTGTACAAATTCCTCCTGGTTCTACTCATCTCACTCAACATCAGTTCTTTTACGCCTCTCCGGGTAAATATGAAGACCACCTGCTCCCCATTTCTTATAGCGCAATAATATTCCATAATATGCATATACCACAACTTGTTCAGCCATTCCCCAATTGATGGACACCCCCTTAATTTCCAATTCTTTGCCACAACAAAAAGAGCTGCTATAAACATTTTTGTACATATGGGTCTTTCTCCCATTTCTATGAGCTCTTTGGGATATAACCCTAGGAGTGGTATTGCTGGATCAAAGGGTATGAAAGTATTTATAGCCCTTTGGGCATAATTCCAGATTGCTCTCCAGAAAGGCTGGATCAGTTCACAACTCCACCAACAATGCATTAGTGTTACGGTTTGCCCACATCCTCTCCAGCACTTGTCATTTTCCTGTTTTGTCATCTTAGCCAATCTGACTGGTGAGATGTGGTACCTCAGAGTTGTCTTGATTTGCATTTCTCTAATCTATAGTGAATTAGAACATTTCTTCATGTGCTTATAGATAGCTTTAATTTCTTTCTCTGAAAACTGCCTGTTCATATCCTTTGACCATTTATCAATTGGGGAATGACTTGTATTCTTATAAATTTGACTCAGTTCTCTGTATATTTTAGAGATGAGTCCTTTGTCAGAGACATAGGTTGTAAAGATTCTTTCCCAATTTCCCACCTCCCTCCTAATCTTGGTTACATTGGCTTTATTTGTACAGAAATTTTTCAATTTCATGTAGTCAAAATTATCCATTTTACATTTTATAATGTTCTCTAATTCCTGTTTCGTCATAAAGTCACTCCCTCTCCACAAGTCTGATAGGTAAACTATTCCTTGTTTTAGCAGACTGCTTACAGTATCAACCTTTATACCTAGATCATGAACCCATTTAGACTTGATTTTGGTATATGGTGTTAGATAATGGTCTATGTCCAGTTTCTGCCATACTATATTCCAGTTTTCCCAGCAGTTTTTCTCAAATAGTGAGTTCTTATTCCAAAAACCAGGGTCTGGGGGTTTATCAAACAATACATTACTGTAGTCGTTGACTTCTGAATCTCATGTGCCTAATCTATTCCATTGATCCACTCCTCTATTCCTAAGCCAGTACCAAGTAGTTTTGATGACTGCTGCTTTATAGTACCGATTGAAATCTGGTAAAGCTAGTCCACCTTCCCTAGCATTTTTTTTTCATTAATTCCCTTGATATTCTGGACCATTTATTCTTCCAGATGAATTTTGTTACTATTTTTTCTAACTCTATAAAGTAGTTTTTTGGTAAATTAATTGGCATGGCACTGAATATATAATTTAATTTAGGTAAAATTGTCATTTTTATTATATTAGCTCGACCCAGCCATAAGCAATTGATATTTTTCCAATTAGTTAGATCTGACTTTATTTGTGTGAAAAGTGTTTTGTAGTTATGATCATACAGGTCCTGGGTTTGTTTTGGCAGGTAGATTCCCAAATATTTTATAATGTCTACAGTAACTTTAAATGAGATTTCTCTTTCTATCTCTTGCTGTTGAGTTTCATTGGAAATATATAGGAATGCCGAGGATTTATGTGGGTTTATTTTATATCCTGCAACCTTGCCAAATTTATTTATGGTCTCAAGCAGTTTTTTACTTGATTCTCTAGGATTCTCTAAGTATATCATCATATCATCTGCGAAGAGTGATAGCTTGGTCTCTTCTTTGCCTAACTTGATTCCTTTGATTTCTTTTTCTTCTCTAATTGCTACTGCTAACATTTCTAGTACCAGATTGAATAAGAGGGGTGATAGTGGACACCCTTGTTTCACCCCTGATCTTATGGGAAATGCTTCCAGCTTCTCTCCCCATTGCATATAATACTTGCTGATGGCTTTAAATAGATGCTACCTATTATTTTAAGGAAGGCTCCATTTATTCCTATACTTTTTAATGTTTTAATAGGAATGGATGTTGTATTTTGTCAAAAGCCTTTTCTGCATCTATTGAGATGATCATGTGGTTTCTGCTAGTTTTATTGTTGATATGCTCAATTATACTGATGGTTTTCCTAATATTAAACCATCCTTGCATTCCTGGAATAAATCCTACCTGATCAAAGTGTATTATTCTTGAGATAAGTTGCTGTAGTCTTTTTGGCTAGTATTTTATTTAGAATTTTTGCATCTATATTCATTAGGGAGATTGGTCTATAATTTTCTTTCTCTGTTTTATCTCTTCCTGATTTAGGTATCAGTACCATATTTGTGTCATAAAAAGAATTTGGTAGGACTCCTTCTTCACTAATTTTCCCAAATAATTTGTAGAGTATTGGAATCAATTGTTCTTTAAATGTTTGATAGAATTCACTAGCAAATCCATCTGGCCCTGGAGATTTTTTCCTAGGGAGGTGACTGATGGTTTGTTCAATTTCTTTTTCTGAGATGGGATTATTTAAGTAATTTACTTCCTCTTCCGTTAATCTGGGCAACTTGTATGTTTCTAAATATTCATCCATTTCCCTAAGATTGTCAAATTTATGTGCATACAATTGGGAGAAATAATTCTTAATTATTGTTTTGATTTCCTCTTCATTGGAGGTAGATTCACCCTTTTCATTTTTGATACTCATAATTTGGTTTTCTTCTTTCTTTTTTTTATCATATTGACTAAGGGTCTATCAATTTTGTTGGTTTTTTTCATAAAACCAGCTCTTGGTTTTATTTATTAGTTCAATAGTTTTCTTAATTTCGATTTTATTAATCTCTCCTTTAGTCTTCAATATTTCTAGTTTAGTATTTAATTGGGGATTTTGAATTTGTTCTTTTTCTAGGTTTTTTAATTGCATGCCCAATTCGTTGAGCTCCCTTTTCTCTAATTTAATCACGTATGCACTCAGGGATATAAAACTTCCCCTAAGAACTGCCTTTAATGCATCCCACAGATTTTGGTATGTTGTCTCATTATTATCATTCTCTTGAATGAAATTACTGATTGTTTCTATAATTTCTTGTTTGACCCACTCATTCTTTAGGATCAAATTGTTTAATTTCCAGTTAGTTTTTAGTCTGTCTTTCCCTGGCCCTTTATTGCATATAATTTTTATTGCATCATGATCTGAGAATGATGCATTTAATATTTCTGCCTTACTGCATAGAATTGTGAGGTTTTTATGCCCTAGAACATGGTCAATTTTTGAATATGTGCCATGAACTGCTGAGAAGAAAGTATATTCCTTTTTATCCCCATTCAGTTTTCTCCAGAGATCTATCATACCTATCCTCTCTAAAATCCTGTTCACCTCCTTAACTTCTTTCTTGTTTATTTTGAGGTTGGATTTATCAAGTTCAGATAGGGGGAGATTAAGGTCTCCCACTAGTATAGTTTTGATATCTATTTCTTCCTCTAATTCCTTTACCTTCACCTCTAGGAATTTGGATGCTACACCACTTGGTGCATATATGTTAAGTAGTGATATTGCTTCATTCTCGATGGTGCCTTTTAACAGGATATAGTTTCCTTCCTTATCTCTTTTAATTAGGTCAATTTTTGCATTTGCTTTATCTGAGATAAGGATTGCTACCCCTGCTTTTTTTACTTTAGCTGAGGCATGATATATTTTACTCCAACCTTTTACTTTTACCTTGTGTGTATCCCTCTGTTTCAAATGTGTTTCTTGTAAACAGCATATTGTAGGATTATGATTTCTAATCCATTCTGCTATCCGTCTCCGTTTTATAGGAGAGTTCATTCCATTCACATTTACAGTTATGATTGTTATCTGTTTCTTTCCCCTCATCCTATTCCTGCCCCTGTTAATGTTCATATTTTCCCTCCCTTCTCCCTTCCCCCCCTTAATAGTTTTCCTTTTGACCACCGCCTCCCTCAGTGTTCCCTTTTCGGCCGCCCTCCCTTTTCCTCCCCTTTTCCCCTTACTTCCCTCCCTACAAATCACTCCCACCCCCCTTTTGTAACCCTTTCCCCCACCTACTGCCTGTAGGATATTGTTATACTTAATGAGGTATGCTATTTTTTCTTCGCATCAAGAATGACAGGAACAGATCTCATGTGAAGCTCCTCTCCCTCCCCTCTTTCCCTCTAAAATGATGTGTGTTCTCCTTGTTTACCTTTCTAAGTCACTGTTGCTTCTCGTAATTGGAGGTTGAATTTTCCATTGAGTTCTGGCTTTTTTATCAAGAAGGTCTGGAACTCTGTTATATCATTGAATGACCATCTCTTTGCCTGGAAGAATATGCTCAGTCTCGCTGGGTATGTGATCCTTGGTTGTAATCTGAGCTGTTTTGCCTTCCTGAAAATTGTATTCCACTGCCTCCGATCTTTCAGTGTGGAGGTTGACAAATCCTGTGCAATCATCACTGTGGACCCTCGATATCTGAATTGTTTCTTTCTGGCCGCTTGAAGTATTTTCTCTTTTATCTGGTAGTTCTGGAGTTTGGCCACAACATTTCGAGGATTTTTCAGTTTGGGATCTCTTACAGCAGGTGTCTGGTGGATTCTGTAGATTTCTATTTTCCCCTCAGGTTCTAGTATCTCAGGGCAGTTTTCCTTAACGAGCTCTTGGAGAATGTTGTCCAGGCTCATTTTTTCATCATAATTTTCCGGTAGGCCTATGATTCTCAGATTATCTCTCCTGGATCTGTTTTCCAGGTCAGTTATTTTTTCTTTGAGGTATTTTACCTCTTTTTCTAATTTTTCATTTTTGTTGTTTTGCTTGGCTAATCCTTGGTTCCTCATAGAGTTATTTGTTTCCATTTGTTTAATTCTGGTTTTTAGCAAATCATTTTCCTTGGTTAATTTTTGAAGCTCCTTTTCCATATCATACACTTTTCTTTTTAGAGAGATGTTTTCCTCATTATAATGTTTTTCGAGTTCTGCTATTTTCGTTTTAAGAGAATTATTCATTTTGTCTTCTATCTCTCTCATTTTGCTTTCAAAGTTCCTTTTGATCTCATCTAGGAGAGCCTTCTGTGCTTGGGATCCATTCCCTGTTGAAGTCTCAGCTGTGGGTGTGCAGTCCACAGTGTCTCCCTCTGAGGTTGGTTCCTCCCTCTGAGGATAGTAGGACTCTAGAGTCTTTGTCTTTGTAGTCTGCTTTCTACCCATTTTGAGGCAGTGTCCTAGCCATGCCCTTCCTCTAGGATCCCAAGCCTTTACTGTAGAGGGTTTTGCCCTGGGGCAAGAGTTACTATATTTTCAGGGTCAGAGGGGGGGTTTGGAGCAAGTGGGGTTCACTCTGCCATCCTTGTCTTTGGAGGTCCTGAAAGGGGCTTTTTTTTTTTTAAAAGATTTCTGGGCTATGAAGTGGTAGCCCCAGGAGTGTTTGCTGTCCAATATAGGGGCCCCTGTATTTGCTTCTTACCTTGCTCTTTCCAGTCCCAGCCCTTTGGTGATAGGCCTGGTAGTGGACCTTGTGGTTGGTGGGAAGACTTGCCCTCCCAGTTGATCAGGCCCCTTCCAGGCCTGCGTCCGCCGCGCTGCCACCACCGCACCTTCCCACGCAGGCCACCGCGCCGTCGCCCGCTATTATTCCTTATTAGAACTTGTCCTTCGCATCTATGTATTGATAAATCTGGAAACGGCCACAGCTGCTGCTGATCTGGAGTCCCTCTGGCTGGCGGCTGGTCAGGCCCGCCCTGGGGCTAAAGCCTCGGAGTGGGGCTGGGCTGGGCTCAGCTCCCAGAGCTTCGCGCTGGCTGATTCCTGCCGGCTTGCTGGGCTGTTCTCAGCGGGAGGTTAGCTTCTCTGTGTCATTTTGTGGGTTCTGCAGCTCCAAAGTTTGTTTAGAGTCCCCTTTTTACATGGATTGGGGAGGGTGGAAGCCGGAGCCGCGGGAGGGTCATGCTTCTACTCCGCCATCTTGGCTCCACCCGTACCTCCTTTTCTATTTGCTTAATTCTATATTCTAAAGAGTTCTTCTCTTCAGAGAACTTTTGCATTTCTTTTTCATTCAGTAATTTCTGCTTTTTATGGCATTCTCCTCCTCATTAGATTTTTGTACCTGTTTTACCATTTGTCCTAGTTTGTTTTTAAGATACTATTTTCTTCAGCATTTTTTGTGCCTCCTTTACCAAAGTTGTTGGCTCTTCTTTCTTCATTCTCTTGCCTCACACTCATTTCTCTTCCCATTTTTTTCTCTACCTCTCTTACTTGATTTTCAAAATCTTTTTTTGAGCCCTTCCATGGACTGAGACCTATTCATACTTTTTCTTGGAGGCTTTGGAGGTAGGAACTTTGACTTTGTTGCCTTCTTCTGAATATGTGTTTTGATCTTCCTTGTCACTATAGTACCTTTCCATGGTCAGAATTTTTTTTCTTTTGCTTGTTCTTTTTTTAGTCTATTTCATGACTATTAACTCTTTCTAAGGGGGTCTCTGCTTCCAGGGTGAGGGAGCACACTGTCCCAAGCCTCAGGGGTTTTGTGTAGCTGTTTTCAGAGATACTTATAGGCATCTGTAAGTTTTCAGTTCTTCCAAGGTAGAATGATCTAAGGAGAGATGTGTTCACTACTGTCCAGACCTGTGCTCCTGTCTGTGAGTGACCACAAGTACTCTTTTCTCCCCTGGAACTGTGATGAGAACCCCCACTCCACTGCTCTTGCAAACTCTAGTGTGCTACTGCTCCTCCTTGCCCTGGGACTGTCAACCAGAACTGTGATTCAGATCCAAGTACAGAAAAAGCAAAAGAGTCCTTCCCCCAGCACCAACAAATCTTCTGACCAGTTGGTTGACGTCCTTACCATCTGTGGGCTGAGAGCTTCAGAAGCAGCCAGGGCTGCTGCTGATTCAGGCACTCCCAAAACCTGCTACTGGTTTCCTGGGGTCTGGTCTGAACACTGGACTGTACTCCACTCTCAGCCTCTTGTAACAGACCTTTCCTAGCAATTTTCTAAGTTGTCTTGGATTAAAAAATTATTTCACCCCATCATTTTGTGGATCTTGCTGCTCCAGAATTTGTTTTAGGGCATTATTTAATTGTGTTCTGAAGAGTTTTGGGGAAAGCTCAGGCAAGTCCCTGCCTTTTCTCTGCCATCTTGGCTCCACCCCATTCAAGTCATAGAAAAGGGATATCTCAGAACATAAAGTGGTAAACCTTACCCAAGTAGCAGACTCCTTGAAAATTAGAATGAGGCAAAGAAATTAATAATGCTATGGGACAACAATATATATTAGAATATATTTGAAAAAATAGAAGATGTAAGGTGTCTACAATCAAAAACAACTGACCTAGAAAATAGGTTAAGGAGAGATCATTTAAGAACATTGGGCTTACTAAAAATCACAATCAAAAATTAAACCCCAAAAAAAGTGGACACAATTTTTCAAGATGTTGTAAAAATGAACAAAACTCACCCAGATCAATTAAAACCAGGGACAACATAAAAATAGAAAGAATCCACTGATCATCTCTTGAAAGAAACCCCAAAACAAAAGCCCCATGAATGTGATGGCCAGATGCTTTTAGATTAATGAAAAAATACTTCACAGATTCAGAAAGAAGGCATCAAATGCCAAGGAATCACATTCAGAATCACATAAGATCTGACAGTTTCTACTATAAATGAAAGAAAAATTTTGAATACAGTATTTCAAAAAGCAAAATAAAATGTTTATACCCCAAAATAATTTATACTGAAAAAAGGAGTACATTCTTTTTTTTTTTGCTTTTTGGGGGGCAATTGGGGTTAGGTGACTTGCCCAAAGTCACATGGCTAGTGTGTCAAGTGTCTGAGGCTGTATTTGAACTCAGGTTCTCCTGACTCCAGGGCCAGTGCTCTATTCACTGTGCCATCTAGCCAGAGAGTACATTCTTACAGGGAAAACAAAAGAGCTAGGAATACAACCAAGAATAACTTACTCAGCAAAAATAAATATCGTTTTTCATAGGGGGAAATGGATAATTAATGAAATAGTGGAATTTCCAGCACTTCTGAAGAAAAGATCATAACTGAATCAAACATTTGATATTCAAAAACAAAACTCAAGAGAAGTATAAAAAGGTAAACCTGATGAAAAAGAAATAAGAAGAGACTCAATAAAGTTAAACTCTTTACTTCCTGTATGGAAAGATGATACATGTAACTCCTGAAAACTTTATCATTATTAGGGCCGTAGAAAGAGTCTAAATAGACAGAGAGCATGGCTGTGAGTTGATTATATTGGGATAGTCTCAAAAAATTGAAATGGTGAGAAAGAGTGACGAATTGAGAGAAGAGGGAAGGGTGAGGTGGAATGGGGGAAATTATCTAGTAGAAAGAGGCACACAAGGAAGAACCTTTATGGTGGAGGGGAAAATGAGTAGAGATAGAGGATGGTGCTTGAACCTCACTCGCTTCATAATTGTTTCAAAGAGGGAATAATAATAGTAACATATACACACATGTATATATGTATGTATATTTGAAGTTTATCTATTTTACAAACACAGCTGAGGTCTAAATCCTCTCCTGTCTCCCCAAACTTGAGCCATTTAAAAAAATTGCTGTTGCCTAAATCTAATGAATGTGGAATATTTATTTGGTCTCTGTGAAGGATGAGGGAAGAGAAATACTTTTATCTTATAGGCTTTATGACAACTTTTGGGATACATAGTGACATTCTGCTTTCAAAAAATTAAACTTAATTTTAAAGCACCCAGTTTGCAGGCAGGAGAAGATTAGTAAATACATTAAAGATTGTATGTTAACTTGCAACAATATTTTGAAATGTTAAAAGGTTTCCCATTTTAAGTAGTTATGCAGTAAACGCAGGCTTAAATTTTTCATTTGAAATCATACGGTAGGGTTTTTTTAATTGGAAAATTACTTAGTAGAGGGAAACCTAATCAAAGGGAGAGTTAAGATGGAATGTAATTTGTTTATTGACTGGTGATGAAATTTCCATGTATATTTGAGATTATGTTGTTAGCATCTGTTACAACTTTTTTTTTAAATGAACAGGGAAGGAGGAGGAAGAGGAGGAGGAGAAGGAGAAGGAGAAGAAGAAGGGAAAGGAGGAGAAGAAGAGGAAGAATATTTATTATATTTGGGAAATAATTATGGAAATTGTTTCATAAAAACATAGGAAGACCTGTATGAATTTATGCAAAGTGAAATGAGCAAAACCAAGAGATAACTGTAATATTACTGTTACAATATTGTAAGATGATCAATTTTGAAAGACTTAGCTATTCTGATCAATACAATGATCCAGGATAATTCCAAAAGACTCATGATGAAAAATTCTATCCACCTCCAGAGAGAAAACTGATACACTCTGAGTACAAATTGAAGTATTATTGCCTTTAAAAAATGACATGTTGAATATATATGTATATGTATATGCATATATACACATATATATGCAAACAACATTGAATAGAAATCCATGGTTTCATATACAATCATCTTTTTGTATTCTTCTTTGTGTATAGAAATGCTTATGTTGAGGGGTGTTTATTGAGTTCAGAATAAAAATATGAAGTTTTTTTACTTGCACATTAGTATGGTACAATGTGGAATAGCATTCATTCCTGATTCAGACTAGTGTCATTCTTCCCTGAACACACTTTCTCTTTATCGATTAACTGAAAATATGGAGAGTTCAGGCCAGCGGATTGTGAGACCTGGGCTAAACACCAATGAGATCTGGATCTCAAGCTTGAAGCCAAAATAGTTACATTCCACAGAGTTTAGGAAACATTCACACCAATCTCCCCAAAGCCATTGTAGTTACAAGGTTAGCATAGAGCCTTTTGCTAGGAAGAAGATCAAAGGGAACAGATCCTAAGCAGCAGCCAAAACACTGTGCCTTCCTAGGATGGATTATGCTTCTCCTCTAGGGGAAATAGATATGATCAATCAACAGCAGTTTTAATCATTTCAAAAAGCAAAGTCTCATAATACAAATCAAGTTGGCCAGTGGTCATCCCACTTCACAGTTCCTTCTCTCTTCTAGCTGGCAGTATTGTGTCAGAAGGCTAAGTGGGATGCAAGTTCTGACCGGGGCACTTACTAGATTTGTGACCATCCCTTGATCTCCTTTGGCTTAAGTTTCCTCATCTGCAAAATGAGAAAGTTAGTTCATATATACCTAAAAATACCTTCTGGAGCTAAAATTTTTTAAAGACAGGGAGGGAGGGAGAAGGAGGGAGGGAAAGAGAGAGACAGAGACAGAGACAGACAGACAGACAGACAGAGAGAGAGAGAGAGAGAGAGAGAGAGAGAGAGAGAGAGAGAGAGAGAGAGAATGTAGAGGGGACAACATAACTTCTTCGACTGAACCATTCTTTGTGGACTTGGAGCCCCCAGAAAACAACATGGTGTAGAATTGTAAATAGGAATTCCTTTATCCTGGGCTGGGACATAGAGAGAGGGCAGGTTTGGGATGGGGGGTGGGGAACCTAGATTGATGACCTCTAAAATGGGACTCTCCAATGGGCTGTGGCAATCTCAGTATTATCCTCACTCTCTTTCAGCCCACATATCCGGGCAGTTACCAAATTTTGTCCATTCTACCTTTACAGCATCTTTCATATCTCTTCTCTATCCTAGATTCACATAGTAGCCACCACCCTTGCTCAAGTCCTCTCACCTTCACTACTGTAATCCTTTTAATTGGTCTTTCTACCCCAAGCCTCTCCTTTCTCCAGTCCATTCTCCATACACCAGCCAAGTTAATATTACTGAAGCACAGATCTGACCATGTTGCTCTCCTATGAAGTAAACTTGAATGGTTATTGATTCCTTCTCCCCACATGTCTAATCAGTTGTCATATCTCACTATTTCTACCTGTACACCTCTCCCATCCTACCCACTTACATAGCTACACACAGCTAGTTCAGGCCCTCAATTCCTCCAGCCTAGATTATTACAACAGCCTCCTAAACCTGCCTCAAGCCTCTTCCTTCTCTAGTCCATCCTACAAACTTCTGCCAAAGCACTTTTCCTTAAGCAAAGATTTGACCACATCTCCTCTACCCAACCAACTCCAGCAGTTTTCTATTGCCTCTAAGGAAAAAAATACAATCTCCTCTGTTTAGTTTTAAAAGCCCTTCACCACCTGGCCCCAACCTATCTTTCTAGCCTCATTATACATAACTCCTTCTCCCACATCCTGTAATCCTTCTCTCTATTGCTCACACACAACTCTCCCATCTCCATTTCTTTGCATTGGCTGTCTCCCATACTTGGAATGAACCCCCTCCTTATGTTCACCTTTTAGAGTCTACTTCTTCTTTTAACAACCACCATCTTCCGATCAACTATGATCAACAGTTCTCAGCAATATGACGATCCAAGACAATTCCAGAAGACTCATGATGGAAAATGCTACCCACATCCAGAGGAAGAACTCATGGAGTCTGAATGCAGTTCGAAGCATACTATTTTTACTTGATTTTTTCACAGTTTTTTTCCTTTTGTTCTTTCTTTCACAACATGACCAATATGGAAATATGTTTTACATGATTGTATATATATATAACCTATATCATCAAACTGCTTATCATCTTAGGGAAGAGAGAGGGGAGGGAGAGAGAAAAATTCAAACTTAAAATTTTATTAAAAATTAATATTAAAAATTGTCTTTACATATAATTTGAAAAAATAAATACTACTTTCAAAAATAAATAAAACTACCCCCAAAAAACCACCATTATCTCTAGTATGAAGCTTTTCTTTATCCGTCCAATTGCTAGTACCCTCTCTAAAACCTATATTTAACTACTTTGCACACATTTGCATAAAGTGAATATTTTATATTTATATATTATAATTTATATGTATATGTATATTGCATTTTTTATGTTTGTATCCTAAGAGTTTAGCAGACAGCCTAAAACCTAGTAAATGCTTAGTAAATATTTATTGATTAATTTATTGACAGTGAATACAAAGACAATAGTTAGATAGGCCTTGCCTTCAAGTCCTTGCCTTAAACTTCATCAGGGGAGATGATATAATATGTATATGCCAGGTATGATAGATGTTATACTGCACTCCATAGAGAGCTAGTCCCAAAACCAGATAGTTCTTTGCTCAAGTTCCATGTCTGAAAGGTACTTTCTCTGACACCCTGGACAGCTCATTTAACCTCTTAGAGTTCCAGGCAACTGTCTAAGACTGTAGGTTGCAAAGAAGGTGATGATCTATGTTAGTAGAGGGAGTTTTCTCACCTGAGAGTTTCCAATAAATCTATTCCCTAATACTATATGACACATGTGCAAAATAATTTATTTGGAAGAGGAGAGGGGGAGAGATACTAGTACCTGGGGAATTTTTTTAAAAGGCCTCACTAAGCACATTTTATATTTGTCACTTTTTCGTCTCTTAGTCTCCTAATGACTTGGGAGGCAGTTGGGTGTGTTGGGTGGAACTTTGGACTTAGCATCATGAAGACCCGTGTTCAAATCCTGTTTCATGTATATACTAGGTATGTGACCCTAGGTAACTTATTTCATCTCTTTGGGCCTTGCTTTTCTCAACTCTATCATCCTGGTACTCTACAACCTTCCAGTTCTGATACTACGATTTATGATAACCCTCAAGATGTGCCTACCAATTTTATACTACCCTTTGCCTACTTTGTTATGGAGAGCCAAAGCCAGATAATATGGAATTTTCTTCCCCTGATGTCCTGGTCTCAAACAACCATTGCAGAGGAGACTGAAGTCTGTGGAGGCTTGCCTGGGACAGTGCAAGGACATTGGACACCAGAGAAGGGGATATGGAGAAGATTATGAGGGTGACACTGAAAGCATGAGGCCAGAGAGCCTGATAGTCCAACTCTAGGTTCATCATAGTTGTGTCAGCCACCCTTTCCCTACCTGGACTCTGGGAAAGAAAGTCACTAAATGAGTTGCAACCACCAGGCAGACAGAAAGAAAAGGGAAAATTGTGAAACCTCTCTAGTTTGTAACATTGGTCACCCCAGCCTTTCTTAAGATGCCTCCTTGAAAAGTTCCTATTTGGAAATTTTGACATTGGAGAATTAGAGGGAATCAGAGGCAAGACAGCCCTAAGCAAGTTGGTCAAGTTTGTCAACTTGACATTGAAATAGATCATTTCTCTCACTGCAGGAGAGATAACAGGTCAAGGATGATAGATGAGAGAGAAAAGTACACAGCATCTCTCTCAGTCCTATCATGGGATTAAAATGATGTAAAAGGTAGAAAGGGTTCAGCAGTGCCCCCCTGTGGTGTGTTAGCAATCTATCCGGAAACAACATTCAGAACCAGGGCTCTGAATCTATAATAGTAATGTGACTTAGTGGCTGCCACAGTGAAGGCAATGAGCTTATATGTTAATAATAATGATGATCAGTGTTTTTTTAAGTTGATTATTATATTTTAAAGAGATATTTCTTTTGAGCCCTTTGCATCATCTCTGAGGCGGGCACCAAGATGTTATGGGACAAGGATCTATCCATACAGTAAAATTGAAGTAATAGTCATAGAGTTCAGCAGTTAGAGTTAGTTCCAAGAACTGATAGATGAGGGGATCAATGAGCTTCTTTCACAGGGGGAGTCATGCTTCCCTTTCACAATAGTCCAGAGACCATCATCCCTGTCCCCAGAAGAAGCAAGATGGAAGGCCAATGGGAAAGGGGGAGAGGCAAACAAGTAGCCCCTTCTCTCCTTGTCATTGTACCTTAGATTAAAATAGCTACTTTCCTCCCACCCCCAACCCCTGAGGTGGCACAGACTTTCCAATAAATTATTTGCCCCCACTTCATCATTATTCATAGGTCCCAGGGCAACATGATGCAATGGATTTGTTGCACTAGACGTGAAATCAGAGAACCTGGATTCAAATCGAGGCTCTATTCCTTTGGTTCTTTCAAGATTCAGCTCAAGCACAGCCTATGTGAAGACTTCCCCAGTCTCTGGAACTTCTAGAACTTTCTCCTCCAAAATTACTTTGTATGTATTTTCTATATATTTTGTATTTATCTCTTTATGTACATGTTCTTTCCCTGATAGAATACAAATTCCTTGAGAGCAGGAACTGCTTAACTTTTTTTGTACAGTACATGGCACATAGTGGGCACTTAATAAGAGTATATTGATCAGCTGAAGCCTATTTGACATAGGGCAAGTCACTTAACTCTCTTGGCCTCAGTTTCCTCATCTGTAAATAAGAGTATTAGACAAGATGGCCTCTGAGGTCCCTTCCAGCTCTGAATTTATAATCCTATTTTTCCTAGTGGAGGCTCTGCATCAGAGGAAGAGATGAGAACCATTCCAAGGTTTAGCTCCTCTCCAGATCCCTCCCTTATTAAAAAAAACGTTCAGTCCAACTCAACACTCAAATTATACAGATGTTTATTCTGTGTTTACTACAAATCTAATATTGTTACTTATATTTCCATGTAGAGCAGTCAGGTGACTCAGTGGATAGAGCATGGGGCCTGTAGTCAGCAAGATTCACCTTCATAAGGTCAAATATAGCCTCAGACACTTACCTTGGAAGTCACATAACTGCCTCAGTTTCCCCATCTGTAAAATTAGCTGGAGAAGGAAACAGCAAACCACTCCGGTACCCAGTACCAAGAAGAGTACAAGAGGGCTCACAAACACTCAGCCACCACTGAAACAACTGAACAAAAACATTCCCATGGGGGTGAAAACTTCTACAGTCAAATCTTAAGGCAGATTTATTTTAGAGTAGCGATGCAAGTATCTCAGAGAGCCTGTAGACCTACATTCTTGTTTTGTAGATGCCCGAGGAGATTAGGTGATTCACTTCTAGGATAAAAGAGAAAGTCCTCTATTGGCTGCTAAAGCATTTCACACACTGATGCCACACTATCTTTCCAGCCTCGGTATACATTATTCTCCTTCCTTCATTCTATACACAGGGATTCTTAACCCAGTATCCATGGATAGATTCAAGAAACCCATGGATCTGAATGAGGAAAAATTATACTTTTATCTTAATGCAGTCAGTTTAATTTGTAATTCTATAATTTTTCTGCAGTTAACATTACTATTCTAAGAAAGGGTCAGTGTCGTTGTTGTTCAGCTGTTTTGTGAGCCCGTTTGGGGTTTCTTAGACTGGAGTGTTTGGCCATTTCCTTCTCCAGCTCATTTTGCAAATGAGGAAATTGAGGAAACAGGGTTAAGTGACTTGGCCCAAGATCACACAGCTAGTAAGTGTGAGGCCAGATCTGAACTCAGGAAGATGAGTTTTCCAGGCCAGCGCTATCCACTGTTCCACCTAGATGCCCAAGAAGGGGTCCATAGGCTTCATCAGACTGACAAATGAGTCAACAGCACCAACACACTTAACCAAACCTTATGAAATGATTTAGTCATACTGGCCTTCTCTCTTCTTCACACCTATGACTCCATCTTCCAACATTGTGTCTTTCATCTAGTCCTCTCCCATGCCTGGAAGGCACTCCCTCTGCACTTCAGCCTCACAGAATCCCTCACTTCCTTCAAAATCACCACCTTCTACACAAAGTCTTTCCTATTTCCCCCAACTGCTGATGCCCTTAAGATAGATAGGTGGCACTGAGGCTAAAGAACTGGTGGTCCAAGAGGCAGGAGGAACTGAGTTCAAATCTGCCCTCAGACACAAATTGCAATCCTAGGCAAGTCATATTACCTCTTCTGCCTCAGTTTCCTCAACTGTAAGATGAGGATCTTAATAGCACCTACCTCCTAGAGTTGTTGTGAGGATCAAATGCAATGATATTTGTAAAGTCCTTGACACATACTCAGTGCTTAATAAATACAAATAAATGAAGAAATAAATAGTTTCTTCCATCCCTAACTATTTTGTATCCACTCTGTATTTATCCATGAGGATCGACAACCCTCATAGAACATTAAACTCCTTGAGAACAGAGACTATTTCCTTTTTTGTCTTTTTGTTCCCTAGCACCTACTCCACACCAGGCACATAGTAGGTAGATCACAAATGCTTATTAGATAATTTATTACCAAAGGGCATTTAAGTCATAAGCATTAGGGAAGGCATGATGAACCCCCTTTCTAGTATTGTGTCTCACTTGTCATGTAAGGATCTCTAATTATGTCATGGGGGTAAAGTGATCTCTCACCTTCTAGACTGAAAGCTCCTTAAGGTCATGAGCCATATCATGTGCTTTTTGCAACTCTGAACCAAGTACAGAGGGTATATTACAGAAGCCAGCCCATCTTTCTGATGATTTATGTGTCCATTTCAGATTCTGACTTCATTTTTGATTGATCCTCCTTTGGCATTGGTTCCTAACATTTTTAGCTAGAAGCTTCTTTGCTTGGGCTCCCAGCCTCTGTCATGTACTTAATGATCCAGAAAGGAACACTTAAAATGTACTAGGGAGCTGCTATTTAAAGGAATCTTTTTGGTAAAGCAGAAAATCCTTTTGTAATGCAGACAGTCACCTTCTATTTTCTTTGCCAAGAAGCTGAGACTCTCCAGTTTTCCTAGAGAAATATGCCTATGCAATCCACCAACCCCAAAAGACCCCTAGATGTTCTCAGGAAGATAAAAGTGAAAACATAGAATCTTGGATTTGGAGGAGCTTTGGAGAACATGCAATGTACTCCCTTCATTTGACAAATGAGTCCAGCCTAAAGTGAGGAAGTGACTTGGTCAAGGTGACCCAGCTAGTTATTGTAGAGAGTCAGTTAAGCATCATTGGCAGACCACTGGATTTCGGCGTTTTTATCAATGGATCCTGGATACAGAACTGGAAGAGACCTCAGAAGCCATCTTGTTCAATCCCTTCAATTTATAATTGAAAAAACTGAGGTCCAAGAGAGTGACTTGACCAAGGTGACAAAGGTGGGAGCAAAGGTAGAATGATTTGCACCCAGATCCTTTGACTCCAGAGTCAGAGTTCTTTCTACTTATGCAACATTGCCTAGGTTTGAGTCCCGGTCATAATACTTACCAGTTACATGACCTCAGGTAAGCTATTTCGCTTCACTGTGATCTTTTTTTATTCTCTGTCAAATGAGGGGTTTGGGCAAGATAAGTGCTAAGATCACTTCCAAGTCAGACAGTCTAGATCCCAGTTCACCTGACCACAAGTGCAGTGTTATTTCAATTGTACCAGACCTAGCATGCGCTGATTCACAGATAGCCAGAGCCTAACATCTTCCACATCCTGCCTCTGTTCAGTGTCATCTCCAAGAACAAGTGGTCATCATAGTACAGGGAAGAGAGCCTGAAGGTAAAGTCAGAGTATCTGATTTGGGATATTCCCACTTATGACCTTGAGCGAGTCAACTTAACTTTCCTGTGCCTCAGTTTTTTCATCTATAAAATGGGAATGGAGAGTTAGACTAGATAGACTCTTTGACTCCTACAAACTCTGAATCTATGTTCCTTTGATAAAATAGGAATTGAGCTGTCTTCAACCTTTATTGTTATTGTTGCTTTTTAACACCCCTAACATAGCCCTTTCTGTGGCACCAGCATATACTGACTTTACTCCTCACTTATTACACAACCTTGGCAAAGTCACTGGACCTCTGTGACTCAGTTTCCCCCTCTGTCAAGTGGGGATAATACTGCCTTCCTGGTCTGCCTCTGGTGTGATGAGGAGCAAATGAGTCATAAACATGGGAGCTTTTTTAAAAAGCAGAAAGCACTGGATTTTTTTTAAATGCAGTTATTATTGTTATTGCTGTTCCACTCCAAAGCCCAAGCTGCCCTTGGAGATCGTCAATGTGAATGAACTACAGGCATCAGAAAGGCCCCAGAATGGGGTGTGAAAGTATCAGCAAACTCAACTGAATTTTTTGATGACAAGAACAAGTGTCACATAGGATCTGGGAGGATACTATCTCATCACCACTTGGGAAGTGTGTCTCAGAACCCAGAACCACAAATCTCCACTCATTTGTCCTGTCCTTAGTTCAGGGTTCTGGGCTTGTTACTTGCAGAGTAGGAAGAGATGAAGGAAGAAGCAGGTTTCTCATAAGACTATTTCCTATAAGATAACACTTTTATTTCTAATCTATAAAATCCCAAGGTTTGAAAGTCAGAGTTTTCCATAAACTTGACATCCCATGTCCATCTCCATTCCCATCCACAAACTATCCCAAACTTCATGCAGCTAAGTCTCAGACTGCCATCAGTTTTGAACTTTGGTTTGAGGTTACAGGAAAGGTTTGATTGTTTTTTTTCTTTTTGCCCAGCTGGCCCTCAGTGGTTGTATAGTTAGGGCAAGAAAGAGCAAGCCCCAAGCCCCCTAACCTTTTGCAGCTGAGCTCATTTTTTACCAAATTATCTTTCTGAAACCAATTCTGTACCCCTAATGAGAAATATGCTAATGTTGGCATTATGTTCTAAGCACTCATGTTGGAAAAGCAAACAGAAACACAGCTTCCTCTCCAGTGGCCAGAGGACCACCAGGGAGCCAGTCTATGAGCAAAGCAGGTCACCCCAGTTTGCCAATTACTCTTTCTGACATGTTTTGCTCTGGTCTTTGTATACAGCTATGGAATTTCACTCTGGACTTTGTGTATAGATGACATGTTTTACTCAGGGGTGTGTTTACAGAGGGGGTGCTTTATTCTAGTGTGTGTATATAGATCTGGGATTTTGCTTTGGGCTATGTTGACAAATGAAAGAGTGTTTCACTTAAGGTTCTCAATACAGATGCAGCATATTTTACCCTGGGTTGCATTTTTAGATGTGCCTGCTACTGGTTAGGGGTATAAATTTCCTTACAGAGTTAATCTACCAGCAGTATAGGGAGCTGTCCAGCTAAATCTAAACTGAAGTAGGTTGAAAGACAGTGCTGGTCTCACATGTCAGGCATTATCATCATCATTGTCCTCTTCATCTTCATCATCATCATCATAGGTATTTATTTAGTGCTTTATATTTTGCAAAGCTCTTTACAAAACTCTTTTAATCTCAATAACTCTGTGAGGTAGGTACTGTTATTATCCCCACTTTCCAGATGAATAACTAAGCCAAGAGAAGTTAAACGACTTACTCAGAGTCACCCAGTTACTAATTGTCTGTGGGATTTGAGCCTAGGGCTTCCTAACTCCAAGTCCTGTGTCCTATCTGCTATCCCAGACTGCCTCAACTATACCATGGATTCAGATTCATTGAATCAAAGACTTTTAAAACTGGAAGAGTGCTTAGAGATCAACTCAAGTCTTCCTGACTCCAAAGCCAAGGTCTAATCCACATTGGTATAAAAACATACATACACTCACTGATAACTAAGTGCAACAGATTATCTGGACTGTGCAATTCAGGCACACTCTTTTATCCTAGTAGAAAATACAAAGACTGACCTCCCAGACCACATCTTTTTTTTTTTCAATTTGCATTACTAATATTGAATTCATCACTTTCTTAAGTATAAACAATCAACTAAACCATAAATCAAGTCCTGATTTGTAGCATTTGCCAATTTCCAAGATATAAATATTCATGTGAAAATTTTAACAATTACCTCTCACAAGCTAATACCAACCCACTTCTAAAATATTTATTGCAATCAGGTTGTTCTCTAGTGGCAAAACCTCAGTTGTATCTCTAAATGGTCACACAAAAAATTCTTTCTCTGTCTGTCTGTCTCTCCCCCCCCTCTTTGTCTCTGTCTCTGTCTCTCTGTCTCTGTCTCTATCTCTCTCTGTCTCTATCTCTCTCTGTCTCTCTCTCTTTCTGTCTCTCTATCTGTGTAGATGTCCCTCTTTCTGTTTTTTTCTGTCTCTTCTCTCTCTGTGTCTCTATGTCTATCTATCTCTCTGTCTCTGTCTGTGTATCTGTCTGTCTCTGCCTCTATCTCTCTCTGTGTCTCTCTGTGCCCCTCTGTGTCTGTCTCTCTGTCTCTGTCTCTCTCTGTCTCTGTCTGTCTCTCTCTCTCTCCCCTCTGTCTGTGTGGGTGTCTTTCTCTGTTTTTGTGTCTCTTCTCTGTGTCTCTATGTCGGTTTCTCCATCTCTATCTGTCTCTTTCTCTCTGTCTCTCTTCCTCCCTCCCTCCATGCTCCCTCCCTCCCTCTCTCTCTTTCTTTCTCTGTCTCTTTCTCTCTGTCTCTGTCTGTCTGTCTCTCCCCCCCCCCAAAATTCCTTTCCTTCTCTCTCCATTCATGTTTCTTCTATATGTGAATGTAACAGCTTGTTTCAGACCTATTTTTATTGGCAGGCAGAAATACCTCAATGTTTATCTATTTAATCCCTGGGAAGCCTATGAGAATGTGACAGAAAGGCTAGATTCTCTCCCATCCTAAGGGAAGTGAAAGGGAGACCACATCTTTTAACTCTGTCCTTCAGCTCCATTTTGATCTTGTGACCAATCCCTGGTTCTGACCTAGAAATCAATTTCTGGCTTTGGACCTTCTCCTCAGTACCCCATATACTTAGCAACTAGGTAGGCAGTAAAGTACATTAGAGAGAGCACTGACTCTGAAGTCAGAAGCCCTAGGTACAAAATATACCTTTGAGACTCATTAACTTGTATAATGTTGGGCAGGACACTTTAACCTCCCTGTGCCCCATCTTCTTAATCTGTTAAAAAAAATCAGACTAGATGTCATCTGAGGTCAATTCATCAACATTTATTAAATATTTACTCTATTCCAGGCATGGACAATGACAAATAAGAAGTGTATGAATAAAAATCTTGTGCTTAAGGAACTTACATCCTACCTGAGGAGACAGCACAAACATATGTAGATACTAAATAAGCAGAGGGAAATCTTTTGGAGGAAGTTCTCTTTTATCTCTAAAACTTTGACACTAAATATTGGCTTTGGTTTGATGCTTCTGGCTCATCCATAAAGGAGACTGGTCCAGCAATGAGCAGCCTTTCCTTATTCCTTTCCCCATGTCGCCCTCAAACCAGGCCATGGCAGGTTCGATGGGCTGTGGGCTGAAGAAGAACAATAGAATATGGTATACCATTCTGAGCTATGTATGCAGCTGTGGGAATCTTTCCTCTGTGTTACCTTCACAGTCATACTTACACCTTAACATGCACATATTTATCTATGATCACCATTCAGCAAGTTAGAATTTGGGGATGGGGAGCTAAGGAAGAATCATCCTTTGTATCAGCCCTTCATTCTTTTCTACATCAGTCCCTCAGCCTCTCCAGGACAATGGATAACAAAGTAAAAAGTGAGAAGTGGAAACAACAGATTGGTTTTGCCTCCAGATTGCTCAAGAGTTAGTGATTTTTTTTCTCACTCAATCAACTGATTTTCTTTTTACAGAATTGACTATATGTCACCATTTATGTAATACTTTAAGGTTTGCAAAGAACATTCATATGTTATCACATTATATCCTAACAGCAAACCTATGAGAAAGGTGCTATTATCATTCCCATTTTACAATTGGGGAAACTGAGGCTGTCCCTAATATGAACCAGTTTGAGCCCTCCCCTCACTTGAAAAAGCCTAAAATCTGGACTAACCAATCAGAAAGAGACATTTTTGGCTCATACATGGTTGGAACAACCATCATGTTTGTGTGTTCTCTGAAGAACTCCAAATCTTCCTGCTGTGTCAGCATCAATAAGACCCAATGAAGCTGATTTGGAGAATTCTTCTGTTATGACTAATAAAGACCAGGTGCCTTGAACTAGATAGTATCTTGATTCACTCATACTTCCTTTATCTTGATATTTTATGGATACTATCCTGTTATGACATCGATATTTTATGACACTCATATTTATGGGTGACAGATATGGAAACTATAGTTTTGGCTGACACAGACATCCTGATTCAGGGGGAGAGGGTGGCAGAGAACGAGAAGGCACTTCCTTACTCTATGAATAAAAATCTCCTTCAACTGGTCTTTCTTTGAGTCAGATTATTCTGACTCCTATACATATGTTTTCACTAGACCAAAGGGAATAAACAGCAAGCATGAACCTAATTTCATTTGTCTTTTTAGAGAAAACTCTGGAAGTTGACCTAATTTCATTGTCTCTTTTTAGACCAGACTCCAAAGTTTGACATTAATAACAAACATCCTTTAATATCTTAATAACTGACAGAAATATGTCCATTTCCATCTAGAGGATTAGTGTGGTATTACCTTGCAGACTTAAAAAGTACCATCCCCTTTTTAAAAAATATCTTAACTTGAGGTAGCAACTAGCACTTAGGAGAAGTTAGGTGGTAGACTGAGATCTGGGTCTGCAATTAGGAAGACTTGAGTAAAAATCTGGACTTGAACAGTTGTGTTAATAGTTATGTCACCCTGGGCAAGTCACTTAAACTCTGCCTTAGTTTCCACATCCATAAAAAGGGGGAAGAAATAGTACCTATCTCTCAGAATTATCGTGAGGATTAAAGGAGATAATACTTGTAAAACTCTGAACAGTGTCTGGCATATAATAAACATACAAATGTTAGCTACTGTTATTATTAGTCTTCATCTATACAGATCTATCTTATTAACTGTCGGCTGAATGACTAGTCAGTTCAGTTAATATAAGACAGTATGAAGCTATCTACACATGGCTATATTATAAGCATATGAGGTAATCAATGGTGATTGTATAAAATAGTGGGAAGAAAACAGCCAGTAGCTATGAGTCTCACTCTATGACCTTGAGAAAGTCACCTTATTATCTCTGACCTCATCTATAAAATGGTATGGGGAGGGGGGAAGGTGAGATGAGGAAAAGGACATAGACTTACACTCCTTGCCTCAAAGGTCAGAAAGAGGAACAATGGTTGTAACAAACTCTAAGCTGTTTGTAGATCTATCCATTATCCCACCTGGTCCTCACAAAGAAGGAATGGAACTAGCAT
Source organism: Petaurus breviceps papuanus (assembly GCF_028583685.1). Classification (NCBI taxonomy): domain Eukaryota; kingdom Metazoa; phylum Chordata; class Mammalia; order Diprotodontia; family Petauridae; genus Petaurus; species Petaurus breviceps. The sequence goes on along the minus strand of NW_027185616.1, from coordinate 5,864,592 downwards.
TTATTAAGTACCTATATTATGTTCCAGGAACTATGCTTTATAAATATTATCTCACGTTATACTCACAACAACCCTGGGGAGTAGATACTATTATTCTCCCCATTTTACAGATAAGGAAACTAAAGCAGACAGAGAATTAAGTAGCTTGCTCATAGCTATATAGCTAGTAAACCTCTTAGACAAGATTTAGAGTCAGGTCTTCCTAACTTTCTAAATAATAAGTTAAGCACTCTGTGCCATGCCCAACATCTCACTGCCAATAGAATTTAAGTTTCTTGAGGGCAAGGAATTTTTTCCATTTTGTCTTTGTATCTCCAGCACCTAACACAGCAGCCAAAACATCCCTTAAGCTCTGAGTAAATATTTATTGAATAAATAGGGACTTAATGTATGTTTATTGAATTGAATTAAACCAAATTCCATTTGATGATCTTTTCAGTCCTCACTAATTATTCTGTAGGGATAGTTTATTCAAGTTTCATCTGGCAAGAATGACCAGATTTCCTTGACCTTTTTTTTTTAAAAGCAATCAGAGTTAAGTAACTTGCTTAAGGTTACACAGCCAGTTATTTCTGGGTGTGGTGCTAAGTATCTGAGCCCAGATTTGATCCCCAGGTCATCCCAAACTCTGGAGCCGGTGTTCCTACTCGCTGTGCTACCTGGCCGCCCCTCCTTGACATTTTCTAGCCAGCCTCCCAATAAGGTCACATTTTACAGAGGACCAGGAATGAAGCTGTGTTGATTTTACCACTTCTAGGCAATTGCTCATCTTTTTTGTACTAAAAGCATGAGTTCTTACTTAAAATACTTCAAACCCTTAGCTTGAATCACTGATATGAACTTCCAATGACAGGAGCATAATACAATTAGAGCAGCTGGTTATTATCTTCCATTATTGAATAATATGTTCATTAATAGCTCTTCTCTTCCTTTACCATAACATTCCCTGGGCTAAAAATAAACATAAATACCCAAAAGGGAATGAGTGAGAGCTGAATCTGAACTGAAATAAACAACAAAGCCCTCAAAAGAGGAGAGCAGCCAGTTAGGGTTGTTGGAAGATGTGACCTAGGAGTTTATTTTTAGCCTGTGCAACCCAAGGCTGTGACCAGAAATGCGAGGTTGCTTGTCAGTCATCAAATTTAGTTCAAAATGGGAGCTGGATCTTGGTCGATTGGCCAATGCTACCAAAGGGCAAGCAAACCCCTGAGACCTCAGTGGTGTGGTACTTTAATGAGATTTTCAATTTGGGGGACAGGGTATTCCCCAAAGCTTACACTTGGTAGTGACAAAGAGGAAAACAGAATGGCCATAAGAATATGATGGCATCTCTGACAGAGTGAATAACTAGTCATTGAGCCCATGATACCCTAATCTCCCAATAATCTCTCTAGATGAGTCCTCCTGACTAAGGTTACCATTTGGTTCTTCTTCGGATAAGGCAAGAACAGAGTGAGGGGCATAATAGAGAGATCCTTGGACTTGGAGTCAGGAAGATCTGAGTTTGAATCCTACTTTATCGGTCCCACATACTAGTACTCTAAGCAAGTCACTACCTCTGTCAGTCTCTGTTTCCTTAACAGTAAAATGGAGAAAATGATAGGACCTACATCCCAAGACTATTGTGAGGATCAAATGAGGTATTACTTGTAAAGCACTTAGCCCAGTACTTGGCACATAGTAGGCATTTAATAAATGTTTATTTTCTTATTTCCTTAATCTCCCATACACATACTCTATCATCTATGCAAAACCCTTTGCAAAACATAAGGCTGTAGTAACATGATATTGTTATATTAAATTGTATATTAAATATAATATATAAATTATACTCTTACTATAAATTACATAATATATAAATTGTTATGTTATATGTGTGATAGTCAATAGTATTATTATATATTATATAAATGATATTATTATTATAGCCTGGCAGGTAGATACAATCAAAGTATAAGGCTGTTTTCTGCCCTAACAGTACATGTAATAGAATTTAGTAGAAAAGATTGACATAAACAAACAGCAACAATATAATACAGTATATAATTAAATGTTATGTTGTAGAATAGGAGGAAAAGGATGGAATTAGCATCTGAGAAACCAGCTCTATCATCTTGGACTAGTCATTTCATCTCTACATTTCCTTACCTATAAAGTCAAGGACATGAGACTTCATCTACCTGGCTCCAGAGGACAAGCATTCTATTTACTCTCTATATATTCTATATGAACTTTCTGGAGTTGATAGAATGCCAACGTCTAGAAGGCAAGTACTGTGCACAGTGGCTGGCATACAGCAGGTACTAAATAAATGCCTTTTATTAATTGAAGCACAAACTAGGAACAAATAGGAGCTCAAGTTAAAGGAAGACAGATCTCAAATCAATATAAAGAATAATGATTAGCAATGTCCAGAAGTGAAGTGTGTTGTCTCAAGGGCTTCCCATCCCCAGAGGTCTTCAGAGACTTGAATGATCCCTAGAGGTAGTTGTAGAGGTAATTCCACATTGGAAGAAGTTTTAGCTTTTCCAACTCTAAAGTTTTGTGATTCCGTGATTCTGAGTGTAATCAATCAAAAGGGGAGATCAGTGAGCACTGGCATAGTCAGGGACAGATTAGCCACACAGGTGGCACTTTAGCTGAACTGTGAGGTACAAGGTATAGGGAGAAGGGAGGACATTCTCCAGAAGGAGAATAGCACGAGGGAAGAAAACAATGAGAATCAGCATAGATAAAATAGGAGTTAAATTTTGTTGTTATTTCATCATTTCTTCATGACCCCGTTTGGCATTTTCTTGGCAAAGATCTCTTTCTCCAGCTCGTTTTACGAATGAGGAAACTGAGGCAAACAGAATTAAGCAACTTGCCCAGGGTCACACAGCTAGTAAATGTCTGAGGCTGGATTTGACCACAGGTCTTCCTGACTTTAGGCCTGACACTCTATCCACTTCACCACTTTACCACCTAGCCACCCAACAGTTAAACTAATCATGCCTACTTTCTCTGCCCCTAATGTACAGAACATGTAGTTAAGAAAACATAATGCTAATGTTATTCAAAGAATTTTCTGTAGAGAGTAATCTCAGCTGATGTGGCCATGGGGACCTAGACTCTCTCCCAAGAAACATCCATAATCAATCAACAAGCTGAGTTTCTACTATGGGCTAAGCACTGTGCATATGAATAATGTACAATATTCGTGATCTAAAACTATCATTATACAGTTGTCTTTGTTATTAGGGGTTTTTTTGAGGGGAGAGGGAGAATTGGGAAAAGCAAAATTCTGAAGGCCCACTTAACATAACCAGGAAAACTCAAAACAGTCTAGTCACAGCAAGCAAGATGACCTTCAGAATCTAGAAAAACTCTCCCCGTGACGTTTGATTAGCAACACAGAGAGACAATATTTCATTAGAATTGGGAGGGAAGAGAAAAATAAGCATGGGAAAATTTTATGGGTACAAGACAACAGAAACCTAGATTTCTACTTCGGTCTGACCTTGGAAATGATAACATTAAAAAAAATAAAAATAGCTAAAATTTCTAAATCATGTCACGGTTTGCAAAACTCTACATATATTATCTTATTCGATCCTCACAACAACCCTATGAAGAAGATGTTATTGTTATTACCATTTTACAGATGAGGAAACTGAGGCTGAAGGAAAGTCAGTGATCTGCCTGGAGTCATACAGTTAGTATTCAAGGCAGGGTTTAAAGTCAGGTCTTCTGAGCACTGGAAGAAACTCTCAGAGGATATCGTGTCCAGCTCTCTACTTCAATAATCAATAATTAATTCCTAAGTATCTCCTCGAAAGGGCAATTCTTTTACTTCCCTTCCTATGTTTAACAGTTGAAAGGCTGCAATTTCTGTCGATTTTCATCACTCAGTGATTTACACCCCTCACAAAACATTATCCAAACTCCTCTGGTCCCCTTCTACCCTCCTAATCTCCTTGCTCCTAGCCTTGAACCCCAGCACATGCACCCAAGTAGCTGAGACAGGGAAGCTGATTATTTAGTAGGTGTAGAGGACAGATTGTAATTGCTTCTCATTTGAATGCTCAGAGTTGCACAGGGTGGCATGTTTTCTACTTTCTGGGGCTTAAATTGGATTCATGAAATATTTGAAAAGCAGTATAAATAGCTTCGGTATATTCTAACATACATTTTCAAGGCCCGATGTTACATTCTTCTTCCTTGAAGATGATTCAGTAACTTTGAGATTTTGGGATCCTACTTATCCACAAGGGGACTGATACCCTCTTTTGAAATCAAAGTGAACCTTTCATATCTGTTATGAATCAGTAAACGGTGAAGTCACATGTAGAAGGAATGAGAGCTAGCTTCTGTTCATTTCTAACTATTCAGCAAGTGGTGCAGAGGAGGAAAAAATCTCTCAGAGCCTTTAGAATCTTTTCTATTTGTTAAATTAATGCCTTGGTCCCACAGGATAAGACCCCTTTAAAGTGTAGCATCAGAGGCGCTAATCTTTCCTTACTCAATACTCTATGCCCCTCCCTAAAATTATTATGAGCCCAAAGATACTGGTCTAGAGAGAGTTTAGAGATCATATAATCCAATTCCTTCATTTTATAGTTGAGGAAACTAAGGCCCAGAGAAATTGCTGTTCTTTGTCCTTTGTTCTTAAAGAAGAACAATGATATCAGAAGGGTGATCTTGACTTGCAAATGAATTGGATTTAAGTGGGGGGGGGGGGAGCAAGCAATTTGCTAAAGGTCATACAGCCATGGAGCTGATATTTAAATCAAAGTGCTCAGATTCCAAATCCAGCATTCTTTCAGCTTCATTATTTATTTTGTCTGTATTTTGTAGTAATTTATGAATGGACATGTTGACCCCACCCTATGTAACCCAGGGTTTATTTTTAGTTTTGCTTTTTTGGTCATTGTCATCTCAATGCCCCAGTTGTATTGAGGTGAGTTAAATGCAAAGAGCTTTCAGAGAGAAAATAGCAAATTCCAGTTCGACAAAATTAGAGAAATAGAGAAGCCTTAAAAGTCAAACTACATTGTGGAACCTGGGAGGAATAGAATACCAGAGAGAGAGAGAGAGAGATCCACCTTGGCATCTTTTACTTCTAGGGCCCCAAGGAGGCTTCTCAATTATTAAAATCATAGTGATAGTGACACAAGAGGGACATGTTGCCATTCACAAGCAACTCTAAGAGGCAACATGAAACTCTAAATGGTGAATTTCCAGGGTTTCTGAATCACTCTGTTAGTCTTTGACCTTTTGTACTATTCAAGCAGTTAGATCCAGGAGTGTGGTTCCCTAATGTAGCCAAAAAGAGAAATAGAGAATCCTGACTAAGAATGGAATTTACCAAGCCCTCTGACAATGCATAAAGTATCTAAATGTATTTAGCAAATACTGTGTCTATATTACAGACTATATGTACATATTTATCTGGAATGTAAACTCCTTGAAGGCAGGAACTATTTTATTTTTGTCTTTGTATCTCCAATGGTTAACACAGTACCTGGCACATAGTGACTGACTGAAAATTAATTAATAAAATATATAGCATTTATATAATGCTTTTAGATTTCAAAAAAAACTTTGAAAATATTACCCTATTTAATTCTTATGACAACCCTGAGAAATAGGTGCTATTATTATCTCCATTTTCCAGTTGAAGTAACTGAAGCAAACAGAAACTAAGTACCTTGCCCAAGGTCACACAACTAGTAGCCTGACTCCAGGACCAGTACTCTATCCATTGTGCCACGTACCTGCCTCTCAATTGACTGATCAGTTGATTATAATCCAATGCAAAAAAAATCATAAGCAAATAACACTGCCTAATTCCAGACAATTAATGATAATCATTCCAAACCAACTGGTCACTATATTTTGTTAGAAGATGGCTGGTAACACAAATGCCAAGACTGGTAGCAGAATAACCCAAACCTCCCATTATTAAAATGTACTTGAACAGTAAATGTGAATGACTTTGAACCACAGCTGAAGGAATAGAGCAAGTTTCTACTTGTACAAAAGTCTGTTCATTCTCCTTTAACTCATGTCAGAGCTAATAGAACCTAATTTGTCTAAGTCTCTGATATTGCTACCTGTGACAACTTGGGCTAGGAACTCAATCTCCTCAGGCTACAATTTCCTCATCTATAAAATGAGAGGTTAAGCAAGATGACCTCTACAATCCCTGCTAGCTCTGAATCTATAACCCTAAGATTCCCTGAACTTGGACACAACCGTTGGGCCATTTGTATATGAGCCTAACTTCTACCACAGCAACAAGTTCAGTCAGTTTAAGCAGTAACTTGCAAGAAAATCTGGTAGAGGTATAATCCATGGCTCAAATCTATTTGTATAAGACTCTTCTTTGGTGGAGAATAATTACTCAGTGCTCTGTGTATTCATGAGTGGAGCTATCCAGAGCTTGGAGAGGGAAGATCCTATTTCTTTTGGTTTCCAGTGTTAAGGAAGGACACATATTCTTCCAGGTTCTCTTTAGAGAAAAGTCCCTGGAAGGAGAGAAAGACTTCTAGAAGAGGCTGAATGTGGAGGAAGCAGTGTCTTAATTAGGTCCCTACTCCCAGCTTCCTGCATTACAGACTTTAGGAAATTTCCCCTTGGATGAGACTAGGGATTCTCTCTCTTCTAGTCAAACTGAGATATCCCATTCCAACGAAAGAGTTTATTTACTCTTTGTATTGTCTGGTGTATTCTACTCTATAAATTCTCTGATTTCTGTTTGGATACATGGGTTTGTTTGCTATTCACGACCTGTAATGGTCTTTATGTAATTGGCATTTGGTGGGAAGGGAGTCAAACACTTAGATTTGTAGTTTGGGGCACTCCTTCATGATTAAAAGGATAGCAACCAAGGTTCAAGTTAAACCTAAAAGTATTCCTCCCAAACTAGCAATTTTTAGCAGGTAGCAATCTAGCCCAGTAGCCTTTTGCAAAGGACAGAAGTGTGGTCCCCCTTATGGTTCCAACTTCTCACTCCCCTCCTTTGGAGAGGGGTGGGTGGAGGATAGAGATAACTATCCATGGCTCCCTGTTAACCACAGCTAATGTAACCCAGGCATGGGCAACACACACACTTTGAAGGGGGAAAATCAGTAAGATATTTCGCATCATCCAGGGACAACTCTAGCCCTAAGAAATTGGTTTAGGAGACAACTCCAAGGTCTGACTGGTTTGTTGCATGTGTTTTGGCTGAGTTGTCTCTGATTCCTACCTACATAGAATTTCGCCAGGTACTTCACTCCACTGAAGCCTCCTCCGCTCCATCTGCCCCAACTCCACATGCCCATTATGCTGCTAGGAGTAATATCAAAACAAGCAATGAAACCTCCCCATTTGCTGACATGGCCAGTGTCAGTATCCACCCCCCCAGTCCCATCTGGACACTCCCAGCCACTGGAGGCAGAGACAAAATCAGAAGAAAAAAAAATGACACCGTCTTCTCTTCTCCTAATTCCTCTTTAGTCACAGACTTTAAGTAAATGAAACATCATTGCATTAGGAGACAGACAATCAGTTCTTCAATGTTCTAAGGATGAACAGCAGGGAGTTAAATCTCATTTGGTCCACAGACGCAGATATAGCAGGCAGGTCACACAGTGGACAAAGAGCTGAGCCTGGAATCAGGAAGATGTTCATTCATTTTTCAGTCATAGCCAACTCTTCATGACCCTATTTGGGGTTTTCTGGGCAAAGATACTAGAACGGTTTGCCATTTCCTTCTTCAGCTCATTTTACAGATAAGGAAACTGAGGCAAAATTCAGTGACTTGCCCAAGGACACATAGTAAGTGTCTGAGGCTAAATTTGAACTCAGAGAGGGGAGTCTTCCTTACTGTAGACCCAGTGCACTAACTACTGTGCCACCTAGCTGCCCCAAAGGAAGACCTGAGTTCAAATCCATCTTCAGACATTTACCAGCTGCGTGATCTTGGACAAGTCCCTTAGTCTTTGCACCAATTTTCTCAAATGTAAAATAGAATAATAACAGCATCTACCTCCCAGGATTATTGTGAAGATCAAATGAGATAACATATGTAAAGAATTTTGCAAAAATTTAAGTATATATAAATGTTAGATAATCATTAGTCTGTGATATCCTTGAAAGCAGGGATTATCTTTTGCTTTGGATCCCCAGTGTTTAGCATAGCACCTGGAACATAATAAGCACTTAATAAATGATGATTGGTTGATTGAAGGAAAAGTATATGAGTAGACACTACTGTTGCAAGGATTCATTCACCTTCTCCCTGGGTGTAGAGTCAGTTTGCTTTCTTCAGTTTGGTCCATGGCCTTCACAAAGCCTACGGGTCACAGTTGTATCCTTCTGCTGCTGACATAACAAGTTTATGATTTTAAAGCTTCCTCTCCAGAGATTCCTATAAAACAAAGAAAGAAGGATAACAGGGGCAAGAAAAGGAAGAGAAATGTCAGGTTCACAGACTTTTGAAGGACTTTCTATAGTATTCTATTAACTGATCGTAAAAATCAATATTCTGGCTCTCATGCTGAACTATATTATCAATATATAAGAGGGGTTTGGACTAGAGGATGAAGGCAAGCAATGTGGTCCAGTGGGAAGAATATTGACTCAAAAGTTACAAGACTTATATTCAAAACCTGCTTCTGACATTTAACTACCATGTGACCTTAAGGAAGTTACTTTAACCTTGCTGTGCTTCATTATTTGCAAAATAGGTGGTTGGATCAGATGACCTCTAAGGTACCTTCCAACTCTGATCCTATTTGATGAATTTTAAGGTCCCTTCTAATTAAAGTTCCCGTGATCATTTTAACAGGATTACTTAAAGCTACACCAAAATAAAAATTTTTCTTCTTTGGGATCATTGTTTGAGTCTGTCTGAAGACCCCAGGAGAAGCCTTATACATTTAATATAAACTCAGACCAAATCCCTATGACCTAATCTTTACCTTAAAAGTAATGACCAAAAAAAATGAGGCTTAGGATAGAGCATGATGTTATTGGCCTGCAGCTACTGCTGTCCTGAAATTGCTTCTTTGTTTATTAGTGCTGGTGAATGATTCATATTCGATGCCAACTTTTCCCTTTAATTGTTGAGAGGTTTTTATTTGACATATTTTTACTATTTGAAATGATTTATTGCTGCTCATAAATGCTTGGATCATGTTAGGGCTTTCTTCCCCAGTTAGGTAAGGAAATTTATGAGCTCTGTGGTGTCAATTAAATTCAACAGATTCTATGATTAGATTCACCACCTTTTACCTTTTCCCACTACCTACTAAGTGTGTGCTGGAACCAGCTCAAACCTGCTTGAGAAAGCCAATTGTTAAATTTTCTGTGTAAGCGAACAAATCAGGACTTTTATTTATTATTGTTTTGTTGCTTGTCTGGACTTAAGAAAAGGATAGTGAAAGTGTTAATATTGCAGATTAAACTTTAAAGTGTGTCATGCATGTATTTTTTTTTCCCAGAGAGTCACTTGTCAATACATTTACCGGCACACCCCCACTAACTACTCACCCACCCATCATATTCCTCCCTCTATGGAGAACTGAACTTTTATTGAGGTCACAGGATCACAGAGTTGGAAGAAACCTCAGGGGAAAATTAATCCAATTAGTACCTGACCAAGAAAAGCTCTGCAAAATTCCTGATGACTGGTCAAGCAGCTTTAGCTTAAAGAACTCAAGTAAGGAGAAACCCAGTACTTCCCAATACTCCTCTCCTCCTTCCTAGCCTTGTCTTCTCCAGTTAAACATCCTATGAGCTTTTTTGTCAGAAACATTGCACCACTGGCCCTTATTTAGACCACAGGTCATTAAAACCCTCAGATCTTCTCCCTAAAATCTGCTGTGTAGCCATGTCTCACATATTTTCTACTTAAGGAGTTGATTTTGCTGAGTCCAAATATGACACTAGATTTGTTTCTATTAAATATCATCTTGTTAGATTCAGCCCACCATTTTAACCTATCTTAATAGGGCTTTTTGGATCCTATTATCCACAGAGATGGGGGAGGGATGAAAGAGATGAAAATTTCTACTCAATTCAACAAATACCAAGCATCTACAAGGTACAAGAAACCATGCTCTAGCATGCATTGATACAGGAGGAAATAATGGTAAAAGACAAGCTAGCTGCTGCCCTCTGAAAACTTAGATTCTATATGTTCACAGATAAATAAATATAAGGTAATTTGTACCTTGTTTACAGTATTACCAAGGAGTGGGAAAAACTTTATAGAGGAGGTAACGGCTGATTTGAGCCTTGAAGAATGATAACAACCTTGAAATATGGCCCTAATATCCCAATTCCTTTATTTACTCAATTCCTATGACTCACCTAGAAAGACACCCATGTCCTTGATCTTGCCGTCATCCATAAGTATTTTACTTTCATAATTAATAACTCTCACGTTCTTTTATCCAAGCACGATCTATCATTCCAGCTCTCCCTATGCCTTATTCCTCCCAAATCTCTTCTCTGTCCTCACCATAACCCACATTTTCTCCATCCCATTGTATCTTTCCAGGACATCACTCTTATTCTGGCTAAATTTTGTTCTCATCCTAGTCTTTACCCATTAATGAACCTGCCCCTTCCTTTTCTCTAGATTCCCTCACTCCCATATCCTAATGTCACTCATGCCTTACCAAATTTCAACTCTGGATTTTCCCCACCTTCTGACTCCTTTGTTTCTATCCATATTTAAAGCCTCTCAATTGTTCCACTATAATTTTCCATTATCTAAACTTAATTGTGGCCTCAATGAAGCAAAGGTGATCCTTCTACTCCTCCCTAATTAATTCTCCACTTCTTTCTTTATAGGGCTATACCAAACCTTTTCTTCTTTCCTCATCTCTCCAAAAGTATAGCTCCCTCCCCCACCCTCTCAACTGAGGCCCCTGAGCTATACTTTACCAATTTCAAAGCTATTTGCCATGATCTTACTTCTCTCCCCTCCTCCTTAACTCATAGCCCCTTGCCTTCATCCCCACATTTCTTCTTTTCCTCCAAACTCTAATTAAGAGGTAACTTTTGTCCTCACCAAGGTCAACCCCTCTATTTACATCCCTAATTCCAACCCATCTCATCATCTCTAACAGATTACCCCTACTATTATACCATCTCTCTCTCTAATCTTCAATGTCTTACTATCTACAGGCTCTTTCCCTGCCACCTACAAACAAGTCCAGATCTCTCCTATCCTTAGAAAAAAATGCTAGAACCCACAATCCCTGCTGTCTATCATCCTTTCTTTCTCCTCTCTTTCTTAGCCAAATCCTCAAAAAGCCATCTATATTTGGTGCCTCCACTTTCTTTCTTCCAACTCTCTTCTTAATCCCCCTCCAATCTGGCTGCTAGCCTTATCACTCAACTGAAATTGTTCTCAAAGTCACCAACCATTTTTTATTTGCCAAATCAATTGGCAAATGTCCTCATCATCTTTGACCTTTCTGCTGTTTTTGATACTATTGATTAACAATACCTCCTGGATACTTTCCCTTCTCTGGATTGTAGGGACAATGCTCTCCTCTGGCACTCCTCCTACTTACTTGTCTGCTCCTTCTTAGTCTCCTTTACTGATTTCTCATCCATGCTGTTCCTAATGGTGGAAGGAGAACTGGAAAGAAAAGAGGGAAATGGATCTCAGTTTCCTCATCTGTAAAATGAAGTCCTCTAGTAAATAATCAGATTCAGAGTTGGTGTGGCCCATCACTTAGTCCTTAACCTTCATTTTCTGAATGAGGACCCTGAGACTCAGATAGAATTAGGGAATTAAAATTAGTGGCCCGTTAGAATTGACTTTCCTAGTGTCACACAAATTAATATGTGGTACCACCTGGACTCAAACCCAGGTCCTGTGACTCTAGGACAGTTTTCTTTTTATGACATCAAGATGCCTCTATTAGGGATGGAGGTACTATTTCCTAATAATATGAGACATGGTAAATATCTCAAAAGTAGAAAATCATAAGGTAGTCTGTAATAAAGTTCATAGGGCCCTCTCACTCAGTTTGGCTGCTAGACCACTGAATCAGTCAGTCAACCAACACTTATTGACTGCTCACAGTGCTAAACACTGGAAATACAAATACTAACAAAAAGAAAGAAAATCCTAGATGTCAAGGAAGTTACATTATAATGGGGAAGTAGAACCCATAAAAAGAAGTTGGAAGGGGAAAGAGAAGAGATACACTTGGGATCATAATGCAGAGGTCCAGAAATGACGAGATGGTTGGTCTAGGTGACCCTAAATGGAGATTGTGGGAGAAGTTGGAGAGAGAAGCAGCAAGAATAGAAGATAATTCCAAGGTTTATATTCTGGGATGAAGGGAATCATCCAAAATAAAGAAGTTTCTGGAGCATGGAGAAGTCTCAGGTGTGGCCTTCTGAGAAATGAAGAGATAAATGGCCTGGATGCTCTCCTTAAAGAAAGGTGACCAATAAAGACAGTGGTATTTACAAGTTCATAACAATCTCTCCACTATCTATTTTTATTTCTTTTGGGGAGGGGAGAAAAGATAAGAAGTAAAGGGGTGTAAGCCAGTTTCCAGGAACCAGATTTTTTTGTTTTGTTAAAGATTTATATTCCAGAAAAAAATATGGATGGTTTTGAATTGTTTTCCTCATTTATGCTTCCTTTGTCACTGTAATTAATGTGCCAGGGAAGCTTGTAGTTTTAACTTCACGAGGAACCAATGCATGCTAAAGAACAGATGGAAACTGTGAGCTGTGATAATGGCACCCTGAAAACTCTAATGTAGGATTTCCTGCCCTCCATGAAAATGAGTTCTGCACATTCTTAAGAAAGCATACATATAAGGAACACCAATTACCCTCTACTGATGGTTGTGTGTGTGTGTGTGTGTGTGTGTGTGTGTGTGTGTGTAAAATCAGTTATTTCATGACAAGAGAACAAATATTGGTAACATTGTGAACAATGGGACAATTCCTGTTTTAGAAACCACAAAGAGGGAAAAGACATTAGAGGATTAGAAAATAATTCTTTTCAAAGACTTTTCACCAATATAAACCAAACCTTATGAAGTCCTATTCTCAGTCCCATGCCCCAAAAGAATAATTTTCAAATGACATGATTATAGAATGTTCGAACTTGAATTCGTAATTCTGTTGATCCAAGCTACTCTTGATTAGACTACTAGATGATTAAGAAAAGAGCCTCAGAGGTTATCCAGCCCACCCCCTACATTTTGTGGATCATAGAAGAGAAATTACTCATCCAAGGTCACATGCTGAATAAGAGCTGGAGCCTGTATGAAAAAGGACATCTCCGAGGATAGGAAGAGGAAGGTAAAGAGACAAGCGTTTATTAAGTACCTACTATAGGTACCGGGCATTGTGCTAAGTATTCTGCAAATTCTCTCTCATTTGATCCTAGTGCCTTCCTTCTTTTAACTATGTCTTATTGATCCCATATACAGGTTATTTGAATATATTTGTTTAGTGTCTCCTCTATTAGACTATGAGGGTAGGGACTGCCATTTGTCCCTTTTTGTACTTAGCACAGAGTCTGGCACGTAGCAATAACTTAATAAATGTCTACGTACTGACTGACCACAATGCTAGGAACTAGATACTATTATTATCCTCATTTTAGGATTGATGAAAGTTAGACAGAGAGATAAAGTGACTTACCCAGTGCCACACAAGTGTCTGAGATTGGATTTGAACTCAGGTCTCCCTAACTCCAGGCCAAGTACTCTCTCTACTGTACCACCTAGCTGCTGTGGAAGAAGCCTGTGACAAATCATACTGTGTCTCCTTTCCCCCCATATCATTTTAAATAGCTTAAATTTGGCTTAAAATTAATAAAGGGATTGAACTAAATCATATTTAAAACCCCTTTCTGTTTTTGATGGAGATGCGTAGGAAACTCCTGGTAGGATCTCTCTAGTGATAACATCACCAGAAGACATCAGCATCTCTGCAGCATTGGAGACCGGGGCTAATTCTGTACATGTACTTTGTCCATGCATGCTCCCCATTTGTGTGCCTTTTCACATGTACGCCATAGCCATATGTCTTCTTGATATATATGCCCTTCACGTATGTACCCTGGACACACCTGTTCCCTATATGTGTGTCTCTCTTCCCATATTCCTATATGCATCCACTCTTCCCACTAAAGTATGTGAATCTTTGAGACAGTATGCCCCAGGTTGGTGGGGGAAATGTGTCACTGAGACCTTTTACTTAGATTATTTCATTAAATGCCTTTGCTTTGAATTGAGTCCTCTGGATGACAATTAAAGGTAAACACATCAGTGGGAGCTCATGAAGTATAGTTTCAAGTAGACACAGAGAAGCCTTCTCTGGGGGACCCACTCTATAAGTTGGAGAGGGTGTCCCAAGTACTATACTTCAAATCTGGAATTGACTCTTACAGAGCAGATGATCCCCAAGATCTCTTCCAGCTTGAAATCATATGACTAAATGCCACAGAAGAAAGCAGTCAAATTGAAGGAAGGATATAGAGCAAAAGTGGGGAACCTATGGCCTTGAGGATACACATGGCCCTGTAGGTCCTCAGGTGCCAAGCTCTGACTGAATCCAAACTTCACAGAACAAATCCCCTCAATAAAAGGATTAGCTCTGTAAAACTTGAACTCAGTCAAAAGGCCGCACCCAAGGACCTAGAATGTCATATATAGCCTCAAGGCTGCAAGTTCCCCACTCCTGGTATAGAGAGGGGCAGTCAATGCCACAAAAGCCCTTATTTCTTGGTGAGGGAGAAAGGATCATAATGATCATAGCGTTATAGATGTACAAATGGAAGGCCATCTAGACCAACATCCCTCTTTTTATAAATGAGAAAAATGTAATCCCAGACATTTTAAATAATTTGCCCAAGATCACAAAGGTGATCTTGTTCTCCAATCCTTCTAATATATCAACATAGAAGTGCTCCTTCTAATATATCATTCTGCTTCCCTAATATATTCTACTCTATGAGTGTGCAGGCATTTTTTTTTAAATCACTAGGTGGTTGGGTCACTTCCAGCTCCTTCCTTCCATCTTCCATTTCTGACTCTGAGTTACATGAAATGCCAACTGCCCAGTTATTTCACCAACTCAAAGACCCCCAGAGCTCAGAGCCCAGTGAGCTTCCCCACCACTACCACCACCACCAATCCACTGTTGCCTAGGAAAGTCTCTGTGGATACACAGAACTATACGATTGTGTCATTGCAAAAGAAAAAATAAATGGTACTAGCATGAGTAGTTTTGGTCAGCTCTTTGCCAAGAAGAAAAAGACACCAATTTGCTGGCTTCCTGCAGGAAAGACAGTCCATAGCAGGCCAAATGCTGCTCAATGGAGCTGGTACCAGTGTCTCCTGGGAGAGAGGCATTACTCACACCAAACTGAACTGCATCTATTTCTCTCTCTCAGGTGTACTAGCCCAATCCTAGGGTGGTGAGCCTTTCCAGGACAGTTAGCTCACTGATTGGCATGCTATCATTCTATTAAGGGAATTAGTTCAATTTGAACTTTGGGAGGGAGGAGAGGAAGAATAATCTGCAAATTGCCAAGCCAAAGTCTCCAATTCCAGGGCATATGGAGCAGCTGAGTGATTGCCAATGATCTCATTGGGCCACTTTTCTGGGACAAGATTGCACATGCTCCCTGAACACAGTTTAACATTGGAAGCTGCTCTGAAAACCCCAGGGGGGAATTGTACATTTTGCAAGTGTGGACTTTGAGGAATAGCCCTGGACAGAGTCATCAGTAAGGATGACCTTGGGAAAGTTACTTTGGGATCTCTAAGCTTTCATTTTGTCTCTCTGTTCTGAGGATTATGAGCATGTGAATTTATGAGGAAGTCAACGAGATTAATTTTATAGCTCCTACCAGGAATGGGGAACCTGTGGGCTCGAGGCCACAAACACATAGAGTGTTGAAAGGTGGAAGGAAGGAAAAGAAAGAATCCATAGATCCACCTTTCATCAGAAGTCTGACCACAACTTGATGGGGAAGAATGTGGTCTTCTCCCAGCTCTGTTGGGAGATAAGAGAAGTCATACTATTTCTCAGATCCTTGTTTTCACCAACTGACACTTAACACTTTCTAGCCCTGTGACCTTGGGCAAGTCACTTAACCCCAATTGCCCTGCCCTCCCCCCTCCAAAAGAAAAAAGAAAATAAACAAATGTGCTTTAAATTAAAAAAAAATAATAAGGTGATCTCCAAGGTCCCTCCCAGCTACAAATTGCAGGGCATTTGGATTCTAATCCTAGTTTGAGCCTTAACTACTTTATATACCCTGATTCTTTAAGTAGGTCAACCTCTCTGGGTCTCAGTTTCTTGGACTAGACAATTTCTGAGTATCCTCTCAATTCTAAATCCTTTAAGTTTCTTTCACTAACTCACTATATGACCTTGGACTTCTCTGCACCTCAGTTTTCTCATCTGTTTCATGGTGGTGATAGCATCTCTCTTTACTACCAAGCAGGGTCAAATGATGTAATACATCCAATTAAAGAAAGTTTCTTAAAGGAAGGCAATGTTTCTTTTTTTTGTCTTTGTATGGCTAATACCTAACATAATGCCTAACATATGGTAGCTTCTTAATAATAATAATTTAATGAATAAATGAGGTAATATGCACTGAGCACAAAAAAAACTATATAAACATAGGGCATCATTAATGTAAATTAAAAGATTACTGAAAGAAAATCAAACTAAACTGAAAAACGAATAATGGTCATGGAGAACAGATAATAAAATACTTGGCCCTACTCTCAACAAAGAGGTGGGGTAGTATGGGACAGAATGCTGTGTACATTGTCAGGCTATCATTATGAGCTGTTTTTATTTAACTGTGTCTACTACAAGAGAAGATGCAATTGTGATGGTAGAAACGAGGAAAGAAATATATCTTGCAATTTCTGTGATAATAAATGACACTTAAATGTGTACTATTATCCATTCTACACTGTGGGGATTAGGTGCCCAGTGCTCCCCCACAATCTGGAAAATCCACATAAAAATTTTTGGCCCTTCCATCATACCATGCCCTTCATTTATGGGATGTTTATGGTATCTCAGTATAAAATTTGGGTTATTTCTCTGTGTCATCTATGGCCTCTATAAAACTCCCCAAAATTCTCATCTAATTTCTTAAGCCAACCTGTGATATATCAGAACCACAATAGAGGAAGTTGTGATGTGGAAGGGATGACTGTATATCAGTATAGGTCAAAGGCAATGTTGCATAATGAATAGAGAGACAGGAAGACCTGAGTTCAAGTATGGACTCTGACATACTAACTGCATGACTCTGGGCAAGTTATATAATGTTCCATTGCCCCAGACAGGGATGGGGAACCTGCCCCAGGCAATTTTCCAAAACTCCAAGTCGCCAAGCAGGTGATGAGCTGCATTGGTACCAAGATGGTTGAGTATAGGCAGCAACCCAGCTGAATTCCCCCAACATTCCCTTCCAAACAACTTTAAAATAATGTCTCAAATCAATTTTTGGAGTGGTAAAGCCAATAAAAGACATGGTGAGATGTGTTTCCAGCATAAGACAACTTAGAAGTTTGGTAAGAAAGGTCTATGACACTAGGGTGGGAGCCCACCCTGAGTGTGGTACCAGCACCAGCAACAAGCCCCGGAGACAGCCAAGACAGGGGTAACAGCATCAGTTTGGGGAGCTTTCGGTCCAGAGATGGTAAAGGGGTCAGACAACTGGTCAGAAAGAGATTACAGGGGACCCTTTGCTGGCATTGGGTACAGCTGGCACTGACTGGAAACTCTATTAACAATAAGCAGTTCTGGGTTGCAGGGTGAAGAGGAGCACTTGTGGTTGCTCACAAGGGAATCACGGCCCTGGTTGTAGTTCCAATGCATAGAGGAATGCTAGTGCTTGTGGTGCAGCGGCACTTCCTGGGCAAAGATAAGAACACAGATTAGGAAAGCAGTGAGCATACCTCGCTCCAGATCATGCCACCTTGGAAGCATAAAAAATTTGCAGAATCCAGAACTAGCTCTAAAAATAGAAGCATAAATAAGCTTGAAGCTTAGGACAGTGCCTCCCCAGCCCTAAGTGAGTGGAGCCCAACTTTAACATAAAGTTCAGTCAAGAAATAAGCTAGAAAAATAAGCAAACCACAAAAAAGAATATGATGGCAGGGAAAACCAAGACATAAACTCAGAAGAAAACAACAATGTGAAAACAACTACAGACAAAGCCTTAAAGAAAAATGCTAAATGAACCCAAAACCACAAAAATTTTGGAAGAGTTATAGAAAGAGATAAGAATGGTAAAGGAAAAAATGGGAAGAAAAATGAGAGTGATGTAAAGAAATTATGAAAAAAAAATTAACAGTTTGGTAAAAGAAGCAAAAAAACAAAGTAAGGAAAATAACACCTTAAAAAACAAAATTGGCCTAATGGTAAAAGAAACACAAAATTTCACTGAAGAAAAAATCTTCAAAAAGCAAAATTGTCCAAATGGAAAAGGAGGTACAAAAATTCACTGAAGAAAATCATTCCTTAAAAATTAGAATTAGATAAGTGGGAGCTAATGTCTCTATGAGACATCAAGAATCAGTCAAACAAAATCAAAAGAATTTAAAAAATAGAAGATGACTCCATGATACATCAAGAAACAATAAAACAAAATCAAAAGAATGAAAAAAAGAAGAAAACATGAAATATCTCACTGGAAAAACAGCTGACCTAGAAAATAGATCAAGAAGAGATGATTTTAGAATTATTAAAATACCTGAAAGCCATGATAAGAAAAAGAGTCAAGACATCCTCTTTCAAGAAATTATCAAGGAAAATCACTTTGATATCTTTGATACGAGGGTAAAATAGAAATTCAAAGAATACACCAATCATCTAGTGAAATGAAAGCTCCCTAGAATATTATGGTCAAATTCCAGTGCTCCCAGGTCAAGGAGAAAACATTGCAAGCAGTAAGAAATAAATCATTAAAATATTGTGGCCCCATAGTTAGGCGCACAACAAATTTAGCATCTTCTACATTAAAGGGGCACAGAGTTTGTAATATGATATTCAGGAAGGCAAAGGAGCTAGGATCACAACCAAGAACAACCTATCCAAAAAAAAAAAACTGAGTATGATCAGTCAGAGGGAAAAATTAATATTTAATTAAATAAAGGACTTTTAAGCATTCCTGATGAAAAGACCAGAACTGAATAGAAAATTTGATTTTCAAAAACAAGACTCAAGAGAAGCATTTAAAGGTAAACATGAAAGAGTAATTATAGGAGACCCAACAAAGTTAAACTGTTTGCATTTCTATATGTGAAGATGATATATGTTACAACTAAAAAATTTATCATTATTGTGACAGAAGGGGTTTCCATAAACAGAAAATACAGCATGAGTCAATTATGCTGGGATGATCTAAAAATATATATGAAGGAGTGAGAAAGAAGGATGTAATGAGAGAAAGGAGGAGGAAGAGCTTGAAAGAAGAAATGTTTTTCACATAAAAGAGGCATGCAAGGAATGACTTTTATAGTAGAGAACATGGTAGAGAGTGAAAGGCCATCCTTGAACCTCACTCTCACTGGAATTGGTTCAAAGAGGGAAGACTATTCTATGTACGCATTCAGTTGAGTATAGAAATCTCTTACCAAATAGGGAAATCAAAGAGAAAGGGGATAAGAAATATAGAGAGGAGTGATAAAAGGAAAATGTGGATTAAGGGAGGTATTGGTCAGAAGCAAAACAAACTTTCAAGAGGGACAGGATAAAAACAGAGAGAGAAACACAAATAGGAGAAAATAAAATGGAAAGTAATAGACAATTATTAATCATAACTATGAATTTGAATAGAATGTGTTCACCCAAAAAATGGAAGCAGAGAGTAGAATGAATTAGAAACCAACATCTAATAGTATATTGCTTGCAAGATATATACTTGAAACAGAAAGACACACAAGTTAAAATAAGGGGCTGGAGCAGAATGTATTATGCTTCTTCTGAAGTAAAAAAAAAAGACAGGAGTAGCAATCATGATCTGAGGAAAAGCAAAAATAGACCTAATTAAAAGAAATAATCAGGGAAACTACATTTGTTAAAAGGTGCTATAGACAATGAAGTAATGTCAAAAAATTTTACAGCAAGCTTCCCTGATAAGGTCTAATTTCTCAAATATATAGGGGATGGAGTCAAATTTATTTTTAAAAAAGAGCCATTCCACAACTGATAAATGGTCAAAGCATATGAACAGACAGTTTTCAGAAGAAATCTAAGTTATCTGTAGTAATTTTAAAAAACCACTCTAAATCATTATTGATTAGAGAAATGCAAATTAAAACAACTCTGAGGTATCACCTCACATGTATCAGAAATGACTTATATCAGAGGATAAGATGAAAAAAGTTTGTGGCATATGATTGTGACAGAGTACTACTGTACTTTAAGAAATGAAAAGGAAAGTGGCTTCAGAAAAAAGACTGACAAGAGCTATATGAATTAATACAAAGTGAAGTGAAAAAAACCAGGAGATTACTGTGTATAATAGCTGCAATGTCATAATTATAATCAACTTGACTACTACAAAGACTTGACTACTCTAATAAATACCATAATCCAAGACAATTCCAAAGGACTTATGATAAAAAATGCTATCCACCTCCAGAGGAAGAATTTATAAACTCTCAGTGCAAATTAAAATATAATTTTCTCACTTTCTTTATATTGTTTGTGTGTGTGTGTGTGTGAGAGAGAGAGAGAGAGAGAGAGAGAGAGAGAGAGAGAGAGAGAGAGAGAGAGA
>NW_027185616.1:5813194-5843803 GCF_028583685.1 Petaurus breviceps papuanus | reverse complement strand
AGAGAGAGAGAGAGAGAGAGAGAGAGAGAGAGAGAGAGAGAGAGAGATTTGGCTAATATGGAAATGCTTTCAATTATTTCACATGTATAATTCTATATCCTTTTGCTTACCTTCTTGGGGACAGGGATGGGAGAGAGGAAGAAAATTTAGAACTCCAAATTTAAAAACAAAAGAATGATAATAAATAAATATTTTTTAAAAGACTATCCAATAGACATTTGGTGATCTGTGAATAGACCTCATGAGATAGACTAGATCTGAGAGTCTTCTACATTAAACACATGGTGTATCCCCAAATACCTACCACGTTGCTTTGTCCAGAATAGTGCTTTATAAAGACTTGTTAATTTTAACTGAGTACTACTAATCAGTTTTGATGTAACTAGATTCAAAATTGCATTAGTCACTTTCAGAACAATTTAATACAATAGTTTATTAGTTTTAGAGATGAGAAATTAAAGGCTAAAGATTCTTTCAAAAATAGCATAGCCCTAGGATTTGAGTTGGAATTTCAGACTGGCCACTTAATACCTATGAGATCTTAGGAAAATTACTTCATCTCTCTAGGCCACAATTTCTTCACCTGTAAAATGAGGGGGTTAGTTGCCAACCCGAATTAGTAGAGATATTTTTCTTCCTTTCTCAGAGCTCCCTATATTTATCATCCTTCTACTAATCTTGACTAAATTCAGACCTTCTCTCACTTCCTGGCCAGGACAGCCATCAACATGCCACCACCCTTTCCAACTCCTTTTTTTTTTCTTATTCCTTTAGAATATAAGCTCTTTGAGAGTAGGGTCTGTCTTGCTTATGTATTACCAGGAAGGTCTCTTCAAGTTCTTAATCTATAATTCTATGACCTTATAATCACAGCTTTGTTACTTACTATCTTGTGACCTTGAGCAAGTCATTTAGTCTTTATGGACATCAGCTTGTTTCTTCATATATATAAATAAGGGGATTGGACTAGATTAGCCTCTGAGTTCCCTTCAACTTTAAAACTCTGATACTATTAATTTATGTGAAAATTGAGGGGGAAAATAACAGAGATTAGACACTGATCTCAAGACACTAGAGATAAATTTTGCACTCAGTTAGCCAAACCAGTCTGGACATAAAGAAATTCTGAGCATTTTAGGTAAATTTCTTCAAAACCATCAATTAGCTCAATATGTCCATACAATGAGTCATTTGAATGAATTACTCCTAGCCTTGTACAGACCTAGGCTGGGAGAACTCAGCAAAAAAAAAATTGACAGAGCAAAAAACTGATTTCTCAGAAAGAAAAAAAAGAATATTTTCAAATGATGCTTCCATAATTATTTGCCAAAGGTGTCAGAGAATTTTCTGCTGTGTGTGTACCCTATTCCCCTACCTCATGCCCTCTGTAATTTATGCCATTTTAGCATGTTAAATTGTGTCAGTAGCTTCCCCAAGCTGGGATTGAGTGCAGCACAATCATGTGTGAATTAATAAATGTTATCGTCTGAAGAGGTATTTGAAATAAACCTCTACCCCTGCTCCCCCAACCAGTCCCATCTTTCTTTGATGGTTCATAATTTGATCTCTTTAAAGTGCTCAAAGTAATAATTCTGCTTCAAAGGATTTATTCTTTTTATCTTCTTCGAAACTTTTTATGATGCTGGTGATGGGGTGTCATAATGTAACCATGGTCTGGTCTTTTTATTTTTTCTTTAAACTGCAGACATTGAAATGCTGGATGTGAAACAACTTGCTTGTGAAAATGAAGAAGTTTTCCCATTAGAGGAATTTTCAACAACCGTTATTAGTTGAGTAAAATATTGTGCCTCCCCTTATTCTGACATTGTTCCTCTGCTTCTTTTCCTACCAGGCTGTATTCCTCTGGACTCTCCCCCAAAATTTTTTATCCTCATTCAGAAAACTCATCATTATCAACATTTTCAGCCCTAAAATTTACACTTTGAAAGGACCCTTGACACCTCTTCTTATTGTACGGCTCCTCCAGGACCTCCATTTAAAGGGAACACCCAAGTCATCCATCTCTTCATTTCCCAGGAGACTGTACTCCCTGTGCAGGTTACCTACTTCTATGCCTACCCTGCTGCCCCTACCTTGGCTTTTCAACTTCCTTTTATGTGTTATCTTTCTTATTTGAATGTAACCTCCTATAAGTCAGGAACTGTCATTTTCCTTGAATTTGAATGTCCAACACTTAGCGTGGTGCCTAGCACACAAAAAGTGTGTAATAAATATTTATTGACTGATTTCTCCAGGAAGACAGTGTGTGGAAAAGCTTGGTAGATTGAAGGGAATTGTGTTTGGGGGTAATAACGGTAGAAATAGTAGTTTATAGTACAATACTGGGTGTAAGGTCAGAAAGACTGGAGTTGAAATACCAACTCTGACATTTCCTATCTTTGCAACTTTGGGCTAATCACATAACTTGTCAAAGTTGCAGTTTTCTCTTCTGTTAAATAAAGATAATAATGATGGCAATACCTACCTCAAAAGGGTTGTGATGAGGCTCAAATGAGATAATAAATAGAGTGCTCGGAAAACTTTATTATTATTACTCTAGTGGGAAATGTACCAAATTGTTAATAATAAAATAAATGAAAATCAAAAGATACTGAGGTTTGCCCTCACATTCAACAAATTGGCAAACATGAAAAAAAAAAACCAGCCAATGCTGAAAGAATTATGGAAAGACAAGCACAATAACTCATTGCTGGTGGAACTGAGAAATGACACAACCTCTCTAGAGAACAATTTGGGATAATGAAAATAAAGTGACTAAAATGTCTATACCCTTTGACTCCAAGGTTCCACTGATAAGCCCATACCCCAGGGAGATCATTGACAAAAAATAAAGGCTCCAGATAAATCAAAATATTTATGCTTATATTTATATAAAATATTAATAGCATTTTCTGTAGTAGCAGAGAAGTAGAAACAACAAAATGCCTGTTGTTTGAGAAATAACTAAGCAAATAACACACAAATATAATAGAATATTATTGATTAGCAAAAAATGATGAACAAGATGAAAACAGAAGTGCGGTAAGACACGGAACTGAAGCAAATAAATAAGCAGAGTCAGGCAACAAAATAGTATATATAATAATTACAGAAATATAAATGGTAAATGGGTGCATGGTCTAGGTATAAAGGTTGATACTGTAAGCAATCTGGGAAAGCAAGGAATAGTTTAGCTGTCAGATCTATGGAGAGGGGAAGACGTTATGACCAAACAAGAATTAGAGAGCATTATGAAATGCAAAATGTATCATTTTGATTACATTAAATTGAAAAGCTTCTGTACAAACAAAGCCAATGTAACCAGGATTAGGAGGGAAGTGGAAAATTGGGAAAGAATTTTTAGAACCAATGTCTCTGATATGATGACTCATTTCTAAAATATACAGAGAATTGAGTCAAATCTGTAAGAATACAAGTCATTCCCCAATTGATAAATGGTCAATGGATATGAACAGGCAGTTTTCAGAGAAAGAAATTAAATTAAAGCTTATGAAGAAATGCTCTAAATTACTATTGATTAGAGAAATGCAAATCAAAACACCTCTGAGGTACCACATCTCACCAGTCAGATTGGCTAAGATGACAAAACAGGAAAATGACAAATGCTGGAGAGGATGTGGGCAAATTGGAACACTAATGCATTGCTGGTGGAGTTGTGAACTGATCCAACCATTCTGGAGAACAATCTGGAATTATGCCCAAAGGGCTATCAATAATTTCATACCCTTGACCCAGCAATACGACTTCTAGGGTTGTATCCCAAAGAGATCAGAGAAGTGGGAGGAAGACCCACATGTACAAAAATATGTATAGCAGCTCTTTTTGTGGTGGCAAAGAATTGGAAATTAAGGAGGTGCCCATCAATTGGGGAATGGCTGAACAAGTTGTGCTATAAGAAACAAGGAGCAGATGGACTTCCTAGTTACCTGGAGAGGCTTATACGAAATAATGCTGAGTGAGAAGAGTAGAGCCAGGAGAAATTTGTACATAATTACAGATACAACATATGTATGATGACCAACTTTGATAGACTGGACTCTTCTCAGCAATGCAGTGTTATAAGTCAATCCCAAAAGACTCATGATGGAGAGAGATGTCTACATCCAGAGAAAGAACTAGAAAGAACTGAGTTTGAACCCAGATTGAAGCAACCTACTGGATCTTTTTCTTGTTTGGTTTTGTTTCCTCTTTCCCATTTTTCATTCCATCTGATACAATTCGTCTTTATAACCTGACTAATGTCTAATGTGAAAGTATTTGCAGATCCAATACTTGATTGTATGCCATCATGAGGGGGCGGGGGTGGAGGGAAAGAGAGAAAATATGAAACTCAAGAAATTCTGGAATTGAATCTTGTAAACTAAAAGTAAACAAATTAATAAAGACCAAAAAATAAAATAAAATAATAAACTACCTTTATATATATACCGTGTTTCCCCGATAATAAGACACTGTCTTATTAATTTTTTTGGAAAGAAAAACACCAGAAGGCTTATTTTCAGGGGAGGGCTTATGTTGTCCTGCCTCAGCTCTCCTCCGTGGCACTGCTCTCAATGGCACCAACAAGCAAATCACTGGGGAAGAACAGGATGACGAGCTCACTGCTGCAGCTCTGATTGGATGCAGCTCGGAGTGCGGCGTGCGTTTCACCCGGGGGGGGGGGGGGGGGTGGAGGGGGGGGGGTCCGTAATGGAGCATGTAGCGGGGGGGATCCCCTTCACTACAGTAGTGATCTCAATAGGGCTTATTTTGGGGAGGGTTTATTTTAGAGGAATTTTACACAGTAAAGGGAGGGCTTATTTTCGGGATAGGTCTTATTATCGGGGAAACACGATATATATAAATATAAATGGAAGGAACAACCATAGCAAAAGTGAGTATTGTGAAATAACAAAGGACAAGATTTAAAAAAGAGATATAAGAAAACACTTTCCCCTACTCTTGTAGAAGTCAGAGTTCATAGGCGTGGGACATTACATAAACTAAAAGAGTTTAATCAATTGTTTGGTATTGCAGATATTTTTTCTTCTTCCTATTTTCTTTTTGTTGTTGTTGTTTTTAATTCTTTGTTAGAAGCAACAATGGTTTGGAAGGGGAGAAGCGAAAGAATACAGGGGGAAATCTAGATGATATAAAAAAACAAGTTATTAATAAAATCAGATTGTAAAATATTACTCTAGAGAGGACAAAGATTGGGGCTGAGTGACTAAATGTTGAGCTGAAAACTTCAGCAATTATCCCTCCAATGTCTCCTCTAAGTTCCTTACCCTCTATGTTATAATTGCAAGAGAATAGAGGGGGTTGAGAGCATGAAGATTGGAGGGAGAAGGTATTTAATTTATTACCCCCCCCAAATTGTGGTACCTCCAATTATATTTTCCCTAAGCTGAATAATTCAAAACAGCTATGCATCTGGTCCTAGAAGCACTGGATGTTTGTTCCTCCCACAATTCCATTTTGGCTGTGGCATCTAGCAGAAGCAGTATTTGTAATTATTAGTAGAACTGACCATCTGCAAAGGTAGTATAGACTGCCAGTCATCTGCACAGATGCAAGAGAACCTGAAGGCTGCCAGGAAGACTGCCCACTCAACAATATCTGGGAACATATTATGTGAAAAATACATTGGAATGCTATCTGTGGCATAAAAATTTATGGAAGGGACAATTTCTTTTATTTTAATGATCTATTTAATAATGTGTTTTTTAATTTATTTATTCATTATTAGTTTTCAACATTCAGTTCCACAAGCTTTTAGTTTTAAATTATCTCCCTCTCCTCAAGATGGCATGTAATCTGATATAGGCTATACATATACATTCATATTAAACATATTTTCACATTAGCCACATTATAAAGAAGAATTGTAACCAATGGATTGAAACACAAGAAAAAAGAAACAAAAATAGAGAGAGCAAATGGTATGCTTTGATCTGCATTCAGACTCTGAAATTCATATCTGGATGTGGATAGCATTTTCCATCATGAGCCTTTTGGTTGTCTTAGAACCTTGCATTGCTGAGAAGAGTCAAGTCTATCAAAGTTAGTCATCACACAACATGATTATAACTGTGTACAATGTTCTCCTACCGTGTTTCCCCGATAATAAGACCTATCCCGAAAATAAGCCCTCCCCTTACTGTGTAAGATTCCTCTAAAATAAACCCTCCCCCGAAAATAAGCCCTATTGAGATTGCTACTGTAGTGAAGGTGATCCCCTGTGCTACACACTACATTACAGTACCCTCTGTATGCACCGTTCCCCCTGCCCCGTGCAACGCACGCTGTGCTCTGAGCTGCATCCAATCAGAGCTGCAGCAGTGAGTGTGTCATCCTGTTCTTCCCCAGTGATTTGCTTATGGGATAAAGGTACATTTTTTTGTTCACATTTACCTGTTTATTAAAATTGCTGTCAATGTTCATTAAAATAATCCCTCCCCTGAAAATTAGCCCTCTGGTGTTTTTCTGTCCAAAAAAATAATAAGACAGTGTCTTATTATCAGGGAAACATGGCAGTTCTATTTCCTTGACTCAGCACCAGTTCATATAAGTCTTGGAAGGGACAATTTCAAAGAAATCTAGAAACACTTACATGATGTGATACAAAATGAAGTGAGCAGAGCCAAGGCAACAATAAGAATATTGTAAAGACAAACACCTTTGAAAGACTCAAGAACTCTGATCAATACAAAACAATGACCAACCAAAATTCCAGAGGACCAGCAATGAAGTTTGACAGAAAAAGATATGAACTCAGGATACATAATGAGACATGGTTGATTTGTTGCTGTTGTGTTGCTGTTAGACGTAGACAATGAAGGGATTTATCTTACCTGACTATGCATAGCTATTACAAAACTTTTGCTATTTTTTCTTTCTCTTTTCTGATGGGGTACAGGGAAGGAGAAGATAGTATTGAGAAAAAATAAATTTTTTCTTATTGAAAAAAATTAAATAATTTTATTTTCTTAAAAGTATATAGGATGCTTGCAAAAGTGTTGTCAGCTTTACCTGGCTGAAATTCTTCTTTGCTCTTGTCTTCTTCTCTTATTTATCCCACTTATTTGAGTACAAATGTTTCTCTTCCCCTTTCCTCCCTAAGACCATTAGCTCCTTGAAAGTGCTATCTGTTGAAGTAATCAAAACCATTTATAGTCATATAAAAATATTTAAATCACTACTGATTAGAAAATACAAATTAAAAGTACTCTGAGGTACCACTCTATGCCTATCAGATTGGCTAATATGATAGAAAAGGAAAATGACAAATGTTTGAAGAGATGTAGGAAAAGTGAGACACTAATGCATTGTTGGTAGAGTTGTGAACTGTTCAACCATTTGTAATGGAAATGCAAATTTAAAGATCTTCCCTGCCCCTAGGCCCTTTGATAAGCTTAAGAGACTCTTAGAACCTTCCTAGATTTGAAAATATACTCTGCCTCCTAATAGGCTGAATGTGGTCACATGGAGCCTGTGGCAGGAGGCTTCGTTTTCAGGAATGCCCACACCTTGATGCTGCATGATTGGGCAGTGGGTCAAGAGGGTGGTTACATTCTCTGACCCAGGAGAAGGCTATATAATCCCTGATGTGAGGCTTTGCTTTGGGGCTCACTTTGAGAAGTATTCTGTGATTTGATCAGATGAGACTCTGGGAAGCCGTTGTTGAGAAGCCCCCGGCTTTGAAAAACCCAGATGTTGATTTGGTATGGATGTAATGGTTGGACAGTTTGGAAATCTGTCTGCTTGATCTGTTTCTCTGTCTTCATAATTCTGTCTGTATACTCTGAAGTTCGGGGTGCTGACCTTTTTCCCCTGAACTAGGTAAACAATACATATTTGACTGATTAAGCTTGTTAACCCACTTTGAGTTGCTTTCCTTAGACAAAGCAGAGCTAAGAACCTGTGTTGGCAGCCACCCTGGGGACACTGGGGTGTTTGCTGATACACCATTTCAGAAAGCAATTGAGAATTATGGCCAGAGGGTTATAAAATATCATATACCCTTTGACCTATAAGTACCATTACTAGGTCTATATCCCAAAGAAATAGGGGAAAAAAAGGAAAGACCTATGTGTACAAAAGTATTTATGGCAACTCTTTTTTTGTTATGGCAAAGAATTGGAAATTGAAGGAATGTCCATCAATTGGGGAATGACTAAACAAATGGTGGTATATTATTATGATGGAATACTTTTATGGTATAAGAAATAAAAAACAGGATGGTTTCAGAAAAATCTGTAAAGACAACTGAACTGATGCAAAGCGAAATGAACAGAACTAGGAGAACATTGTACATAAGAACAGCAATATTGTAAAACGATTGAGTGACTTAGCTATTCTCAGCAATACAAGGATACAAGATAATTGTATTTAGTATAGTGATGTTGTTTTGATCCTCTTTGAGAATAAAGAACAACAACCAATCAACCATATATGAGGCACTGTGTACAGTACTAGATAATTCCAAAGGACTCATGATGGAAAATGCTATCAACCTCCAGAGAGATTGATAAAAGAGATAAAAGAACTGATGGAGTCTAAATGCAGACCAAGATATATTTTTTAAGCTGCTGTATTTTTCTTGTTTGTTTGTTTGTTTGTTTGTTTTGGATCTGTGTTTTCTTTCACAAAATGAGTAATATGGAAATATGTTTTACATGATTGTACATGTATAACTTGTGTTAAATTGCTTGACTTCTTAATGCAGAGGATAGGGAGGGAGATAGGGGATGTGAAATTAAATTTTTTAAAACAAATGTTAAAAATTGTTTTCACATGTAATTGGTAAAAAATAAAAGAATAGCAAAAAGTGTTGTCTGTGTCTTATCTTTGTATTTTCAGCAGCTTACAACAGTACCTGGAATTCTACCATTAGATTCCCCATCTTATAACACAAAACTTAGTTTTGACAAACATCTTTTGTCAGTGTGTAAATGCTCCATGGAGAGGTAATAGATTAAGTTAATAGTCATTAGTACCTTGTCAGAGATTATGTTATTATCGGACTGCTTTCCAGTGTCACAACTACCTGCAAGGGAAAAGGAAACAGAATAGATGCATTCTGTTGAGTGAGAAGAG
The DNA here is from genome assembly GCF_028583685.1 of Petaurus breviceps papuanus. Taxonomy (NCBI): domain Eukaryota; kingdom Metazoa; phylum Chordata; class Mammalia; order Diprotodontia; family Petauridae; genus Petaurus; species Petaurus breviceps. Next base: position 5,834,704 of record NW_027185616.1, on the reverse strand, counting down.
GTGAGAAGACCCAGGTTATGAAGTAATGCCAGGTGGCAGTGTTTAGTCTTTACAATATATAACAGTGTTTGGGGGCTGGAGGTATTTAACATAAGATGATAACTAGATAGATACATAGATAGACAGCATATAGATGATAAATAGACAAAAATAAGCTCCTTGAGGGCAGAGATTGCTTTTTGCCTCTTTTTTGTACACCCAGCACCTTAGCAGAATGCTTCATACATGGTTGGTTGTTGTTCTTCGTTCTCAAAGAGAACGACATCACACTAAAGTCAAGTTTCAATGTGCCCAAATGTGGCTAATCAGATCAATATGAGCTTGGAATGCTCTACCACAGGCCAGGCATGATTAGTCCATGTGAACATTTGGGGTGAAATCTCCAAATTTGTACATCCTGCGTTTCCTCTGAGCTGTCTCATTTCTGCTTTGCTCATAGAGCATAGTGCCTTCTCTGATGTGGGCACGCCATGCTGAGCAGTCCTGTGCCAGTGTCTCCCATGTTACACAATCAATTCCAAAGTTCTTGAGAGAGACCTTGAGAGTGTCCTTGTTTCACTTCCTCTGCCCACCATGTGAACATTTGCTCTGTGTGAGTTCTCTATAAAATAGTCTTTTTGGCAAGCATATGTTTTACATTTGAACATCATGATCAGCCCATGTAACTTGTGCTCTCAATGTGTGTGCATCAACGTCATTATCAATGTGAGCATCCCTGGATGTACACTACCAATGTAGGTGAACTTATCCCACAGCATTCAAAACTTCTGCATTTGCCATAGCCGATGGTTCCACATATGGATGATGTAGTGGTGGCTGATGGAGCTCCTGTGTTTTCTCGGTGTTAATTGTTAGGCCAAAATTAGCACGAGCAGCAGAGAATTGATCCATACTTTGTTGCATCTCAGCTTCAGAGGCTGCATTGCGTGCACCATCATATGCAAACAAAAAATCATGCACCAACACTCTCTCCACTTTGGTCTTGGCTTGTAGTCTTTTCAAATTGAAAATTTTACCATCAGTGTGGTAGCTGACCTTGATGCTGTGCTCATCCTCATTGAAAGTATTTGACAACGTGGCTGAAAACATGGTGCTAAAAAGCATGGGAGCAAGCATACAGTCTTGTTTCACTCCATTGGTGATTGTGAAGGCATGAGAGCATTATGTCCATTATCTAGAACCCAGGCAAGCATGCTGCCATGAAATTGATGTACAATGCTGATGAACTTCTCCAGCAAACAAATTTTGACATACTTTTCCATAAGCCATCACGACTTACTGTGTCAAAGACCTTGGTCTGATCTGTAGATTTGTAGATCTGACACATAGTAGGTAACTAATAAATGCTTAGTGATTGCTAGAGCATTTATTAAGCACTTACTATGTGTCAGGCATAGTGCTAAGCCCTAGGGATACAAATAGAATCAGGCTATTCACTGGAAGGACAAATACTAAATCTGAAACCTAAATATTTTGACTGCATATTGAGAAGACAGGAAACTTTGGAAAAGAACCTGCTGTTGTGGGAAAGATTGAAGGAAAATGGTAAAGGGGATATTAGAGGATAAGATGGATAGATAGTTATGGAAACAGTGAACATGAGCTTGAACAGATTTATGGAGATAAGAGAGAATATAAGGGGCTAGTGTGCTGTGGTCCAAGGGGTTACAAAGAATGTGACATGATTGAATGACTGAACAACAAACAACAATGGAGGGGCGGAGTCAAGATGGAGGAGTAGAAACAGGACTTCCTTGTGGCTCCTACTCCCACCTCCTCCAATTCATGTAAAAAATGGCTCTAAACAAACTTTGGAGCTACAGAATCCACAAAGTGAGAGAGAGAAGCTAACTTCCCACTGAAGACAGCCCAGAAGGCTGGCAGGAAGAGGCCAGGACAGTGCTCTGGGAGCCAAGCACAGCCCCACATGAGCCAGAGGTTTTAGCCTCATGACAGCCTGAGCAGCCATCGGCTGAAGGGACTTCAGATCACCAGTAATTGTAGTGGTTTCCAGAATTATCAACCCATAGATGCTAAGGACAAAGTGAAAGGTCAGTGCAGTGTGGACTTTGGGATCCGGGAGTTTGGGAGTGCAGTCCAACCTTTATCCCATGGAGGGAGAAGTGGCTGAGGTGTGGCAGCTGTGCAGCCACCTCCACATGGCTGCTTCAGTTCCTGGCCTGCAGATTGTAGGGGGACCAAGCCACCAGCCTGAAGGGTAGTCACTCTTGATTTAACCTTCTTGGATCTGGGTTTCTGTCTAGGGTGGAGGTCCTGGGGTGTGTGACCAGTTTGCCAGAGTGTGTGGAGGCTTCAGAGAGGGCACCCAACTAATAGCTCCAGCAGCTGAGAAAACCCCAGCATTTTGGGACAAAGCTCCCCTGTCTGGTAGCAGAGTTCTACTGTGGTGAAAGGCTCAAAAGTCAAATAATTGACTGGCAACATGAGCAAACAAAGGAAGCAAAACAAGCACAGAAATCCAACATTAGACTCCTATTTGGGGCACAAAAAGGATCAATGCATGTAATAGGAGGAAGACAGCAAAGTCAGAATTCCTACACCAATATGAAAAATGTGAGCTGTTACAGGCCATAGAGGAGCTTAAAAAGGATTTTGAAAACCAAATAAGAGAAGTGGAGGAGAAATTGGGGAGAGAAATGAGAACGATGCAAGAAAATTATGAAATGAGAGTCAACAATCTGAATGAAGAAAATAACACCTTAAAAATAGACTAACTAAAATGGCAAAAGAGGCTCAAAAAGACAATGAGGAGAACAATGCCTTAAAAAGCCAAATTTGCCAGATGGAAAAAGAATCTCAAAAGCTCACTGAAGAGAATCATTCCTTCAGAATTAGATTGGAGCAAATGGAAGCTAGTGACTTTATGAGAAATCAAGATACTATAAAACAGATTAAAACAAATGAAAAAATAGAAGGCAATGTGAAATAGCTCACTGAAAAAAAAAACACTGACCTGGAAAATAGATCCAGCAGAGATCATTTAAAAATTATTGGACTACCTGAAAGCCATAATCAAAAAAAGAACCTAGACATCATCCTTCAAGAAATTCTCAAGGAAAATTGCCCTGATGTTTTAGAACCAGAGGGCAAAATAGAGATTGAAAAAATCCACTGATCACCTCCTGAAAAAGATCCCAAAAAGAAAACTCCTAGGAATATTATAGCCAGGTTCCAGAGTTCCCAGATCAAGTAGAAAATATTACAAGTAGCCAAGAAGAAAAAATTTGAAAATTGTGGAAACACAATCAGGATAACACAGGATCTGACAGCTTCTATACTGAGGGATCAAAGGGCTTGGAATATGATATTCCGGAGGGCAAAGGAGCTGGGATTAAAACCAAGGATCACCTACCCAGCAAAACTGAGTATCATGTTTCAGGGGAAAATATGGTCATTCAAGGGAATAGAGGACTTTCAAGCATTCATGATGAAAAAAACAGAGTTGAATAGAAAATATAACACTCAGATACAAGAAGCAAGAGAAGCATGAGAAGGTAAACAAGGAAAAGAAATCATAAGGAACTTATCAAAGTTGAACTATTTACAAATACATATATATGTCTATATAGGAGTTATATGGGTGAATGAATGCATATGGAGTGTGTATACATATGTGTACAGGTATACATAGACAGAAGGCATAGGACCAATTTAATAGGAAGGGATGATACTTAAAAGGTGAAATCAAGAGGTGAGAGAGGAATATAATGAGAGGAGATGGGGAGAGACAAAATGGGGTAAATATCTCACATAGAAGAGATAAGGGAAAACTGTTACAATGCAGGGGAAGAACAGGAAGGCAAAAGGGAATGAGTCAACCTTATTCTCATTGAATTTGGCTTATGGAGTTAATGACATACACACTATATAGGGTATCTCACCCTACAGGAGAGTAGGGAGGAAGGGAATCAGAGGGGGGATGATGGAAGAGAGGGCAGCATGGGGAAGGGGGGAGAAGTTGGAAGCACCCACTTTTGAAAAAGGACAGGATCAAAGTAGAGAATAGACCAAGTAGGATAGGATGGAGGGAAACATGGTCAGTCTTTCACAACATATCCATTATGGAAATATTTTGCATAGCTACGCATGTACAACCTATATTGAATTGCTTGTCTTCCCAGTAAGGGTAGGTGACAAGGGAGAAAGGGAAAAAATCTGGAATTCAAAGTTTTAAAATCAAATGTTTAAAAATATATATTATTATTATTATTCTTTTACATGTAACTGGGAAATAAGATATGCAGTCACTGGGGCATAGAGATCCACCATGTCCTACTGGAAAGTTGGAGGGGGGATGGGGGAAAGATATGGGAAAGAGCAGATTGGAGGAGGGGATAGTCAGTGGGATCGCTGTTTTGGGGTGGTGGGTAGGAGAAAAATGGGGAGAAAATTTGTAACTCAAAATCTTGTGGAAATGAATGATGTAAACTAAAAAAAAATTAAAAAGAGAGAAAAACAACCAAACAATGACAGTGTTTCCAGGGACATTGTTCTCTAACTCTCCTCTGTTTTATAAAAGGAAGAAATTGCTAAAGATCATACAAGGAGTAATTTGAAGAGTCAAGACTCAAATCCAGTTCTCCCAGATAACCAATTTAGTGCTCTTTTCACCACATCCTACTCAAAATAGGGACTTGGGTTCACCTTGTCATCTCTGAAAATACCTGTGGGAATAGGCTTGAAAATGTTAGAGGAAGAGAGAATCTACCACCAACTTAAGCTAAGATCACTGAATAGAGAAGAAGATGTCTTGCTCAAGAACTGTCTATAGATTTTAAATAAAGGAAAATGTAGCTTGTTAGAACAAACCACTAAGCTCACAATTCCTATGTTTCCTAAATTTGGTATGATTAAATCAATTTTGTATTTAATTTCTGATACTTCCTCTTTCAGTTCCCTTTTCCCCTTCCAAGTTTCCAATCTCCCAAATTTTTTTGTGTATTCTCTAAAGCTTCATAACATGCCCAGGACCTGGGTGGCATAATGGATAGAGTTTTGACTTGGAGTTGAGTTAAATTCAAATCTAGCCTCAAACATTTATAAGCTGCTTAACCCTGAGCAAATCAACCTCTCTCAAATTCAGTTTTTTTAAATCTATAGAATGGGTATTAACAATAGTACCTGCCTCATTCAAAATATGACAATATAAGTAAAACACTTTGTGCACCTTAAAGTGCCATATAGATGCTAGCTGTTAGTATTTAAAATTAAAGGGAAAATACATATTTGTATGTTAAAAAAAAGAGCAAACTATGATTGACAGATCAAACTTCCTTTTTTTGAGGGAAAGGGAAGGGAAAATAGCCACAGAGGAATGACTGTGATATAGTCATCAGATGTCTCAGAGAAAGAGAGATATCCAATATGGTGTGTAGAGGCAAGGGGGCTGGGAATGACAATCCTTCCCTCCTTATCACAATCCTCCAAACCAGTGGAAGTTGAGTGGTCATCAACAGCTTCTCAGTGGTGAGTCCAAGAGAGACAAAAGGAGCTTCCAGGTCTGAGGGCTAATGCTGCTGTTGGCATACTGCTGAGGCAACAATTGGCAGTGAGAGGCAGGACCTGTACAACAGACTGTAACCATCCTCATTTGTCTGTTTAGAACTCTGGAACTACTGACTTTCCCCTCCCTTTATTGCCTTTTTTACTTTCCCCTCTCTTTACTGTGTTCTGTCTCTCTCCCTCTCTCTTTCTGAAAGCCACTTGAAGCCCAAATGGAATCAGTCATCAAAGTAACAGTTCACTTTGATGTACTATATATGTGTGTGTATGCATGCATGTATTTTATATATACCTATAAAGAGTTTCCCTCAGAACCAGAAAGATCTGAGTTCAATCCCACCTCTGACATATACTGGATGTGTGACCCTGGGCAAGTCACAAACTTTCAGTACCCTAGGGAGTTCTCATCTTCATTTGTAGGGAAACTTTCTTTTTCTGGGAGTTCCCATATTTGGTGAGCCTTTGCCTTAATAAAGCCTTAACTGAAAAAGCAATGCAGTTATAGTAGAAGAAAACCCTGAAATCAGCATCAGAAGACTTAGGCTGGAATCTTGTCTCTGACACTTACTTTTTCAGGATTTCAGTTTCCTTAACTGAAAATGAGGAGAGTGAAACTGAGTGATCCTTAAAGTCCTTTCCAGATTTAGCATTTTATGATCCTGTAATAATTATAGGATTCACTAATAATTAACCATGCCAGATACTGGGTAGATTTGGTAGTGTAAATCCCAGTCTAAGAACTCAAAAGCATCTTGATAGAGAGATGTGACTAATATGTATGAAGTAATCAAAGTACAAGACAGTGTTATATGTAGCAGCATTCATTATATGCCAATCTAATTGTTTCACAGATAATCAGATAGCATGATAGAATATAATAAGAGGATCCAAAGCTGTTCTTAATGTCTAAAGGTATCGTATCAACTAAAGTGATCCTCACAGGTCACACTTTCCCTTGGCCAATTGCCATACCTACTTCTAGATAGACTCTCCTGGCTGGGTTCCAGCCTGACTATGATATTCTATGCACAGAGACCAGGTGGAAAATCAATTTATATATTAGTGCCTAAGTCATCACCATAGAAAGAAGGATGTGCTGGCATGTGGGGCCAGCTCCCATGTGTCAGCAAGGTGAGGAAACATGCTGAAAAGGAGACAAATGGGGCACAGAAAGCACAATCCTAATACTGCTGTCTTGCCTGTTAATGGGACAATTTATAGTTACTATCAGATCCCATCATGTGCTCCCTACCAAAGCATCTAGTGACCAGGAGATTGCTTCTTTGCTTCGATCCTTCCTAGCAGGATAACTACAGGTCCAATAATGTTTTAAGTCTCCTATATGAAGCGAGATGGCATTAAAAGTTGAAGACAGAGGCTGCTGAAGCTCATTCATTCATTCAAGTATTGACTTGAATTATTGAGTAATTGACTCAAGTATTGAGTAATTACTAAGTGCCCAGTCCTATGCTAGGGTACAAAGATGACAAACAAATATAATACACAGGATGCCTTCATAGAGCTTAAACTCTAATAGTGAAGACAAGTCCGACACATAAAAGGCTAAATAATGGCTCAAGAACTAGAACATTCAAGCAGCAAAAATAGAAATTTTATGAGAGTATATAATATAAACAGTAAGACCATAGAAGTCCAGGAAAGAAAGAAATCAATATAGACTAAGGTAGTAAGGAAAGGTTTTTTATGAAGAAGATGGAAATTGAGCTGGGTTTTAGATAGAGAGTTGAAAACTCATTACTTTTTTTTTTAATTGTCACATTAGTCATGTACATAGAAGAATTAAAACAAATGGGAGAAACCATGACAAAGAAAAAAAAAAAGAAAATAGTCTTCATTCTGTATTCAGACTCCATAGTTCTTTCTCTGGATGTGGATGGCATTTTCCATCATGAGTCCTTTGGAATTATTTTAGGTCCTTGAATTGCTGAGAAGAGCTAAGTCTATCAAAATCCGTCATCACACACTGTGGTTGTTACTGTGTACAATGTTCTCTTGGTTCTGCTCACTTCACTCAACATCAGTTCATATAAGTCTTTCCAGAGAAAATCCATTCCTAGAGTAGATCAACTCCTTTGGTTCAATGAAATAACAAATTAGGCTCTTCTCATGTAGACTTCATTCTCAGGGGAATCAGAAAACCTCAGCAAGAAATACAAAAGAACTTCTTTCCTGAAGTCACAAATCAAATAGTACTCACCACTAGGGACCTGCCAATACAAAAGACAGCATTGTGATATTGATAGAGCAGTGATCTTGAAATTAGGAAGGCTTGGGTCCAAATTTCATCTCACCTCTGATACTCACTAGCCATGTGACTCTGAGCAAGTCCCTTGACCTCTTAACCTCTCCATAATGAAATTTCCTAATCGGTAAAATGGGGGGAGGGGAGGTTGAGGGGAAAGGAGTAGATTCAATGATCTCTAAGGTTTCTTCCAACCTTAAATCTATGATCCTATGACCATTTCTAATATATGATAAATTCTCCACTGTACCCTGACAAAAAGCCTGTTTATTCCATAAATTAAAAATAAAATAATTTTTTTTAAAAAGATAACTTTGAAAGTGAAAGGAAGAAAAAACTATGCATCACTCCCTCTACTAACCAACTAACCCAGGAGTATTGAACCATTTTGTGTGTTCTGGACACCTTTGGAGGTCCAATGAAACCTATAGATCTTTCTCAGTACAATGTTTATAAATACATAAAATAAAGGACATGAGATTACAAAGGAAACCAGTTGTTTTGAAATAATTATCAAAATATTTAAAAAGAGAAACAGGTTCATAAAGCTGAGGGAAAGGAGTTCTGGAGGAAAAAAAAAACGATGTCTGAACACAGTTCCAATGAGTCACCTTTTCTTCCTCTACTACTATTCATTCTCTGAGCCCAACAGCATGCTAATGAGGTAATGTGGCATTGCATATATTTTCAACTATTTATTCCACATATTTTGTGCTGAGTTGATTCTCCCAGCTACCTTGAAGTATACAAGACATAGTTGCCATAGGATCGACATCTTAGACATAAGGACAAGGTTTGAAGAGAACCAAGTATTGTACTACTCCCTGCCTATTTTACTAATCTATTCCAGTTCCCAAATCCTCTCAAGTCTCCAGTATATGAGTCACCGCATCTAAGGAGCCCAGTGAAAGCTGTTGGATCAGGAATGGGAATGATACAACAGTAATAATCACGGACTCTTGATTAGTGTAATTCTCTGCATGTATGGAGGAAGCCACGAGGATGTTATCAGTCACCTTTCTCTGCTTCTCTAGTTCTTCTCCTCCCCCCACCCACCTCCCACTTCAGGGTTAGATCCCAACATTTCAGTGACCCCTGCAGGTGAAATTTAAAGAAGGCAGGTCAATCTGTGCGAGGAACCAAGGAATATTCATAAAGGAGAGCTTGATTCTTAATTATTTTCCATGGCTTACTGTGACTGGATGAACAGATGATTAATTCCTTTGATAATAGTTGTAATCATGACTTTAAACTTGATTAGCTCATTAGGCATGAGCAGATAGGTGAGCCCCATAGCTTCTATGAAACTCAGCCTACACAGCTGAGCAAGGTTTGCTGGCCAATTACAGAACAATTTGAGGGAGACTGGGAAATGGAGCTGATTTAGCTCAGTAGGCGGGAGATTCCATAGGAGAGCAATTCCTAGCATTCCCCCTTTGCCACCCACCTCCAGGAGTGTTTAGATTGAACAGTTTATGGTTTATGAGAGCATCTCACTTTATGCAACCTAGTCATTTGGAAGAGTTATAAGTAGATCACTTTAATCAATGAGGCACAAAAATTCCAACCCACCAAAGGGAAGACAGGTGATATATTGAGTGCCAGAACCCTAATAATCACAGGACAAAACGGGCTTTTTCTCAGGCATTTGAGACAAAGAGACAAAGATATCCTTCCTCCTTTTAATGACTGCCATTCCAGTACCATGCTTTGCTGTCCTTAACTGAGCTATGCTGCTATGTGGCACAATTATCCTGGACTGACCCTTCTGGTTCCAGTTACTCATGCTCCTCCCCTAGGGCCTGCCTTTCTCCCACAAGTCTTCATGGAGGTCCAGCATGGACTTACTTGGAAAAGAGTCACCACCTTTCCTGTTGTGACTATACCCACCATCAAATTGGTCTTTGTGCCATCATCCCCATTCACTCACTCTCACAAATATCCCCTCATAAAAGAATTCCCAGTTGCCATTCTGTTGACCCTTAGCCACATTGCCACCAAAAAAAAGGCAAGAAAAATAAGGAAAGTGAAAAAAATATACTTCACACATCAGTTCTCTCTCTCTCTGGAGGTGGATAGTATTTTTCATCAAGAGTCCTTTGGAACTGTCTTGGATCATTGTATTGATCAGAGTACCTAAGTCTTTCACAGTTGATCGTTATTATAATATTGCTATATCACTGTGTACAAGGATTTTCTGGTTCACTTACTTTATTCTGCATCAGTTCATATATGCCTTTTCAAAAAATAAATTAATTTTTAAAAACATATATGCCTTTCCAGGTTTTCTGAAACCATTCTGCTTATCAATTCTTAAATCACCATAGTATTCCATCACAATCATATACCACAACTTGTTCAGCCATTCCACAATATATTTATCAATTTCTAATTGTTTGCCACTACAAAAAGAGCTGCTATAAATATTTTTGTACATATAAGTCATTTTCCTTTTTCTTTGATCTCTTTGTCATATAGACCTAGTAGGGGCATTGTTGGGTCAAAGGGCATGTGCAATTCCACCAACAGTTCATTAGTGTTCCTACTTTTCCATATCCTCTCCAGCATGTGCCATTTCCCTTTTCTGTCATGTTAAATAATCTGAAAGCTGTGAGGTAGTACTTCAGAATTATATTAATTTGCATTTCTCCAATCAATAGTGATTTAGGGCATTTTTTTCATATGACTATAGGATATAGCTTTGATTTCTTTGAAAACTGTCTATTCATATCCTTTGACAATTTATCATTTGGAGAATGGCTCTTATTTTTACAAATTTGAAACAGTTTCCTATGTATTTGAAAAATGAAACCATTAGAGAAATTTGCTGTAAAAATTTTCCCCAGATTTTCTTCTTTCCTTTTAATTTTAGCTGCATTGGTTTTGTTTGTGCCTCTTTACTACCCCTACAATTTGCAGCTCACTTTAAAATCCTCTAGAGAAAAGAGGTCGAGATGTGGGGATTAGCCCTATAGTATACACATAGAATTCAAGTTCAGCATCCAATTAAAGAACTTTTTATTACCACAGAGTAGGAATCCCTAATTCATTGTGATCAATAGGAGTTAGATGACAGTGATGAATTCTATGAAGTAGAGGGAAGGTTCTCTATATCATGCAAGCCCACCACAAACTCTCATTAACTCACCTGGAATACTACCTGAACATGTCTTAAGGGAATGCTACATAAGGAAACTGCTTTGATGATAGGACTTTCAAAGAAAGGGAAGCAGTTAGGAGTTCCATGGGAAAAGAAGAGAAAGTAGGAGATTCTGCATCTCAGGGTGTGGCACATGAGGAGAAAAATCTCCTCTATCCCAATCCATGGGTAGTGATAGCATTACATAAGGAAACAAGATTTCTGAAGGACAAAATAGGACCATTAAAGAGAGCAGTTTCACTACAGGAATATTTATATCATCTACATTAATCACACAGACCTCAGTTCTTAGGGCAAGGTGATAGGTGGTTCCTAATGTTTTGTCTCCAAAATTATCACCTCATTTCAGATAATTCTGAGATATCAGGCTATTGATCAATTAATCAATAACCATGTATTAGGCGCCTACTATGTGTCAGGAACTGCTTTAGGGATATGATACAATGAATGAAACAATCTCTATTCTCAAGTACCTTATATTGCATTAGAAGGAATGATGAATACATATATAAGTATATTAAGAATAAATATAAAGGAAATACAAACTATGTGGTTAAATTCAAGGCAGTTAGGAAGGGACAGCACTAGCAGTTGGAACTCATTTTTTTAAATGAATGTTAAACATAAATAATACTGGTTTTTTTGTAAATACATCACTCACTTCAAGGTACCTCAAATGCCATGTCTTTCAGGAATCCGTTCCCAGTCTCCCCAGTTGCTAAAGCCTCTAAGGTTATTGCCCAGCTACTTACTCTCCATCTATTTTGTTTGCTCTCCATCTAGATTGTAACCTCCTTGAGAGCAGGGACAGTTTTTGCTTTTATTTCTCTTCTCACATCTTAGGATAGTACATAGTAAGCACTTAAATTCTTCTTGACTACTTGCCTGACTGAAGCAGAAATACTAAGCCAAAAGCAATCTGCTTTTATATCTTGGGTATCTTTGCTCTTATATATAGGTATAGGCAATACAGGGTCAAGTGGCCTATCAGAAACTCCCTTAAAAGGATTTATGCAAGGGACAAAAAAATTAGACCTATAAAGTCCCTTCCAATTCTAGAGCAAAACCCAGCACCATAGAATGCCACTTATAGGACCATGAGTAAGTGATTTAGCTTCTCTGTGCCTCAGTTTCCTCACTTGTCAAATAAGGTATTTGAAACAGATGAATTCTGTGGCCCTTCCCAATCTAAATTTATGGATCTATTGTGCTAATCTCTCATAGTAAGATTTCACCAATCATACCAGGTCAATGGGGAAAATATTTGGGGAAAGGGTATGACGTCTCCCCACCTAGTAGCCCTTCAGGTGACAGAAAAATATGTGGTCTACTCTTCTTCACACATAGGCGACAATTCAAGGAGCTAGACTGGCCATGGGATTAGAGTCAGAGGAACTGAGTCGAAATCCCAGATCTGCCATTAGCAACCTGTATAACTTTGAGAAAGTTTCTTAGCTTCTCCAGGCCTTGATTTCCTTGTCTATAAAATGGGTTAGGTCAGACAAAATGGCTCCCCTGGGCTTCCTCCAGAACTAAATGTATGATCCTTTGACCATTTCCAACTCTAAATTTATGATACTTTGATAATACTTTGATACATAGAACCATTTACAAATTCCCATGACAGTGCTTAAGATTTACCTCCAAGAATTCCCCTCCAGGACATGAATATAAATCCAAAAGATTCCATTAAACTGTCTTCAACAAATGAAATAGCTATACAAAAATGAAAAGAATTGAGGGCAGCTAGATGATGGCTCAGTGGACAGAGGAGTGGGCCTAGACTCAGGAAGACGAGTTCAAATCCAACCTCAGACACTTCCTAGTGGTGTGATCCCAAGCAAGTGAATTAACCTCTGTTTGCCTAGGAGGCAGCTAGGTGGCTCAGTGGATAGAAGACTGAACCTAGAGTGAGGAAGACCTGAGTTCAAATCCAGCCTCAGACACTTCCTAGCTGTTCGATCCTTGGCAAGCCACTTAACCTCTGTTTGTCTCAATCCACTGGAGAAGGAAACAGCAAACCACCCCAGTATCTCTGCCAAGGAAAACCCCAGCAACAGTATGGCCCATGGGATCATAAAGAGTATGCCATAGATCCATAGGGTCACGAAGAGTCTGGCATGACTGAACAACAACAAAGTCTCCTTTCCAAAGATGTCTCTGGCACGTGCCTCCAGTACGCCCTTGCAAGTGACCTGGGAATATGACACACCAGAGTTAGAGTCACCCAGGTTCCCCTGAAGCACAGTGGAAATGAACTAATGACTCTGGCCTCAGACAGTGGGACAGCTCTGCACAGGCCCAGTTTTCTCCTTGAAAGTCTTCAGTCTACCCCATGAAAGGAAAAATCTCAAGGTATTTGGGAGGGAAAGATGAGAGAATGAGCTGAGAAGACAGCCAAGACTACCAAGACTATAATCAGAGAGAGAGAAAGAGAGGGAGGACCCAGTATAATTCCTCCTCAAAACTCTGGCTTCCCCACTTGATTTTTACAGGGCCTTTGTGATAAATCACCCACAGGAGCTGTCTCTGATTAGAGAAGACAGAATATTTATCACCGCAGAGAAGAGAGGAGACATTCTTCTATAACTTCTCTTTCTCCTTTTTCTCCCTGTTTTAAGTGTTTGCCCAGCCCACTCTGCCTTTGCCAATGCATCTCTGCTGCCAGATTCTTTTGTTATCTGTACTCTGGTCAATTTAATTTAGTGGGTCTTTTTTTTTTCTTTTTTCTCTTCCTCGTTCTCTCTGGAAAGGCTTAGAGAATAGTAAATCTGGTCTTTTTATAATCCTGCATGAATCTCTAAGATTCTGTTTTCCCTCTTTGGGATAATAAAATCTGAAATGGTGTATTAATGAGTCACTCCTGCCATCTAAGAGAGGCTGGTCTTACAGAAGAGATTGCCTCTATGATGCTGTCTGAGGGGGCACTAAGCAGAACACCCTTATGGTTCCCTGTCCAATCCCAAATGTATTTCCTGGTCCCAGTAGTCACAATTCCACCACTAAAGATGCATTTTTTTTTTGGTGTCGAACACTTTTCAGTCTTTAGAATTCTGTTAAAATACAAATACCCTGAGAGAAGCAGTAACTTAGACCAATTATTGTCTAACAACAAAGGGGACTGGTTGACCACCAATGAAAGCAAAGCTTTGTAGGATGGGATACAGGATAGAAATTTAGGAGGGTGATGCAGGAGATTATAGAAAGGACTTCAGAGATCACCAAATAACCCCTCAATTTACAGATGAGGGAACTGAGGCCCACAACAAACAGATTTGCCCTGGATCACATAGTCATAGTAAGCAGCAAAGCTGAGATTCAAACCCAGGGGCCTAGACTGCAGACCCTTATACTCTACTATTAGGACTGGGCAGAGAGAAAGAAAAGGTAGGAACTTGGGTTGTATCACAATCTTACTTGCCTGGCATATGCATTCTGGTCCCACATCTGACTTCATTGTCCCAGGTCCATCCCATCATCACCCAATAAAGAGGAAGTTTGTATCCAGATATGTGCCCTAGACAAGCACTATTTGATTCACTTCCATAGGTGCCATCAGGGCTCCCTAAAATCTACCCACAAACACCTCTGTGGACCACAAGTTAAGAATCCGTGATATAGAGCATGTGAAGGGGAATCATGTACCGTCAGTCTGAAAAGGCAAGTTGGAGGTGGATTATCAGATTATGAAGAACCTTAAATGCCAAACAGTGGAATTTGTATTCTGTCCTAAGATCAATACAAAGCTACCTAAGCTTCTTAAACATTTTAGGTCAGACCTGTGTTTTAGGGATATCCTTTTGGCTGCTGGGTGGGAGATGTATTGGGGGATGGAAAAGACAAAAAGCAGAAGGACCTAATGAGGAGGCGAAAACAATAGTTTGCGAGAAAGGTGAGGAGGGCCTGTTAGTTGTGTTATGAGTAGAGCAAAAGGGACACATGCAAGAAAAGTTGAAAAGGGGACTTGGTGTGTTAAAATCATCTTATTCTGCCACCCTCCCCCTCACCGACCACCTCCCCTTCTCTTGTCAGTTTTTGCAGGAAATAAGATTGCAAAAGGGAACCTGGAAGTCATGTACAAACTATCCCAAAGATCAAAGGAATATAATTTACAAATTGCAACACATATTAACTAAAATTCACATCCTGAATATGTGTCAAACCGGGGGAAACCATATATGTACTGTTTGGCAAGGTTTCTGGTACCATGATATATAAATTCCCGACAAAATCCAGATCTCCAGTTCCAGATCAAAAGGACATTTAAAATGCAAATAACTTTGAAATATAACTCTGAAGTTTAACCAAAAACTTTGAAATGATTTGGATGTGTTCATGAGTTCATCCCAAGTTGGCACAGATAGGAGTTGATTAGTTTCCCCAAAAACCCTGTAAAAATGAGACCTCAAATCCTTCTCCCCTCCACCTCCCCCCAGCACTTTTCCATCTCCTTCACATTACCTGGTGCTGACAACTGTAACACATAGCTACATGAGTGCTATCCTCTGCCTTTCCCCATCTTCTTCTCCATGTTGCCTTCCTTCACCATCCCATTACTCCATCCCCAAGTCCCACTGTTCCCTTCTGTATCCCTCCTTAATTTTCTTTGCTTTTCTTTGTACCTTATTAAATTGTGATTGCTGCCTGGTTTCCCACTGCCAATCTGGAAAGACCAAGCCGGGTATGTCTGCCGCCATTACATAATTTCATAATCTAATTATCAATTCACTTGGCAACTGATTACTTATGGGAAAGGGAGAGAACAAGTCTTTATTAAGCACCTACAATGGACCAAGAACTTGGCTAAGAACTTTCAAAGAAGTATCTTATTTGATATGGGGTTGGGAAAGGGGGAGAACAATACCTACTTTATGAAACTGTGTCAAGGACAACTCTTAGATTGTTAACTTGGACAACTGGAAGTATAGAGGTGACCTTGAAAGAAATAGATATGAATGTCGAATCTAAGGAAACTGTTAAGTTCACCAAGACATCAAGTGAAGAGAGAGAAAAGACCAGGAAGGATAGGGCCCTAAGGAACAAATACACAGGAAGCAGGTCATGGATAATAAACCTGCAAAGGATGGTAATAAAGAACTCTCCAGCAGGTAAAAAGAGAACCATAATAGGGAACTGTCAGGAAAACCCAATGAGTAGAGATTATCCCCAAAAAAGCATAACTACCAATAACAAACTCCTAGATTGCTGCCAGAACTTAGAATTTTAAAAATGGATTTAGCAAACAAAAATATTATTGGTGACCTTGGAGAGTATAGTTTCAAATGAGTGGTGGGGATGGAAACCCAAATGCAAGGGATTGAGATGTGTATGAGGGTGAGAGATTGGATGAAATGAGTCTAAACCAGGGGTAGGGAACCTGCAGCCTTGAGACCACATATGGCCCTCTAGGTCCTCAAGTGCAGCCCTCTGACTGAATCTAAATTTCATAGAACAAATCCCCTTAATAAGAGGATTTGTTCTATAAAACTTGGGCTCAGTCAAAAGGCTGTACCCAAGGACCTAGAAAGCCACATGTAGCCTCAAGGCCACAGGTTCCCCACCCCTGGTCTAAACAGTTCTCCCCACCTCCCCCCAGGAATTTGACTTTTTATAGTCAAGAAAAGAAATATAATATATCAACTTGAGGGCCTAGTAGGGTCAAAAGAAGGCTGTTTTGTGGTTGTTATTTTTAAAGATACATATCTGGGAATGTTTGTAGGAATCAGGGAAAGTATCAATGGATAAGGAGGGATTGAAAATTAGGAAAAAGATAGAATGATTGAAATGGCAAACTCCTGGAGGAAATGGTAGGAGGGATCTATAAATCAAAAAGAGAGGCTGGTGTTGGCAAGGAAAAGTATGAGCTCATCCCTTGCTTGTAGAGGACATGAGGTGATATTGAAGCATAGAACTGGGATGGAGAGAGAGATTATAACAGGCAGCATCAGGTTGCTTTGCTGGTGGGGTTTTCTTGTTATTGCTGTTTTTTTCAGTAAAGTGTGAAATGAGGTATTCTGTTAAGAGGAAAAAGGGAGGTGATGGTGGTATAGGTAATGAGAAGAGAAGAGAATGGGAGGAGAGGGAAAAGGAAAAGGAGGGGGGAGAGGGAAGGAGAGGGAGAGGGGAGGGAAAAGAGGAGGAAGAAGAGGAGGGACAGGGGAGAGGGAAGGGTGTATGGGGAGGGGGAGGAGAGGTGAGAGATTGGAAAAATTTAACCAAATAAATAAAAACAAAATATCACAATGTTAATATATGGTCTTCTTAGTTAATACTCACTGCAGGATCCTTGTGTAAGGTTTGCTGCCCCCCACCCCATTTCTCTTTGGCTAATATCACTAGTCTAGTCCAAGCCCACATTTTACAAATGAAGAAACTCAGGCTCAGGCCTAAAGGAGTAGATTGGCTGGCCTACTAGGCTAGTTCGTGGGCCAAGAATAGTAGAAGGCAAAGTTGAGGAGACTAAACTATGGATGCGGACACCTGGCCCTCCAGCCCCCTTCACTCACTACTTCTTCCCTTGTCCCAAATTCACTACATCAGGACTACTAAGTCCCCTTCTGAGGGGGGTCTTTTTTCCCTACCTGCAAATCCCTTTACCTGCAAAGACTTTCAAGGTCCCCAGTTGGGACATACTCTCAATCAATGATCCCCTGTCCCTGAAATCTACTGTAAGTGAAAAATCAGGCTAATGAGGAGATGGGAGTGGGTTGCAAGCCTTCCCCAAGTTCCCTCTAGATTCATGGAATGTTAAGGCTCAGGACAGGTAGGAGATCTTGGCAAAGCTTCATCACAGTGGGGCTATGCTGGAGGTGGGCCACTGAAGGGATTGTGGAAGGAATAGGTTTACAAATGAAATTTTCCATCAGGGTAATAGTCATTTTGTTCCAAATGGAATAATTATCATCAATCAATAAGCCCAGGGCTGTGCAATCCTCTCTTTGGCAGATCTCTCTCAGGAGCATCACAGAATTTACTGAACCATGACAGATTACCCAGAGATCTCAGTATCTTGATGATCCATTCCCATAGGAGTCTGGGACTGGTTAAAATCTGCTCCCCATGTATATTGGCGAGGGTGGGGAGGGGGTGGAAAATGATGTTGGGGGGTAGAAAAGAAGCATTTTCTTTATTATTTTCCAGTGCTGTATTCACACAATTGCAAAGCCACTTTCCTCTACTCCCATTCCCTCCCCAGTTCAACCCCCACTACCACCCCCACCTTTCCGAATGGGTCCAGGGATATGCCAACCAACAGTGGAGGGCGAGACTATGACTAATTCTGGTCCCTCTATTTCTAGCAGCAATCCATTTCTCAAACTTGGATGCATTGTGGGTAAAGCCACCTGGAGGAATAAGACAAAAATCTGATTGCAATTTAGATTATAGCCAACAAATCATTTCTTTTGATGCTTCCTCATCCTCCTCTTGACTCCCTTTAAAAAATAGTTATTTCCCCATAATTCTGTTCTGGGCCTTCACCCTGGTTTCTTCCCATGGCTTCCATTATCACCTCTATACAGATGACTTATGTTTATCCATCCATCCATCTATCTATCTCTATTGATCAATTGATATATGTGTACTTATGCACATATATACACAAATGTATATGTATGTGTATTCTTATTTTTAACAGTATGTATCTTGACTCTTCAGTCTCTTCCAGAATTCCTTTTTTTTTCCTTTTTGGAGGGTAATTGGGGTTAAGTAACTTGCCCAAGGTTACAGGGCTACTTTTTGTGTGTGTGTGTCAAGTGTCTGAGGTCGGATCTGAACTCAGTTCCTCCTGATTCCAGGGATGGGGCTTTACTCACTGCGCCACCTAGCCACCCCCCCTCCCAGAAGTCTAGTACTTTACAAATATAACCACATGCCTTTTGGATATCTCCACATCGATTTCTGCCAAGACCTCAAAATAGGTATATACTATAAGTGTCTGCAAGTTCATTTAATCTCTCTAGGCCTCAGTTTCCTAACATGTAAATCAAGAGGGTTAGATTATATGAGTTTTTGGGTCCCTTCCAGCTCCAAGTCTATGATCCTATGATCTCTTCTAATAAATCTATTCCCCACCAAGTCTCTGTTTCTGTTAATGGCACTTCCATCCTGCTAGTTTCCCAGGATAATAACCTTGGAATCATCCTCTACTCTTCCCTCTTCTGAATGAATGATTAAGCATTTATTAGGCATATCCTAAGTAGTCAAGGCCTAGGGATACAAATTCAAAAATGGGATTGTCTCTGACTTCAAAGATATATTGGGAGAGAGAATACACAGAAAGGAGTACTAACCAGGGAAGGGTGCTTTGGTTGCAGTTTCCCAAAGTGGGTGATACTACCCCCTGGGGGCAGAACGATGCAGGAAGGGGGTGGTAGCCTCAGGCACAATCAGGGGGGCAGCAAATAAAAATAAGGGGGTGGTAAAAGTATAAGGAAAGAAGAAAAGAAAATTTTGAAAAACCATTCGTACATGTTTTATATGTTGCGCAACAGAGTTAAAGTCATAGTAATTACATTATTATAATAAACACAGAAATTACAAGTTATAAACCAATCAGTGGTCGAGTTCGCTGACAGGTCTTAACAAGCAAGTGTTGGAAAGCAAGTATGTCATTGCAAATTTTTGGGAAGTACAGCATGCATCTGCAGGAATATGTGCCTGTAATGACTTGTTTACGATACAATACTGCATAGCTATATCACAAAATATTGCATCATCAATTTCAATTACAATAAATTGTTAAATTTAAAGTGCATAATTTAAAAATGTTTTCTATATTTTTGAAATGATGCAAATTTCCAAAAAATGTTAATAGGGTTAAATAAAGTAGATTTCCAGAGTGGTGATGAGTAATTTTCTTTCTTTCTTTAGAGGGCAGTAGGCCAAATAAGTTTGGAAAACTCTAGTCTAGGGAGTCCCTCAACTAGGGATGGTTAGTTGAGTCTATTAACACTCTTTTCCAGAGACTATGATAGTATTGGTTTGATTATAGTTCTTGAACAAGGGGTACAAAGGGTAAAAAGCAGAACAAAAATGGCCAAGGTTATGAAGTGTGGTCCCAGGATTGAGTGACATAGCTTTTCATCCCATATATCATACTTGTTAACCAGTCCCACCATCTCTCTGTGATATCATTTAGAACTAGCCCTTCTTGTCCATCCCTACTATAACCTCTCTTCTTCCAGTCTTTCATTTCCTCCCAACTAGGTTATTGCAATAATTTCTTTTTTGTTTGTTTTTTTTTGTTTTATCAAAAAGTCTGTAATTATATACAGTTTTACATATCCATGATTCTCCATTTCTACAAAGCCGTGGGAGGAGTTGTCCTATCTCTTATTTGGGATCAAGCTTGATCATTTTACTCCTAGAAGGCAGTCCTGATCACATTCTTAAGGTATTTTACATTTACATTATATGGGAAAACCACCTTGATATGACTCAACTTCAGTTATTTTGCTGTTCAAGTTTCTTGAGTTGTTTTTCAAGCTTTGAGAAATTTACTCTATGCATCATCAGGAACTGACCATTCAAATGAAAGACAGGTATGTCAAACTTGTACCTATCATACCAAGCTGAATTCTCTGGAAGAGTGATGTCCAACTCTTGCAAAACAAACCTGCTTTTTAATGGCTTGAGGATTTCTTTTGCTTCATCACAAAGAGGACACGGATCCTTTGTAAACAGGGTCAGCACTGGAAGTGTTTTCTTGGAGGCACAACTTTTTTGAACAATAATCCAAAGGTCTGTTGAACTCCCTGTGCTCTGCTACACCATAACCAAATCATCTTGATTTTGTCTGCTCCTACATCTCCTACATCTCCAAAACAGACTGTTGCACTTGCCAAACCACTCATTTGAGCTGTATTGTACCATGTTCTTATTCATTACAACTCATAACACAGGAAGCTGTGCAAGGAAGCCGAGGCCGGGCAGTGCTGAAGTCGCCTTTGCACCCACGGCCTCCCCCAGGCCTGCAATAATTTCTTAACCTTCTGCCTCCCAGCTCTTTCTCAAACTCATGCTCCATACTGCTGCTTCATACCTTCTTAATGTATCAGTATGCTTTTTCTCTAGTCAAAATCTTTCAGTTACTCCCTATTGTCTACTGAATAATGTACAATGAGCTTCTAACCTTGTCATTCAAGCCCCTTTATAATTTGACTCCAGTCTACATATTATATGTTCCAACCAAACTGGATTATCCCATATCTTCTGTTCTTGTCCTATACTCACCCATGTTCATGCATTTGCGTGACATTGCCATCTGTTATTACTAGAATGTACCCTCCCCAGACCCATCCTCAGGCTGAAGTCCCTCCTTTCCTTCTAGGCTCAACTCAGATAGCACCTCAAGCATAAAACAAGCTGAAACCTTTCAGGTTTCCACATTGTGACCCACAGTCACATGTAAGTGAAAGTGTATTCTCCTTTCTCAGACTTCTTATATAGTACATTGTCTGGGACTCCCATTTCTATTTATCTATGTATTTGTGTCCTTGATGTCCTTGATGTTCCATGAATGTTTTAGGAGGGAAGGAAGGAAGCAAGGAAGGAAGGAAAGAAG
>NW_027185616.1:5811080-5813094 GCF_028583685.1 Petaurus breviceps papuanus | reverse complement strand
GGAAGGAAGGAAGGAAGGAAGGAAGGAAGGAAGGAAAGAAGGAAGGATGGAAGGAAGGAAGGAAGGAAGGAAGGAAGGAAAGTGAGGAAGGAAGGAAGGGAGGAAGGAAGGAAGGGAGGAAGGAAGGGAGGGAGGGAGGAAGGAAGGGAGGGAGGGAGGGAGGAAGGGAGGGAGGAAGGAAGGAAAGAAGGAAGGAAGGAAGGAAGGAAGGAAGGGAGGAAAGGAAGGGAGGAAAGGAAGGGAGGAAAGGAAGGAAGGAAGGAAAAATATGACATGATTAAGTGGAAATATATTTAAGATTATGAAGTGATCAACGGCTCTTCAAAAGTTTGTGACCCATTTATATAATACTAGGGATTCTATTATCCATATTAACCAGTAGAATATATGGGGAGAAGAGGAATAGGCATTCATTAAGTGCATAAAATATGCTAGGCCCTGTCCTAAGTACTTTACAGATATTCTGTCTTCACCCTCACAAAAACCCTGAAAGGTGGATGCTATCATGATCCCCATCTTACAGCTGAGGTAACCAAGGTAGAAGTTAAATGACTTGCCCAGAGTTACACAGCTAGTAATGTTGTACCCAACCCCCAGTCATCCTCCATCTTGTCTCAGTCCCCACCATTTTGTGCTCCATTCTTCACAGAAGTAAAGTCCCGCCACAGAGAAGGCTGCATGCACATCAAGAGAATAACCACCCTAGGCATATCCCTTGGAAATCTCCCAAGGCATAGTCACTCACCCTGTTCTGGGAAATTAAAACTTACCCATATTCCATATAAGGTCATAAACTGAGTATTAACCAACTGCTTTTCTCTGCTTCTGCAACTTCCTACTTTTGTATAGATCTGACCATTTCTTTGTGGTTTTTGTCTTTAAATACTCTAGCTCTACCCCTGCTTGGGGCTATCTGATTTGAGTCTACACTCCGGACAGTTGGGCCCTCAATAAATCCACATTAAATTTATGACCATGTCTTGCCTTGCTAATTTTTCGGCACAACAGTAGGTACCAAAGGTTAGATTTGAAGTCAGATCTTCCTGACTCCTGATCCAATGCTCTATCCACTGAACCACATAGTTTTGTCTTTGTATTTCTGATGGACAGCACATATTATGGGTTTAATAAGTGTTTACTGAGTTAACGTTTCATAGAATCTGGAATTAGATGATTTTGTACTTCAACAGTTTCATTCTACAGATGAGCTGAGTACTCAGGTCCAGATAAGGAAACTGACTTGCCTAACTAGTTAGTGGCAGAAAAAGTACCTAACTCTTCTCTCTGCCATCAGTCTCCTCTATAAGGAATGAAAAACCAAAGAGACAGAGTTTCTGGGTAATTAATAATCAATTTATTAATTAGGCTAGCTAATAATCAATAAATTGATAAGTTTCTCCTGCTGAGAATGTGGCTTGATCATGTGACTCAGCCACCTCTAGCATTCTGAACAGAGGAATCCATCTCCACCCAAACCATTCTGGTTGGTTTTCTTTTTCATGAGCTAGGTGCAAGGGCATGGGTTCAGGAATTCACCTAGATTAGATTCTGTTTACACTTTAAACAGAAATTAGGTCTCCTAGTTGGGTGGAGTCCTGTCCAAGATTGAGGAGCAGGTCCCCAGAGGGATCAGCTGATTGACCTAGAGAGGCTGGTCCTCGAATGAAGAAATAAAAAACCTGGATCCTAACTAATAATGGGTTATTAATAGAAAATTATCATTTCTCTCACTTCCCTTTCCAATCCTTCAGGTGCCAAAAAAAATGACCATGTCATTCCCCAGCTCAAGAATCTTTAACGATTTTCCATTGCCTTTAGAGTAAATATAAACTCCTTAATCTGACATTTAAATCCTATGATCTAGTACCAACTTACCTTTCCTATTTATTTCACATTATTCTCATTAACCCATGTTATATTCCAGCCATCCAAGATAACTAGCTATTATCTACTGATCAGGATGATGATGATGATGATGATGATGATGATGATGATGATGATGATGATGATGATG
>NW_027185616.1:5807895-5811070 GCF_028583685.1 Petaurus breviceps papuanus | reverse complement strand
ATGATGATGATGCCATCTCCCACTTCCCCACTTCATAGAAGCCATTGTGCCTGGGATACATTCCCTCCTCATCACTGCTTTTTAAGATCCTTATCTCTCTTCACAGCTCAGTTTTGGCACAGCTTTTCTTGGAAGTGTTTCCTGATCCCCTCCACCAATCCCTCCCCCCAAAGCTGTTCTGGGCTTATTGATGTTCCCAGAGTATTCCCAGAACTCACTGTCAGATCCCTCCTTAGTATCTTTAACTCCCTTCCCTAATTGTCCTCATGTGTGTATGTGCTAAATCCTCTCTAGAAAATGTTATCTCCTGGAAAGCAGGGAGCATCACATTTTTGTCTTTGTCTTCTTAGCACCTAATGCCTAGGAATCTTCAAAATGACCCATGGTACCAAGATGATTGGGATCAACCCAGTTTTATAGAAATAAGATCAAAATAGAGGAAATCAGATCTGCAACGAGCCTCAAGAAACCAGCCAGCCCTCATGACTCTAGGTAAGAACACACTTAAGCCCTTGGGTTTTAGATTACTCTTACATTAAGATTAAAGATCATGAAGCCAAAATATTAGACTCCTGTCCTGAGTAACCAAGTTCCATGACCTTCCTACTGCTCGTAATGAGTCGTTTTTGGTTAGAAAGTCTTTCTGATTGGTGGGTCATTAGCTCATTTTTTAAAAAACCTGGTGTCAATGAGGCACACACCACTGGTTTCATCTACTTATAGACTAGTTCAGGCATGAAGAACCTGCAGCCTTCAAGGTCCTTGGGTTGGCCTTTCAACTGAGTCCAAGTTTTACAGAACAAATCCTTTTATTAAGGGGATTTGTTCTGTGAAGTTTGGATTCAGCCAAAGGGCTGAAACCCCTCTAGAGGGTGCCACATGTGGCCTTGAGGACACAGCTTCCTCACCCCTGGACTAGTTGAATATCCTTATAATCCATAAAAATAGACAACATTAAGCCAGGCCAGCCATCTCAAAGATGTGTAT
Source organism: Petaurus breviceps papuanus (assembly GCF_028583685.1). Taxonomy (NCBI): domain Eukaryota; kingdom Metazoa; phylum Chordata; class Mammalia; order Diprotodontia; family Petauridae; genus Petaurus; species Petaurus breviceps. The sequence goes on along the minus strand of NW_027185616.1, from coordinate 5,810,083 downwards.
TATCAGTTAAAAGAGGACCAGGTTAGCAAGTGTGAATAGTTTCAGGCAAATCCATCACCACCCACTGCAAGTTATAACTCAAAGAATATATACTATTAATGCTAGGTCAGGGGCTATCTCTGTGTTTGACACAAATGCAGTATGTTTGTGGTCATTCATTTAATAATATTTTGGAGCATTTTCCAGGTAACAAAAGTTGTCTCTCTGGCTCCTAATACTTCTCCACCCACATATCTATTATCCTTAAAGAAAACCTGCCACAAATAAATTGTCCTGATCCTTGGTACTACTCTATATAGAACAATGAGGACCATTACTCTTTCTGAAGAACTTGAAATTGAGGGCAGGTAGAAATCCATAGTAACCAATCAGAGCCAAGAAGCTTCAACTTGGGGTACTTTGCTCGCTTCCCTACCCCCATCACTTCTCAAATGCTTTTTTCATTACTACAGTGGAAACTCACATTTGCTGTCTCAGGAGTCCAATCATAGTGCCAACGAATGTCTTACAATCATCAAGGGCCCCCAAATCATGTTCACCAGAGCAAAGACGACCAGAAGAAGCAAAAAGAAAGTAGCAAAAATTGGGGAGGGGGAAGAGCAGGAGGGGAATCCCTTGGCATTGTTCCATCTGGCATATGAAAAATGATCTCCCAGGAGAGATATAAAACTGAGGCATTAAAATAGTATCTGTTTCTGGAAATCTATCATTGCTTCCAGATAGCTTCCAGAACTGAGCTCAGCACATCCCACCCCTCCCAGTGCTACCACAGCTGAAGAATAGGATGGTGAGAGAACCCAACACTCTCACCGAAAACTACGGAAATGGTTTGAATGCTGAGGACATAAATCCCTGAAGGAAATAAAGAGTCTGTCTTCCATCTGCTAATTTCTCTTCCCTCCTCAGGTTGCTGCTGGCATCTGATCTGCATCTCTTACAAATGGAACTTTAGTTAACTTCAACTCCAAGTATGGAATATTCATGCAAAGTCAAAAAATATCTTTATAAATGTGTATAGCTATATTTCATAAATGTATGTATACATATATAATAGAATCACAGATTTAGAACTGGAAGGAAAGATCACTTCATCCTGGTGTATGTCATGTATGACTGAGTGTAATAGGACCAGTACCCAGCAAGGTCCCTCCCTCCACCACCCCAACATGAGTTAGACTAAATTCTCCTTAAAAGGAAATAAATCCTGAATTTGATTGGCTGATGGGGAGGCAGGGAGACAGGACTCAATCAATACCTCCCTTGATGCAGCAGAAGGTGGCCTCTGGCTGTGTTGATGTGGCTTCCCAGTCACCTGGTGGCATAAAAGGTCACATCCACACTAGGTCGGTTTCTTTAGGTAGATGCCTAAAGACCTTGTGAATCTCCATGTTGAGCAAACTGCTTTCTTTATGGAGACAAGAGAAGTCATATTTGCATATCCTTGTTGTGTTAGGGTTGAATAAATATCCTTTTGTTAACTGTTCAATGACCTATGAGGGCCTCATTTCATCCTAACTTTAAATCTGAACTAACAGGAAGCTAGCATCAGTCCCATCCTAATACTAGATATGCCACAGAAGGATCCCAAAGGTCCCTTTTCTGTCTTACATCTCCTTGATAGAGGATGACCTTTTTGACCAGGGATGAACTTGCCTTTTCCTGTTTGAATGTCTTGATGTAGCCCAATGTTCTAACATTGACATCAAATTGATGATAAAACTGCACAGTATAGTGAAGAGTCAGGAAAACCTGGGTTCAAATACCAGCTGAGGGGCAGCTAGGTGGTACTAGGTAGAGCACTAGCCCTGGAGTTAGGAGAAACTGAGTTCAAATATGGCTTCAGACACTTACTAGCTATGGGACAAGTCACTTAACCATGAGGAAGGAAGGAAGGAAGGAAGGAAGGAAGGAAGGAAGGAAGGAAGGAAGGAAGGAAGGAAGGAAGGAAGGAAGGAAGGAAGGAAGGAAGGAAGGAAGGAAGGAAGAAAGAAAGAAAGAAAGAAAGAAAGAAAGAAAGAAAGAAAGAAAGAAAGAAAGAAAGAAAGAAAGAAAGAAAGAAAGAAAGAAAGGGAGAAAGAAAGGAGGGAAGGAAGAGAGAAAGAAAGGAGGGAAGGAAAGAAGAGAGAGAAAGAGAAAAATGAAAGGAAGGAGGAAGGGAGGGAGGGAGGAAGGAAGGAAGGAAGGAAGG
>NW_027185616.1:5789718-5807495 GCF_028583685.1 Petaurus breviceps papuanus | reverse complement strand
AAGAAAGAAAGAAAGAAAGAAAGAAAGAAAGAAAGAAAGAAAGGGAGAAAGAAAGGAGGGAAGGAAGAGAGAAAGAAAGGAGGGAAGGAAAGAAGAGAGAGAAAGAGAAAAATGAAAGGAAGGAGGAAGGGAAGAAGGGAGGGAGGGAGGAAGGAAGGAAGGAAGGAAGGAAGGAAGGAAGGAAGGAAGGAAGGAAGGAAGGAAGGAAGGAAGGAAGGAAGGAAGGAAGGAAGGAAGGAAGGGAGGAAGGGAGGAAGGGAGGCAGGCCACCTGAGATACTCACTCGCTGTGTAACCCCGGGTAAGTCATTTAATCTTTCTCAGACTCATTTTCCTTGTCAGTAAAATGAGAGTTGAACTTGATAGTACCTCTGAGGTCCCTTCCAGACAGTTTTGCTGCCATGGAGATTCAGCAGCAAAGAAGATCAGTGAGCTGACATCTCAGTGCATAATTGCAAAAAATATGCTGACTCCAGACTCAAAGGACCTGGTTTCAAATCTCACCACTGACATTTACTCCTTGTTTGACTTTGGCCAAGTCACTTACCCTCCCTGGAACTAAACTTTCTCATCTTCAAAATAAGGAGGATGGACTACATGGCCTGTAAGGTTCCTTCCATCTCTAGATCTATGATCCTTTAAAATCACTGTTGAGGAGAGGGGAGACAAAGCAATTCAGATTTTGATGTTCCAAAGAGAAATTTTATGTGGGTGTAAAATGAGTTAACACTTGTGACCTAGAAATAGCCTTGAGAGGGGCCCCAAAAATTATCTATTACAACCACTTCATTTTACAGATGAGGAAACTGAGGACTAGGGAGTTAAGTGATTTGTTATATAGTATCAACCTGCAGGCCAAATTTGAGCTGATAAATCTGTATCTAAGAGAATTAATTGAAAGTCGATTTGTTACCATGTCTTATTTGAACATAAGATGCCTTAGTCTATTATAGTCATTCTTGCCTGTCAAAAAGAAATCATTCAATTGAATTCCAAAAGGAGGTGTGAATTACACAGCCTCATATTTCCTAGCAAAGATGAGCATCACTCAATATGCCATATAGCTTGCCCAAACAAACATCTTGCAGTAATGTCATTTATGCATGATAAAGAAGGCCTGACTCAAGACCTCAACCTGCATTTTTGGGAGAAAAAAAAAACATATTGGGCATCTTAAATACAAAAACCAATCAAAATATAGTTACCAATATGCTCTCATCCACCAGAGAATCTCAAGCCTCAAGAGGCTAGAGGCAGCAGGAGAAACAAAATCAAACAGCCCCAAATAGATCTGAGGCCCTGAATAAGTACCATAGGGATCTCAAGCCACAGGGCACCAAAGGTACCAGAGGGCCTGCACCTTGGGAGACTCGGGGTTTGGACCACATTCAGGTTACCTTCTGGCGTGGCCTTATCACTTGGATTGTATCTACAGAACTGGCATTAAGAGTAAGTTCAGTCCAGACTGGGGCATCTAAGCCATAGGTATATGCTTGCTCTCAGACACCTGGACGGAGTTTCTTGCCTTCTCCACCTACTGCCTGCCTGTACCCTGAGCCCCCTCACGTTAGCAGTGGCAAGTTGTGGTAACTGGTAATACAGCAGATCTTTGCTTAGTCATCACGGGTGCCTGGAGGCTCCCCAGATGACTGGTTCTTTGCCCATCCTATGCTTAGCAAACTCCCACTTCTTGTTCCTCCATCGCTATGATTCAGAATAAATGTCTTCTAAAGCAAAAATTCCTTTCCTCCGCTCCTTCTCCCTCTACAATCATCCCCAATCTGCCATAGCCCTCCCAGTCCTTCTTCTCCAATATCCTCCCATCTCACTGCGCCTCCTGGAACTCCTTACCTTTCATTAACAAATTTCCACCCATCCCACATCTCTGCACCTCACATATCTTTTCATTGTTAGTTGCACAAAGAAATCTGGCTCCCTGCAGAAGGCACTGTGTCCCTGTCTGTGCTCCAATGCTGAATGTTTCTTTTTCACGCTTCTCAATACACTGGGCAAGGAGGAAGAACAAACATGCAATTTGCTTTTTACTGCTGCTTCCAGGCTGCCACAATCACTCAGCAGCCCATTCGTGTCTAAGCCTCACTCTACTTGTCTACACCATTCATTTCAAATCCTTACTTCAATCACCCACCAGCCTCTGTGTCATTCTCCTGCCTTCCTTAAATTGCTCAGTAAGAGGTTCATAACCTCTCTCCCCTTCTACCCCTGCCTTTGTACTCAGGGATGTCAGTATGTGCATTGACTTCTCCTCTAACACATTTACCCCCCAGTTTATCAGCATTCTCAATCCCCATAACTTCTATTTTCACACTAATTGGGGTGATCACATCTTAGATCTCACTATTAGGCCTAAGTGTATTAAACTCTGGAATTCCTCTCTCCAATCACAATCTACTATCTTTCTGTCTCTCCCTAGGCAGCTAAATGGGTAGTGTTGCATTTGGACTCAGGAAGACCTGAGTTCAAATCCAATTCACATACCTACTTAGTTGTGTGACTCCGGATAAGTCATTTAAGTTGCAGCCAAGTGGTGAAATGGATAGAATCACTTAACCTCTGTCTGCCTCAGTTTCCTCATCAGTTAAGTGGTGATAACCATGTCACCTACCACCCAGGGTTATAAGGACCTATCCCTCCCTGTAGTCCAGTGCACTGACCCTGCTCCAGAATTATTTTTCTTGGGGAAGCTAGGTAGCACAGTGAATAGAGCACTGGCCCTGGAGTCAGGAGGACCTGAGTTCAAATCCAGCCTCAGACACTTAACACCTACTAGCCATGTGACCTTGGACAAGTCACTTAACCCCAATTGCCCTGCTTTCCCTCCTGAAAAGAAAAAAAGTATTTTTCTTCCTCCCCAGTCTTGACCTTATGACTGACCAGGTCAACTCTTCATATTTTCTATCCTTGAATCCTTTTTTTTCCCCTTGTCCTATCACCATTCCTTCCTAGTCAAACACCAACCTCCCATGGTGAAACATACTTGCAGTCCCTGCTGTTGGAGAGACTGTTTGAGTTCTGGGCTCAGGGCAATCTGGTGTCTACACTAAGTCTAACACCAATATGGCAAGTTCCCAGGAGCAGGGGGCTAACAGACTGCCTGAGGAAGGGTGAACCAATCCAGGTTGGAAACTGCTGAGCAGATAAAAGCTTCAAAGTCTAGCAAGGGTGGTGTCAGAACTCTGAGTAGTCCCTGCACTTACATAACCTTATCAAGATAGGGAGAACCATTCTTAAACAAGCAAATACCAATGGCCCTCTGCTTTCTCCATTTCTAATCAAATGCTACCAAATGCCTCTAGAGAAGTAACTCAGCCTAACAGCCAGGGCCCACTCCAAATTTGCATTATCTAATCACACTCACTGCTGCATGACAATCCTTACGTTCTTCCCTAAAGGACTAGATATAGTACTCTACTGCTTTTCAAAGTCCTCTCTCTCCTCATGGCTGAGAAAGCTCCTTCCCTTTCCCACTCCTTCTCAGCAGATGACACCTCCTACTTTATGGAGAAAATAGAGGTCATCCTTGTGAGTACCCTCTTCTCCTCCTACTCCAATCTCAAAACCCTTCTTTGTTGTCAACCTCTCTTGTCATGCCTTGACCCCATCTCCTCCTATGTCCCTTAGGATCTCTCTGTCTCTCCCCCTCCCTCTCTCTGTGACTCTCTCCCTCCCGCTCTGTGTGTGTGTTTCTGTCCGTCTCTGTCCCTGCCTCTCTGCTGTCTCTCCCTCTGTCTATCTCTGTGTGTCACTCTCTCTGTCTCCCTTCCCCCCCCAACCCCTGACCCACATAGTTCCTTCCCTATTGCATAATAACATGCCCAGGTCTTCCCCACCCTTAAAAGACCTTCACTTGATGCTGCCACCCTCTCTAGTTATCATGCATCCAGAAAGACAACATGACATAGTGGATCAAGATGGCCTCAAAGCTAGGGGTTCAAGTCTCACCTCCATTACATACTGATTGTGTGGCCCTAAGCAAATAATTTTATTTCTCAGAATTCTAGGCAATTCTCTAAGACTATAATACAAACAGAAATTACAAGTAAAAAAAAAATATAGAGAAAATAATACAAATCGGCAGACAGGGCTTCTAGCTGTCTGACCAACGCTATACATATAGTTAACAGAGAGAGAAGCACCAACATCTGGGTTTTCAAAGCTGGGGGGGCTCCTTAATGGCTTCCCAGAGTCTCATCTGGCCAGATCACAACTCCAATGAGTGAGCCCCAAAGCAAAACCTCACCTCAGACTATATATACCCTTCTTCAGAGCCAGAGGGTATCACAACCCTTGTGACCCACTGCCTAATTACAAAGTAACAAAAGTGTGGGCCTTCCTATAAAACAATCCTCCCCTAATCAAGCTTCTCCTGTAGGGCTCCACATGGGGCCTATTAAAGGATGGGGAAGATCATCAACTCCCATTAACATTACAACTGGCCTACCAGCTATGCTCTAAACTTAAGGTTTTATTTCTATTGGTACACCTTTCCATGGGCTGTAGCCCATGACTTTCATTGTTGTCATTGCTGTTGTCATGTTGTTTCCGTCTTGTCTGGTTCTTCATGACCTCATATGGGGTTTTCTTGACAGAGATACTAAAATGATTTGCCATTGAGGAAACTGAGGCAAACAGGAGTAAGCTGCCCGGGGTCACACAGCTAGGAAGTGTTGGAGGCTGGATTTGAACTCATGAAGATGAGTCTTCCTGGCTCCAGGCCCAGCATTCTATCCACTGAGTCACCTAGCTGCCCAAAGGCAAACCTAGATAAGGACAGCTTTAACTCTGGGGTTCAGGAAGTAAAGACAGAAGAACTCATGAATTTGTGGGGAGATGAGGAGGTTGAAGAAGAACCCCTGTGATGCCAATGGAGGTCCTTCCTTCAGCCCCGTCATGGACATACAGGATACACAGGTTCGTAAGGATCTGCCAGCCTAGTAAGTGGCTGGGGTAGCAGAAAGGGTAGATTGTGTGAGAACAGGGGTTCATAGCACTGCTATTAACACTTTAAAATTTTCAAACTTCAGTAAAGATACATTTCAAACATTTACAGTCTGAATTCTGGCCACCCAGGAACATCTCTCTTATGTATAACATGATCACTATGGAAATAAGTTCCTCCTGCAATATTGTTTCATTTAAGAAGCTTTCTCAGAACTAGCCTGTGATGGTCATTGGGATCAGAGGTTTATTTGATCATAGATTTGAAAGTTGCTTAGAGATCATCTATTTAACGCCCTCATTTTACAGCAGAGGAAATTGAGGCCAGTGAGGTTAAGTGAATTGCCCACAGTCACACAGATTATGACAGAGCTAGGATTTGAAAACAAGTCTTAAAGGTTTGTCTGTATTTTTACAGACCAATAGTCATGGAGAAAGCAGATTCTGACATTAATTTCTTAGTTTTCAAACTATGCTTCCTATACTCTGGCCATCATACTAATAATCATCCTCCTTCCCCTCTCACAGAACCTTGGAGTCATACCCTAGAACCACCCTGGACTCTAATAGATGAGCTTACCTAATCTTGCCTGGAACCAGGTCTCCATATCACTTCCTGGACATAACCAAACTATCTTTCCCTTCCTTATCATCTCTTCCCTCATTAGAATGTGAGCTCCTTGGAGCAGCTAGGTGGTGCAGTGAAGACAGCACTGGCCCTGGAGTCAGGAGGACCTGAGTTCAAAACTGACCTCAGACACTTAACATTTACTAGCTGTGTGACCTTGGGCAAGTCACTTAACCCCAAATGCCCTTCCTTCCCCCCCTCCAAAAAGACAAAAAAAAAAAAAGAATGTAAGCTCCTTGAGGGGAGGCATGTCCATGCTTTCTTGCATTTTTATCTTCAGCACTTAGCACAATATATTGATTCCTCATGCTAAGTACTTAATAAATGTTTTATTATTCATTAGCCATCCTATTATTCATTCAAGCTAATAGATGATAATCCGTCACAATAGAATAATATATGTAAATATAGAATAGAATGTATATGTAAATATACACATGACTTTTTAGAGTCCCTTGGACAGCAAGGAAATCAAAGCAGTCAATATTTAAAGAAATTAATTCAGACTCTGTCACCAAATGCTAAAGCTGAAGCTTAAGTACTTTGACCACATAATGAGAAGACAGGACTCATGGGAAAAGATCCTGATGTTGGGAAAGCTTGAAGGCAAAAGAAAAAGAGGATGGCAGAGGATGAGATGGACAGATAGTGTCCTGGAAGCAACAAAACTGAACTTGGACAGAGGTCAAGAGCCAGTGAAGGATAGAAGAGCCCGGCCTGCTATAGTCCATGGGGTCTGAAGAGTCAAGCACAACTGAATGACTGAACAAGTGTGTGTGTGTGTGCCTGTGTGTGTGTGCGCACGCTTGTGTGTGTATGTGTGTGTGTAGTTCACAAAAGAGAATGATGGGAGATCAGTAGGTTGGCAGCAAATCATGGAGCAACTTAAATTCCAGGAAAAGTAATTTGGACTTTAGTTGGAAATTAATTGGAAGCAGATGAAGGTTTTTGAGTATGGGCCTGACGTCATTAGGAGCTGAGCATTAGGAATATCAATCTGTTAGCAGCATGTAATATGTTAGAATTCCATTCTGATAATAACACATTCCATTCATGAAAAACCCCATGTGTTTCTTATATCTGTTTTTAAAAACTTTCCATTAGAGAGCTGACATTAAAAAAAAAACACAAATGGGATCCTTGTTAATGAAATTGCTATCTGTTTTTCCTTTCTTATGACTATTTATTTGTAACTATTTTATTCATTAAGTAATTATTAAGTGCCTACTGCTTGCAGAGTAGTAGGCTCAGGTCTGGAAGAGATACCAGAATTAAATAAGACAGTAGTTTCTACTGAGGGGTATACTGCAATATTTCAAAAGATCTGGGATTTCTTTAATATTCATATGCCCTCCACTGACAGAGATAGTAACCTCTCTTAATCTTGGTAGAGAAGGTTTCTTATGAGTGTCTTTGATTTAAAAAAAAAAAGTTAAACCTTCTGATGATGAAGATGAGAGATACATACACATTGAAATGTGTAGACAATACCAAAAAATATGATATAAAAGTTCTGAACTTGGACCAAGGAGACCTAAGAAAATCTAACATTGTCATTAGCAGGGGACGTAATCTAGGACAAATTACTTCAACAGGTGCCAGTTTCTTCATTTGTAAAATTAGACAATACATGAAAATCATTTCCAAAGCCTTTTCTAGTCCTAACAATCTATGAGACCCTGATTAATAGCAATTCACTTGGGAAAGGCTTGGATTTTTTGTTGATCCAAAGTATAAAACGAATCAACAATGAGAAAAACTAACAATCTTAGGAGGCAATTCAATTATAAATTAACAATTTTTTTTAGGCAAGAAACATAAATTAAGATCTTACTATTTGCAAGGGAGTGAAAAGACAAAAAAAAAAAAAAAGGACCAGTCTCTGCACTCAAGGGGCTTACAATACAACAGAAGGGAGGTATGCACATGTAAGTACGATGAATGAATGAATGAAAAAATGCTTATTAAGAGTTTACTATGTGTCAAGCACTATGCTAGGTGCTAGGAGTATAGACAGTAAAGCAAAACAGCTCCTGTTTTCAGGAAGCTCACCCCCTATCACAGAATCATGGATTTGGAGTTTGAAGGGATTTTTATGTCATCTAATGCAACCTCCCTCACTTTGCAGGTGAGGGAACAAGAGGTTAAGTGACTTACCCAAGGTCACACCAATAGTCAGGTAGAGTCAGAATTTGAAACCAGGACCTGTGACTCCAAATTGAGCCTCTAAGACAATACATATAAAAAAGTACAGTTACAGAACAGATGGGAAGGCTTACAAGTTATGAAGTTAGGATATATTAGAGGCAAAAGAAAGAACCAGACAGAACGCTGAGGAAAATTTGAAGAAAAAGAGGCAACTTTCAGTTGGGGATTTAAGGATTTAAAACAAGCAAAAGACAAGTGTCCAGAATAAAAACCATTTGTTCATAGGTAGGTGAATAGAATAGTTAGGGGTTGGGAAATTATGTCATAAGAGTAAAGAGCGGGAGAAGATTAGCCTGAAACTAGGAATAGGGACTGGACCCGTGATCACATTAGCCTTAGAACTCCTGGAAGAAACTCCCTCTACCAATTAGTTCTACACCCTCTCTGCAATTTAAAGTCTGCCTAGGGTAGAGCTATCATACACCCAATACTCCCTAGTGCTCCCAGACCAGATTAAAATATTACCAGAAGAGTGGGGCAGTGAATAGAGCCCTGGAGTCAGGAGGACCTGAGTTCAAATCTACCCTCAGACACTTAACACTTACTAGCCATGTGACCTTGGGCAAGTCACTTAACCCCAACTGCCCTGCCCTCCCCCCTCCAAAAAAACAAAAAAAAATTTTTTTTAATATTATCAGAAGTGCTGCACAGAATAAATAAAAATACAATAAGGCATAAATAATGTTGATATGTGGTTTTCTAAGTCAATAGTGACCACTGTTTCTATTGGAGCTTTGCACTACCAGGCATGGAACACTGAGAAGCTAAGAGATCTCCCCAGCCAGGCTCACTCAGTCTGTACCAAAGGCAGACCTTAAACCTAAGTCCTTTTGGCCTCAAGGTTGGCACTCCGTCCACTAAACCACCCTTCCTGAGGAAAAGAAGATAAAGTGAAACAGGAGAGCTGCTTTCCTACATTTGAAAAGCTGCCATCTGGAAGAAAATTATACTTATTCTTGTGTAGTTCCGGAGAGTAGAATTAGAAATGTTATAAGAAGACAGATTTCAGCTTAATATAAGCAAGAACTTCCATTTAGAAATATCCAAAAAGGAAATATGCTTCCTCATCATCAAAAACGTTCAGGCAGAGGCCGCATGACCTTACTATCAATGTGACATTGGGGATGTCTTTTAGACTCTGAATCTCAGTTTCCTCATCTGTAAAATGAAGATGTATAAATGACCTCTGAAGTCCCTTCTAATTTTCCATTTCTAATCTTATCATGCCAGGAACCACATGTCAGGGAGGCTTACAAAGGGGAATCCTGGACTAAATTCTTTCCCAACTTTGAAAGTCTATAATTTAGTGGATTCCACATAATGGAATTATTTTAGCAGATGATTTGAATCTGTCAGCTGACATTTAAAAAGGACGTGCTTTCATAAAAATAAAATAGATTTATTTTGGAAAATGACCTGCACCATATGCAATCAAGGGCTTAATGAATACTTTCTTATTAAGATGACAATAATTATGATTATAGTGTTGAAGATAATAACCCTGATAAACTTTCCAGTTTTCTGTCTGAAATCACCAGAAGGATAGAGGAGGGTTTGAAATCAACAATTTCACATTACATAGTATAGGCATCAGTCAGATAATCTTCAAACAGTCCATCATTATTTCATCATTCAATGTGGACCTTTGGATACAGAAACGCAGGTGTATATCTGAGGTCGGACCAGAGTGCTATATACATTCTGGAGATATTCCCAGTGCCTGATTTTTCAGTACTAGTCCAGTTTCACAAAAGATGTGACTGTTAGGGCATAGGGCCATGGGAAGACTACTAATTTCAGAATCAAAAGACCTGGGTTTGAATCTCTCCTCTTTTACTTAATAGCTGTAAGATCCTGGGAAAGTCTTAACCTCTCTGAATCTCTTTCTTCTACAGCCACAGCTATGGTGTGGTGGTAGGGTGGTGGGGTCTTTGCCCCCAGGGCATTGAAATTTATAGGGTTCTGAAAGCACTTTCAATTTCTTTACCAGAAGGAATGAAACAACTGAGCTGAACACCTACTAAGTAATAATAATTGGTTAAGATGGGAACACTACCAGGTGGTACACTTCCTTGCCAACACCACCTCAATTGCACTCCAGCTGAGCTCCCCCATCCCCATCCAAATGAGTTCCCACACACATTTGCTCTCCCCAATCTCCCTGACGCAGCCTCCCCCATAGAGTCAGTCTTCTTTGTATCCAGAGGTCTCAGCTCACTCAATCCACTGTGTTGGGACCTCTGTTTCTCTCCCACAAGATCCCTCCCCACATAAGACCCTGTCTTTTTGCATGTGTACGTCTACACACACACACACACACACACACACACACACACAAACACATAGATTTTATCTTGGCAAGTTGATTCGAGGTCATATTTCATGCTGTTTGCTACAGGTGCCAAAATTGCTATACACAATTGCTTCCCTCATCTGCTATGCAATTCAACACATATTAAACACTTGTACAGTGTGAAGGACCCTGTTGTAGGACAGTGGACGCAAAGATAGCTGTGACATAGATCCTGCTTTTAAGAACCTTACAACAGTATGTTTGTAGAAATGAATTGAATTGAGTTTTTTAAAAAACAGGGACACATATAACTATGACAGAAGGGAGAATGTAAGAAGTGCAAGGAACAGACCCACACAACGTGATACAAGAAATTTGAAAAAATGACTTCTTTTTTGGGGGGTGGGCACTTATAATCAGAAAAATCTTCATGAAGGAGGTAGCCTCTGAGTCAGACTTTAAAATCAGAGAAGGATTTCAGCAGGCTGGTGAGGATAGGGCTGGGCAGAGACTTTAGAGATTCAACTCCCTGATTTTACATATTAGGAAACTGAGGCCTGGAGATATAAAAGTAATATCATAGAGTCGGAATTTGAACCCATGCTCCCTACTAAATCCAATGTTCTTTCCACTCACCGTAATTCTAGGAATGTGGTGATAATGTGAATCAAGGCATGAAGAAGAGAGAGGGCAGAATGAGAATAAAGAATGAAGAGTAGACCACTTTGGATAGAGCATGAAGGATATAGTGAGGTTGGAAAGGGAGGATGAAATCAAATTGTGGCAGGCCTCAAATGCTAGGATAAGGAATTAAATTCAGATGGCAAGGGAAATCCTAATACTTGTCCTACGTCTCATGGGGTTGTAGTGAGAAGAATGCTATGAATTAATTGTATGAGAGGCCTTTGGTGGGGTGAAAGAGGAGAGGTGGAGGATGTTATGTCTAATCATGTCACCCCTCACCCCGCTCAATAGATTCCTGGGTTTCCTTTTGCCTCTAGGAGCAAAGGCAAAATGTTCTGCTTTGGCATTCAAAATCCTTCATAACCTAACCCCCTCCCATCTTTCCAGTCTTCTTACACCCTATATCTAAACACATACCCTTTGATCCACTGGCCCTACCCTCCATTTTTGATACTCCAAAATCTGTTTGGATTTTGTGCCATCATTTTGGATACTACAAAAATGTTTGGATTCTCCATTTTGGTTCTGGGCATTTTGCTCTGGCTAGAACATTGTCCCTTCTCATGGCTACCTACTAGCTTCCTTTAAGTCCCGTCTAAAATCCCATCTTCTACAAGAAGCCTTTCCTAACCCCTCTTAATTCTAGTGACATTTCTTTTCCATTATCCCTTATTTATGCTGCACGTAGCCTGTTTTTGCATACTTGATTGCTTTCTCTCTCCTTAGATTGTAAGCTCCTTGAGGGCAGGGACTGTCATTTGCCTCCTTTAGTATCCCTCCAACTTAGCACAGTGCCTGGCACATAGTGGGCACTTAAAAATGTTTATTGACTGATGATTGCCATTATCATTATCATCACAATCATTCCTACAACATTCATAGTTGCCCATGGGCTCAAATGTATTTCTTGGATGGTTTGGCAATGCTCAAAGAAACCCAGTTAGAAATATGCAGAGATTTGTGAACATCTACAATGCCCCAAATTGGGCATAGATAAATTTGTTAGGGAATAGGAAAGGGAGGGCCAAGTGTTCTCCTTTGGAGCAACTTCCTCATTCCAGGTGCCCCCAAATCAAAGAATATCAGAGAAGATCATCTTATATGGTTCATCTAGAATATCACTCTATATACTGATGGGGAAACTGAGGATTAGGAAGGTGAAGGTCACACAACTGTTGATTGCTATTTACTACCTATTACTCAGTTCCTCATTTATAAAAGGAGGCAATGGGACTAAGGTCTCTAAAGGTCCCTTTGAATTCTAAATCTAGGATTCTGTGAATGAGGACAACTCTATCTAAAACTAAAAACAAACCAGGCAGGTGTCCCAGTTTTGATAAACTGGTCCAAAGTGGTCTCCCCCACTCCAGGTTCTAAGGCTCAAAGCTTTCAGCCGGATGCAGATGATTTGTCCCACCCACAGGAAGATCTGGAGGTGTCTCTGCCCTTTTGCTTAAACAGTTCTTGGAACCAGCAGAAACAACTATTATGCATCAGCTAATTCATTCACCCACACTAGGAGAAAACAAAAGCTGCTTAGATCTCCCAAGGCTCAGCTAATAACCCAGCTTTCAGATACGAATGCATCTGCTTTCTGAGCCTAGAGTCTGGGAGAGGTACTGGAATAAGAGAAGGGAGAAAGGTGGATGGATCTCCAATTCCAGCAGAAAATGTACACACAAATCCTTCCATAAAGTCCTTTCCCAAACTAGTTTGGTCAAATCTGATCCCTTCGTGTATGGGGGCATGGAGAATTCTTGTCACCATAACATGCAAAATAAAGGATACAGGCAATCTTTTTCCCAATACCAGCTTTGTAAGAGGGAATTTTGGGGTATCATTCAGACAATGTGCTCTCCTAGTTACTCCCCAGCAGAGACCCAGATCTGTGAAGGCCCAAGCTGAGGCAGAAAGATGTCATGCAAATCTGACAGAGCCAGCCCCGTGATTGATAACGGAACCCAGGAACCCAATCAAGATCATAAGGACATCATTCTAATGCTGGAAGGGACCTCAGAGATCAACTAATGCAACCACTTTACTTTACATTTAAGGAAACTGACCCAAAGAGGTAGGTAAGAGACTTGCCCAAGGTCACACCGGTAGAGGAAGTGCTTGCTCCTTGGCCAGGCTTTCCACTTTGTATCCTACATGGAAGCCTGAAGGGACAACTAGGTGGTTCAGTGGATAGAACTCTGGTCCTAGAGTGAAGAAAACCTGAGTTCAAACCTGGCCTCAGACATTTGCTAGCTGTGTGACCCTGAGCAAGTCACTTAACCCTGTTTGCCTTATTCTCCTCATCTACAAAATGAGCCGGAGAAAGAAGTGGCAAACTACTTCAGGATATTTGCCAAAAAACCCCAAATTGGGTCACAAAGAGTTGGACATAACTGAAAAATGACTGAACAACATGAAAACCCATAGAGCAAGGGCTACATTCCCTGAAGAGGAATTCCATTCTGGGAAAGGTTTATCACCAGGACAGCATCCATCCACCCAAGAGGACTGATTAAGCATGTGCTGCTTCGAGTTTGCATGGGATGGTGGCAAACACACTGGGTTTGGAGTCAGAGGGCTCCAAGCTCCTACCTGCTGCTTTGTCCCTCTCTGACCCGAGTTAACTCTCTTCACTTCCCTAGGCCTCAGTTTCTCCATTTAGAAAATAAAGATTTTTAGAAAAGATCATCTCTAAGTTTCCTGTCAGTTCTAAATGCGAGTGTCCGGGACTTCTCTGACTCAAAGGTGTACAAAATGGAAGACACATTCCTTGCCTCAAGGATTTTGTAGTCAATCATGGAAGACCAAATTAGCATAGAGGAGAATCAGAACAAGACAACGGGAATTATTCAGAATGAAGTGGTGCAGCTTAAAGAGCCCTTGATTTGGATCCAGCGGGCCTGCCATTGTTGAACTATGTAAATTGATATCTCTTGGCCTCAGTTATCTCATCTGTAAAAGGGGGTAACGATGGCACCTTCTTCTGAGAGCTGTTGTGGAGATGAAATGAGACAATGTGTACAAAGGGAGAGCAATTCTTAAATTGCTCCATAAATCTAAGCTATCATAATAACAACAACTAGCATTTATATGATTGCATCTAATTCGATCCTCACAGCTACCCTGTGAGGGAGGGACTATTATTATCCACATTTTACAGATGAGATCACTGACACTGAGGTGATAAAGTGACTTCTCTAGGATCACAAAGCGCATAGGTGTCTGAGGCAGGATTTGAACTCGGGTCTTCCTGATTCTAGGTCCAGCACTCTATCCCCTACACCAACTGCCATTTGCTTTATGTATGTACAAGACATGCCCTGAATAATGTTATCCCTCTAAGCCATGATTATCTTTCCTGATCCTCTATTAGCACACTCTCACTCTTGAAATTAACTATGAATTACTTTGTGTATACTTGTGTTTAGTAACTTGTATAAATGTATTCTCCCCTCTCCTCCAGTAGAATTTAAGTTCCTTGAGGGCAGGAATTGTTTTTGTTTTTGAATCCCCAGCATATAGCACAGATTCTGGCACATAATAAATATTTAATAAGTGTTTATTTGATTGAATTGTTGGATATTTTTTTTCATATTAACAGTAGACATTTAATAAAATACTTGTTGATTGACTGAATAAGCCATTCATGAAAACCTAAACTCCATCACAAAGTCCAGAAACCCACTAGATTCAGCTGATGTCTTATTTAAAACACAGCTCCTGTGGAACTCACTGCAACAGTCAGTGAGTCAATAAACATTGATTAAGCATCTACTGTTTGCTAGGCACACTGATATTCACCATCCAACCTTCTGTATACTGTATTGTGGCTATCAAGGCACAGGTGACTGAAAACTGCATCTCCCTGCAGCCCTACTAGCCTCTCTAAACTTAGCTTTAGTGGGATCGCAAACAATAGTCTAGCCCTGGGTTTTTTAGAAGCACTTTAGCTCAGTGAAACCTTGTAGAGTTTTTTCTGTACTAGTTTAGACCTCAAATACAAGGTCATTTCCACTCCAATGAGAAGTCAGAGAAGGACTAGAAAATTAGCATGGCCCCATACAGGGATGGTATATCAGAGGCACAATGGGATAATGAATGAAATGGCCTTGGAATCAAGAAGAACTAGGTCCAAATACCACCTTTACCATTTACTAGCCATGTGACCACAGACAAGTCACTTAACCAGTCAAACCTCAGCATCCTATCAGTTAAAAGACTGGACTAAATAGAAGTCCCTCTCAACTCTAGATAATAACTAATAATAATAATAGCTAGCATTTGTATGATGCTTCAACATTTATAAAGTATTTTCCAAGTATCTCATTTGATCCTTACAACAGCCCTGGGAGGTAAGTGTTGTTATTATCTCATTTTACAGTTCGGGAAACTGAGGCATACAGAGGTTAAAGTGCCCAGGATCACATTATTAATACCTGAATCCAAGTCCAGCACTCTATCCAATGTGCCACCTGTGAAGGTGAAATTTTATCACCCCCCCCTAATTTTGTGCTTTCCCCAGACTAATCGATGACCTTAACAGATATAACTGTAAAATGTCATATCTTTATTCCTTCTGAATCCCCCTGGTTAATGACTGTAGTGATTTCTAGAATGAATTGTTGCCCAGAGCCGCTTTGTAGCAATTAAAAACTGTCATAAGAAGGCCCACTTCTTTACTTGCGTGCTGATACCACTGCAACAATGTTGTCTCCATGGGAACAGGTGGGAGCCGTCTTGGGGGGGCTGGGGAGTGGATGAGAAGAGCACATGCCAGAATGGAATGAGAAATATTCGCAGAAGATGTTGCAATTGATAGCATTTTGCCAGAACCATGTTATTTACCTTCTGCTAGACGAATATTCCCTACCTGACTAGCAATGGCTTATTTTCATTATTATTCTGTATGGGAAGCCTGGCCATAGCAGAGTGACACCGATATGGATTACCTCTGGATACCGTGGTTCTCTCTACCGTGGTCAGAGCCAAAATATTTGCATCCTTGCACCTCTGATTAAAAAGTTGGCACGAAAACAAAAGTGGCCTCCATTCAATTTGTTTTCAAGTCACTGAACGGGGAGATTAGCCAAAGAATGAGCAGAATATAGAAAAGCAAGAGGCAGAGCCTGAGCCCATCAGCCCAGTCCTCACTTAAGAACCCAAGTCATTCTGACCTTTCACAGCAAATAACTGGAAGAGAAAATGAAAGTTTAATGATGCTGGCCGACTTGTTACAGTGATTGCAATAAATTCCCAGCAAATTGCAGACTGCGGCATGGCACAGGTAAGCTGCTTTCTCAGGGACAAGAATGAATATTTTGTAAAGGACAAAAAAGGCAGGGGAACCCAAAAGCAGAAGAGAAATATGACAGCTCCCTCTGGTTCTGAAAGAGAATAAGAATTAGGCCAGAGGAGGAAGGATCCAAGTATCATAGTTGTGGTTCTGTTGACCCTGAATACACATACACACACATACACATACACATACATGAATGTGTCTATAGGGTAGCTAGATGGTGCAGTAGATAGGATGCCAGACTTAGAATCATGAAAACATGAGTTCAAATCTAGTCTCAGACATTTAATAGCTGTGTGACCCTGGGTAAGTCATTTAACCCTGTTTGCCTCAGTTTCCCCATCTGTAACATAAGCTGGAGAAGGAAAGAGCAAACTCCTCCAGTATCTTTACCAAGAAAACCCTGGGGTCAGGAAGAGTGTGAAATGACTGAATGACAAAAATATGTGTCTATATGTATTTATATATATAAAATATATCATATTATATAATATAACCCCTTTGGCTATCTAATAAAGTCTATGGACACTTTCTTAGAATGATGTTATTCAATGCATTAGAAGAACATGTGTAGAATTATGAAAAAATATATATGGAAATAGTTATTAGGAACAAAGTTGATGTGCATTAATTAGGGAATAGCTAAACGATTGTGGTACAAACGTAATGGAATAATACTCTACTATAAGAAATTAGCAATATAATGAATACAGAGCAACATGGAAAGAGTTGCATGAACTGAGGCAGAGTGAAGAAAGCAGAGCCAAGAAAAACAATGATTACAACAATGTAAGCAGAAAGAACAATCCTCAAAAATAAATGTTAAAAGGATATCACAGAACTATAAAGAACAAGTATATCTCTAAAGAGAATATATGAGAAGATACTCCCTATCCCCCCTTATAAAGAGGCAAAAGGTCCGTAAGTCGTACATTGCACATGCTTTCAAACTTTTTAAATGCATTGAACAGTTTTACTGATTTCTTCCTTTTCTTTTTTTTAATTTTTAAAAAATCAGAAAAGACTAATCACAGAAGAATTATATGAGCTGAACCTTTGAAATGAGTCAAATATTCTAAGAGAAGGAGGTAAGGAAAAAGTGTTTTCCAAGCATGGAGAACAACAGCCTGGGCAAAGGCACATAGGCTGGAGATGGAATACTAAGATCAAGAAATAGAAAATAGGGGGCGGCTAGGTGGCACAGTGAGTAGAGCGTTGGCCCCAGAGTCAGGAGGACCCGAGTTCGGTTCCAGCCTCTGACACTTAACACCCACACAAAAATACTAGCCATGTAACCTTGGGCAAGTTACTTAACCCCAATTGCCCTAAAAAAAAAAAATAGAAAATAGGCTGGAACATAGATTGTATTGACTAGGAGGTTTGGGGGAGGAAGAGGGGAGAGATATGGATTATTTTTTGTATATGTTTAACCTGACAGCCTATGAATGTCCAATAGGCACTTGGTTTTGAGGAATCAGAGCTTAAGAGAGAGGCTAGGCCTAGATTCATAAAGATAGGTAGAAGTCATAGGTGCAGAGATAATTAGTGAACTAATGAGCAACTGATGAGATCACCAACAGAGAAGAAGAAAGGAAGGAAGGGAGGGAGGGAGGGAGGAAGGGAGAAAGGGAGGAAGGAAAGAAGGAAGGAAGGAAGGAAGGAAGGAAGGAAGGAAGGAAGGAAGGAAGGAAGGAAGGAAGGAAGGAAGGAAGG
>NW_027185616.1:5772136-5789708 GCF_028583685.1 Petaurus breviceps papuanus | reverse complement strand
AGGAAGGAAGGAAGGAAGGAAGGAAGGAAGGAAGGAAGGAAGGAAGGGAAGGAAATGAAGCCAGGGACTCTGAGCTCCATGAGTTTTGAAGATGCCTGTTGACAATAACACTCTGAAACAATGTGCCAACTGAGTGTCAAAGGCATGTGCTGGGGCAGCCAGGTGGCGCAGTGAGTAAGAGAGCCGGCCCGGGAGTCGGGAGGACCCGAGATAGTTCCAGCCTCAGATACTTAGCACCCACACAAAAATAACTGGCCGTGTAACCTTGGGCAAGTTACTTAACCCCAACTGCTTTTTTAAAAAAAGGCATGTGCTAATGAGCCACCTTTGTGGAGACATTGATGAGGGAAATGAATGAAAGTTTGCATACTGTGTATTGAAAGGTTGGTTTTGTTTGTTCAGGTGCGGCCTACTCTCTACAACTAAAACATCCTAGTCTCCAATCCCATCCTTTGCCCTGAGTCTCTTTCAATAATGGAATAAACATTTGTACTATAACAGCTACTAAATACCAGACATTGCTAAGTTCTTCACAAATATAACTACATTTGATCCTCATAACAACTCTTTGATGTAGGATCTATTATTATTATTCCTATTTCACAGCTGAGAAAACTGAGGCAAATAGAGATTAAGGGTCTTCTCATGGTCACGCAGGTAGTCAAGGGTCTGAAGCCAGATTTTGGTCTTCCTGGTTCCAGGCCCAGTGTTCTATCCACTTACACCATCTAGCTGTTTCAATAGCTAGCTTGAGTTGAGCTGATTTGTTTTTCAGTTGAGTCTGACTCTTTATGACCCCTTCTGGGGTTTTCTTGGCAAAGGTACTGGGGTAATTTTCTGTCTCCTACTCCAGCTCATTTTATAAATGAGAAAACTGATGAGGCAAACAGGGTTGTGACTTGCCCAGGGTCACGCAGCTAGTAAGTGTCTGAGGCCAGATTTGAACTCATAAAAGATGACTCTTCCCAACACTGGGACTGGTGCTCTATCCACTGCGGTACCCAGCTGCCTAGCAGCCCACAGCCATCCTAAGAAATATTAGTCATAAATTCAGGTCTGGAAGGGACCTCAGAGATCATCGAGCCTACCCCCCTCATTTTACAGATAAGGAAACTGAGGCCCAGGGAGTTTAAGTGACTTGCCCAAGGATACCAAGTCAGGATTCTAATCCAGGTCCTCTTAACTTCAAGTTCAAGGCTCTTCACATTGTCTTCTCCAATACCAACCTGTTACTGGCATTCCAACCCCTGGGTGGTTAATGTGCAATTTTTATTAAACAGTTTATAGTAAATAATCCCTTATCAATTTGTTGTTTTTAGGATGTTCCCTAATGCAAATTTAATACCACTTTGTTGGAAATCATTGGAACAGCAAGGTTTCTAAGTGCCTGCTTTATAGTAAAGATGACCTACTTTGTTGTTCTGGGCCTTGGGTAGTAAATCTCCTATGACCTTATCTAATGATTTTTTCCTCCCTTAGTTCAAAAACATCATCATAGCTTGTGGTCAGGAGGTGATTAAGTGTGTTCCTTAACAGCTCTCAACAGATGATATTATTTATGTCTCATTATTCTCCCCCTATCACTGATCTGGGTAATAAAGAGTCTGGCTCACAGCTATTAGCTCTGGTTAATCTGTCATGATGGGCTCCATCCTCCATTAGAAGGATTATGCTGAATTGTGCTTATCATCAGAGATGCATCTGCAACCAAGGCTTCTCACCTTGACCTTCCCTCACATTCCTTCTCTCTTTGGTCTGAACTTCACTTGATGGTAATACTTTTTGGAGGGAGATTTTGGTAGGGAGAAAGTTTCCAATTAACCATGGTCTATTTCTCTAGCTAAGCTTTTGGAAAGCAGGAATTGTGTCCCCTAATTTAAGGAGTTTGTGAATTTGGATGGGGAAAAATATATTTTTATTTTCACTAACCTCTAACTGAAATTTAGAATTCCTTTCAATTATGAATGTGAGCAGCAAGTTATTATTCTGAGAAGGGGTCCATACAGTTCAAAGTACTAAAAGGGGTCCATGAAGCAAAAAAGGTTCATAAGAAGTCCTAATCTAATCCCAGCCTCCTCCATTTTACAAATGAGGAAATTGAAGTAAAGTGACTCACCCAAGGTCACTATTTTACCATTCCAGTAAATAGAAAAGTTGAGATTTGAACTCAGGCATTTTGTCTTCAGATTCAGTGTTCTTGACATTATTGTGCCATATTGCATTCTACTTGCTAATTTGTCTGTTGATTCTCTCCTAGAATATTTGTAAGCATATACTGCAATCTGATTGGCATATTGGCAAGGAGCATAAGAGGCTATAGGAATGAACAATGGGTAAGGAGACAACCTCTAAGCTATTCCCCATCTCCACCACCAACTTTCCCTAAACTTAACTCTTCACTTCCCAGTCTCCTTCCCTACCCCTAACTTCTCACTGTCCCTATCCCTAATTCCTCACCTTCCCTACCAATAACTCCCATAACCCCCTGCCCACATGATCTTATTCACCCCTCTCTCATCACATCCCCTGATATTTAGCTCAGGGGTGGGAACCTGTGGCCTCGAGATTGTCTTCTAGGTCCTTGGGTGCAGCCTTTTGACCAAGTCCAAGTTTTGCAGAACAAATCCTTTTATTAAGGGGATTTGTTCTGTGAAGTTTGGATTCAGTCAAAGGGCTGCACTTGAGGACCTAGCAGGCCACATGTGGCCTTGAGGCTACAGGTTCCCCACCCCTGATAGCCCTTTGCATTTTCCCCTATTTCCTTATCTCTCATCTCCCCGTTAAACTTGCCATCTTACACCCACTTTTTCTTCTCTATCCCCTTCCCCCAATACATACACTAAAACCTCCTAATGTGTTGGATAGTTTGCAAAAATTCATAAATATCTTTTTTTAAAGCAATTGGGATTAAGTAACTTGCTCGAGGTTTCACGGCCAGTTATTTTGTGTGGGTGCCAAGTATCTGAGGCCGGAACCAATTCCGGGTTTCCCAACGCCGGGGCCAGCGCTCTCACTCACTGTGCCACCTGGCCACCTCAAAATTCATAAATATCTTGAATGTTCAACAGTTAAGTCGCCCATGCCATGTCAGAGGAGGCATCTGACATTGAAAACCATAGGTTGTAGCTTCCTTCAATGTAAAGTTCATCTCATTGGTTTAAGGATTCTTTCTCCATCATGAAAGATTCTGATTCATGCTGGTGTTCTCATTCTGTGTGGTTATTGACCATATCCTTCCATTAATCACATAAAAAAAATCTACCCAATGTGCAAAATACCCTTTTAAGTGCTTTAATATTTTCTGCATTGTGGCAGCTAGGTGGCTCAGTGAATAGAGCACCGGCCCTGGAGTCAGGAGGACCTGAGTTCAAATATTACTTCAGACGCTTAACACTTACTAGCCATGTGACCTTGGGCAAGTCACTTAACCCCAATTGCCCTGCCTTCCCCCCTCCAAAAAAAACAACAAAATTTCCTGCATGACAGTGTGCTTCTAAATGCATAGTTCCAAAAGTGGGTGATACTGCCTGGGGGTGCTAGAATAATCCCAGAGGATAGTAGTAGCCATCGTAGGCAGTTAATAAAAGAATAAGGGGGCAGTGGAAGCATAGGGAAAGAAGAGAAGAAAATTTTGAAAAACTTCGTACACGTTTCATCTGTTGTGTAACAGAGCGATTACATTATTTTCCAAATAAGCACACAAAATGAAAGTTATAACTAATCAGTGATCAAGTCTACCCACAGGTCTTAACAAGCAGCTGTTGGCAGGTGAGCCTGTCACACATTGTCAGGAAGTCCAGCAAGCATCATCAGGAATGTGTGCATGCAATGACTTATTTACAAATATGATACTATTCAGTTACATGATTCAGTATTGTATTGTATCATCAAAATTTCAGTGCAGGAAAAAACCCACAAATTTACAATAAATTATTAAATTTAAGATGCATCATTTTTTAAAATATATATTTTATATTTTTTGAAATTATGCATATTTTTTTTTTTAAAAAACTACTAAAGGGTTAAATAAAGTAGATTTTCATGGAGGGCACTGAGTAATTTTTCTTTTTTTGGAAAGGGAATGGTAGGCCAAATAAGTTTGGGAACCTCTGTCCTAGAGCTATCCATCTGTTCTCCCTTGCTTTGCCTATATGACTGGCCCATCTCCATTTCTGATTGTACATATCTGTAATGACATCTTTTATATCACTTGCAATAGACCTCAGAAGTACAAGATGGGGAAATAGTATAAAGTAGTTCCTCTGAAAAAGATGTGGGGGTTATAGTGGACCATGAGCTCAGCATACATCAACAATGAAGAAAAGAAAGCTAATTCAATCTTAGGCTACATAGAGAAATGTCATAGCATCCAAGAAAATAAGGTTTCACTGCACTCTGTCCTGTTTAAACCACATTGGGAGCATTGTGCTCTGGTCTGGGTAACACGTTTTAGGAAGGATGTTAATAGATTGCCAAAAGAAAGGCAAACAAGATGGCAAAGGGCTTAAAGTTCATTCCATGCATGAGTAGGTTGAAGGATCATGACATCATAGATTTAGAACAAGAAGGGACCTCAGAGACTAAATAGGATGTTTAGCCCGGAGAAGACTCAAGGGGAACATGATAACTGTCTTAAAGCATTTGAAGAGCTTTCAAGTGGAAGAAAGATTAAGCTTGCTCTGTTTGGTACCCAAGGGCAGAACTAGGAACGATGGTTAGAAGCAGGAAAGATGCTAATTTCAACTTTGTGTGAGGGAAAAACCTCCCAACAAGTAGTAGAATGGGATTTCTCAGAAAGCAATGAGTTCCCCCTTATAGGAGGCCTTCAAGAAAAGGTTACATGACCATCCTGAGTGTGTCCTAACTGGGCTTTTTCAGGTATGAGTTGTGCACACTAAATGATCTTTGACCCTTCTAATTTTGGAATTCTGTGATTCTGACACTAATTTAATTTCATCTGTATATATTATACTGATATATATGTATATGTGTACATATACATATATGTGTGTGTGCGTGTGTGTGTATCAATAGATCAGTTACCAGAAATGAGAAAGAACATGAAAGCATACCATTACACCAAAATCTGCCTAGCTCTCCACTTCCTGAATTGGGTATTAAACCCTGAGCCCTCCTTCCCCCCCTCCTTTTTTTTTAATCTCTCTTTTTCATTACTTTCTACCTTTTATGATCTGGCTGCTCCTGACTTCACTTGAACAACGATCCATAATGAGAGGTGTTAGGGGCTGGCTTGACGCCAACACACTGTTAGTATAAGTTTGATTTGCAGATGAAATGAGACACTCATAAGTCATTGAACAGCTAAGTAAATGAATTTTACTTTGTCCTGATACACAGTGTCCCAAAAGTCTTTACACCTTAAAATATTAAATAAATGAATAAATGAAAATTAAGTAAATATTATAGCTATAATAGCTTAAAACTGCACTAAGACTTTTGGGACACCCTGTAGAGCAAGGATATGCAACAAGAATACAAAGATAGTCATCTACTATTGATGTATAGCCCCCTCCCAGATTCTGTATGGAAAACATCAAGATGTTGAGACTCAGGTACTCTCCAGACATCCATCAGGCCAACCAGGTCCCTTTCCATGTGCTTGGGATTTTTCGTGCCTTAAAGTGTCTAGGAAGCAACATCAAGGGAGGCAGGGGCCAATCAGGGACCGGCACAACTTTGTCACTTTTTAGAGAAAAGTAATCTCTGTTGAGGGGCAGCTGGGTGATACAATGGGTAGTGTGCCAGGCCTGGAGTCAGGAAAACTCATCTTCCTGGGTTCAAATCTGACCTCAGACACTTAGTAGCTGTGTGACCCTGGGTAAGTCACTTAACCCTATTTGCCTCAGTTTTCTTATCTGCAAAATGAGGTGGAAAAGGAAATGGCAAATCACTCCAATAATCTTTTCCAAGAAAACCCCAAAGAATTTGGACATGACTGAAAAATAACCAAAGAACATCAACCATCCTTGCTGAATCTCTGTTACAGGAGGAGAGGGGAACCCTGATAGATATTGGGCCTGTCACAGAAGACAAAAACAATTTATAAAACCCAACGTAGCACTCAGTAGGAAGTTGATTTAAAGCTGTAGACTGATCAGATGTTAGGGACATGAGAGCCACAGCTCTCAGACACCAACAGAAGTACCTCCCTGTCTAGGATCACCAGTTCTCTGAAATTAGGGTTTTGCTTCTCTTTTTCAATCAAGTAACTTTGTCTTGTTATCATCTTGACTCTCCAAGCTTTGAACTAAGAAGAGTTAGGTCAAAGGCATTGAATTTTTCCCCAGGGCAATCTAACATCAAATAATCAACTTCAGCCCAGGACCCAGCAGCAAGCATATCTGGGTCTGTGCTAATCCAGCCTGAACAAGAATGGGTCATCATCACCCCACTCTCTCCTCTTCTACCATGTGTGCCAGGTTGACTGAACCCAGAAAGGAGGAAGGGTCCTTGCCCTAGAGCCTCTCTATGAGCAGAGCAGATTCAAAGTGCCTTCTGATGGGCACATAGACTCTTTTTCTGGGTAAAACAAGTTTTGCTCTGCCATATTATATCACTTAGTGCCTGATTCTCCCTATGCCTCAGTAATTCTCCTGTTCACATTTGTACACTTAAGGTGTGTCAAAACAATGTCAAATATCTCAAAGGAAAAATGAAATCCCATCTACCATCCATTCCCCAATATCCAGATGTTTCCCAATTACCCAAATGTTTCCCAAATATCCAGATACTTGACACCAGTTTACCTGACCTTCCTCTTCCTGGCATCCCCCATGTCCAGAGAGTAAATCCTTCTAAAATCCCTTATTTCATTTCGAACTCAGGTGAAGTACCACCTGCTACAAGAAGCCTTCCCTTATTCCCACTCACTCCCAAGTTCTACTGTCTCTTCCACCCTTAAAATCACCTTGCCTTGATTGTGTGTGTGTATGATATATATGTATGACATGTATATGAATGAATGAATATATGTATATAAATATGTGAACTCTCCCCTGACAGAAGGACCAGGACTATTTCTTTATATCTAAAGTATGCTGCACATAGTAGGTATTTAATAAACATTTGTTAGTTATTTTTCATTGACTAATTGATATAGCCCAACTAGTCCAGTCATCTTGATGATGGGATGATTGATCTTACATATACACACATGGGGGAGGGGGGGGGAGAAAGAGAGAAAGAGAGACATACAGAAAGAGAGAGAGATTTAATCTAAGTAAATTGAGATTATGTAGAACTGAAAGACCAGTTACCCAAAATCATGTCTCGATAGTCCTCTGCTTTCAGGATCAGGTAAATCTTCATTTTTTTTAATCTTCTGTTTCTCAGGGCCAGAGCTCTCTTGGTAATGTTATTATAAAATCTCCATGAGTTCATTTTTCTTGTTAACACTGATAGACCCAACAGAGAAATAGCTTCCTAGCCTTCAAGGGCACTGCAGAGGAATGGGTGGTGCATTACCAGCTACTCATCTCTCATGTCTGGACTGCAAAAAGAAGGGACAGAAAACTTGGCTCTAAAGGTCAGTTGGGAGGGACAGGTAGGTGTTGGAATATACCTAGCTCAAGGAATATGGAAGACTCCATTCAGTGGGAAATAGTGGGACTCGACTATAAATTAGGAGATTCAAATTGTAGTTCTGGCTTCGTAAGGGCAATGAAATACCCATAGCAGCTGCTATGAATATGCATAGGTATTCCCAGGGTTTGTTTGCAAAATATAATAGACTCTCCTCCTCCAAGACAAAAACAAAATATTTATTTGGGACATTGCTATTAGGATACCAGAAAGCAAGGTTTAGCAAGGTATACTTATCACTAATCCAGGAAGCGCCAGACATCTCAGGCATTCTCTCCATCAAGCCTCCCCAAAAGCAAGTTCCCCTGAGCAAGTTTTTCCTTCCACTAGCTTCCCTCTCAGCCCAAGGCTCTCTCAGCCCACACCTCTACCTCCAAGCAATACAATATATACAATTTCCAGTCAAAGATTTGATTGGCTTAGTGCTGAGAAGATTGGCAATGAGCATTTAATCAGAAAGGTGTGGGGATCCCTGTGGCCCAGAGCCTAATTAGCTCTGTCTCAGAGCTCCATGTGAGGTTTATTAATGGGTGGGAAAGATCTTGTATGCCATTAAACTTACAAGCTCTTCTCTTAACTTGTGACCTTGGGAAAGTCATTATCATTATAAGAAGGAGTTGAAGGAACTGGGAATGTTTAGAGCTTATATCAGATTGCTCACTTTTTGGGGAGAGGAGGGAGGGAGAGAAAATTTTAACACTCAAAATCTTGTGGAACTGAATGTTGTAAACTAAAAATTAATAAATAAACTTATTCATAATCCCATTCATGTCACTCCTCTGCTCAAAAATCTTTAATGGTTCCGTATTATATGTTGACTAAAGCTCAAACATCTTTGCTTGGCCTTCAATGCCTTCCATAATTTAGTGTCATTCTGAACTTTTGCCTTATTTCATAGTTCTCCTTTCACAAAACTATTTTCTCTCCCTAGAACATGCCCAGTCTATACTGTCTTCCTTTGAACATGCTATTTTCCATGACTAGAAAATCCTTCTTCCTCATCTTCACCTGTTGAATTCCTACCCACCCTTTGTGTGTTGTGGTTTGTCCTTCATTCTCAAAGAGGACCATGGCATCAGGAAGATGATACCATGACTTGCAATTGAATTGGATTTAAGTGCAAGAGGACTTTGCAAAGTCACCAGCCTCCCTTTGCTCACCAGAGTCATCTGGGTCCAGTGGCAAGATATAGATCAAGATAAGTGGAGATGGCCCAGGATGCAGTGGGAGACCTTGGCTGTTTTAAGCTAAGGTCTTTGAGTGAGGCAATGTCCATTCAGCAATTAGTCCTATTTAAGAAGTTAGTCAAGGAGGGGCGGCCAGGGGGCTCAGTGATCAAGAGCACTGGCCCCAGAGTCAGGATGACCAGGGATCGAATCCGGGTTCTGATACTCAGCACCACACCCAGAAATAACTGGCCGTGTAACCTTGAGCAAGTTACTTAACCCTGATTGCTTTAAAAAAAAAAAAAAAAGAAGAAGTTAGTCAAGGGACAACCCCTTTAATCAAAAAAAAAAAAACTGGAAGGGGAAGACTCTCAGGGTCGCTGTCTGAAAGAGAAACAATTTTAGAGCCCAAGTGAAATGCCACTTCCTACATGAAGCCATCCTTTCTTAAGTTCCTCCCATAGTGACTTTTTCTCTCAGACCTCGTAACATTATGCTTTGAAAATCTCTCACATACTCTCCTTTTTTTTATCATCATCTATGTGCATCACATTCCCCTATTAGACTATAAACTGCATAAAGACAGAGACATTTTATTATCTAAACTACAAATTTTTCCCATTTTCTAGCACAGTATACGTGCACAACAATGTCCTGTGTTCTCAACAATATACCTCTCATTAGAAAGCCTTTGAAATATTTATTGATATCTTTTGTTTTTATATCACCTTTGCTTCTGAGTATATCCCACTTCTTCTGCTCCTTGGTGCCTCTGCCTAGATTTTCCATGAGCTTTATGTCAACGTTAACATTTTGTATGCAGCAGCTACGTCTGGTCTCATATCCTCTGCATTGGACAGGGGCATAATGATGTCTGGAAGTGTCGATAGTCTGGATACTGAGTGGGAATGAGTTCCTGCCATTTCTTTATACCCACAGCACCAATGTAACAAAGAATAAGAAAAAGGAAAAAGCAGGTGGGCAAAAATCAACATATCAATATATCAACCTGACAGTGTAAAATAATAATAAGCTAACATATATATATAGTTATATAGTGCATGAAGGTTTATGTTTCCCATATACCATTTTATTTGATCCTTAAAACAACCTTGTAAGTGTATGCAAAATCCATGGCCACAGTCTTTTGCCTCTGCAAAGAAGATTTCTAGAACTTTTTCAGACAAACTATGCCTCTTGTTTGGGGACTAAAGGCATAGAAGACACGTATGAGAAAAGGTGGTCATTTAGCCAGACATGTTTCAAAAACAAGGAATGATATATGGACAACCCTAGAGTTGCCCTGTTAAGATCCACAGAATTTAAGATTAAAAAGTTCTCCCCTAGCATTTCAGCTTCCTTTGGTATGTTTTGCTTTCCCTTTTTCAATGGCAAGCTCCTTGAGGGCAGGGATTGCCTTTATTTTTATTTGTATCCCCATCATTTAACCCAGTGCCTGACATTTAGAAAGCACCTAATAAATTAGCTATTGACTGGCTAAGTGACCTTAGAGGAATGTCTCCAGCACATTGAATTAGACAGACTGTCTATGGACAGTTTTGGAAGATCATGACACAGTCAAAAGGAAAGTTAGCCCTAATGGAGGGACTTTTAACATCAATGGGACCATAGGTCAATTTGAAAAGCCTACATGCCAAGTTTCATAATATCTAAAACTTCCCCTGACCTGAGTACCACCAGCCTTTGTAACCATCCAAAAAGTTTGTGAATTTCCATAAAATTCACACATGCACACACACACACACAAAACACATTAGGAAACAGTCAAACAGTGGTCTATCTGTGTGTTGGAAGGGGGAGTGTTGGACAGAAAGGAAAGAAAGGATGGGAGGTAGGAAGTTAAAGAAATGGAAAGGAAGTGGGGATGGAAAAGGATTTGGAGGGGAAAAAAGGAAAGAACGGAGATGAGCAAAGTAGAGATCGAAGGGTAGAAAATGAAATATTAAATAATGAATGAGGAGAATGTAGAGTCAAGAAAGGAATTAGAGATAGGGGAAAATAAAAGGAAATGGAAAGTTTGTTGTGAAAGAAGGGGTCTAGGGAGTCATAGAGGCCAGGATGAAGATGGTAATTATACCAGGTACTCTCTCTTCCCTATTCAGACCATATCTGTAATATTGTATAATATATTGCATCTGTAGTAATGTTCTGGGAAGATTAACCAGAATGGTGAAAAGAATCGATATCATGCCATGAGAAGATTGGCTGGAACATTTGAAGTATGTTTAATTGAAGTGGAAAAGATTTAAGGGGAACATTAAAGCTGCCTTCAAGTATTTGAAGAATTTTTACGTAGGAGAGAATTTAGATGGTTCAGCTTAGCTAGAGAGGGAGCCAGTGTTAGAGAGGGGCAAGATTTTGGCCTGATGAACAATCAGGAATACTATTCTGACAATTAGAGCTATCCTAAGTGGAATAGGCTGCTTCAGGATGTTAGGATGTAGGGTCCTTACAAAGAACAGCTGTTTCATTCATTAAATTTATGTCTCTAGTGCCTGGTATAAAGCAGATGCTTAATATTTGTTGACTGATTAACTGATAGTGGCCTCTCCCTAGCTGGAGGCCTCCAAGCAGACAGGATGACCACTTCTCCAGGAGTTTCGAAGGAGATTCATCTTAAGGTATAGGTCCTAATTCCCTTTCTGATGCTGGGATTCTTTGATTAAGCCCTGACAGCAACCCTTGTGAGTTGAATACAATGGGCACTGTTATCTTCATTTGACAGATGCGGACCAAGGTTCAGAAAGATTTAATGACTTGCTAAGTAAACTAAAGTGTCCTCTGAAAACACCTACTTTTCTCAATTTATTACTAGGAAAAGGGAAAAAAAACATCTATTTGCTTTTCTTGGTAGTTTAAACAAATTTGGCACATATATCACACATTGAAACATACCTAATATGTGTAATCCATATTTCCCATGAGACCTTTACTCCATTTTAATGTATTAGCCCAATTTGGGGGAGCTGTGGATGTAAAGACATGTCAATGATCTATTTCCATGCAGCATTCACAGACCTACCATTTTTAGACACCATTATCCCCTAAGCCAGTGCTGAGGCTATAAAATTCAGCTCACCTAGAGTTCCACCTTGGAGGATGTTAGCATTAATACAAAGCTTATAGAAAATCTGGGCAGCGGCACTAAGTATGTGGTTCTGTTGCCAGCCAGTAGCTCTCCTCCATCTGGACCAGGATTTTAGGATATTTAACTACTGCACAAAGCAAACCGAAGGCAATTGCAAAGAAAAAAAAATAATCTTGCTAAAATTCCCTGCATCCTGTCACTTCCACCATTCAAAACCATTCAACAGTTGATCCACATTGCTGGGCAGTGCAAATTCAAACACGTTGCCTGGCCTTCAATTTGGCCCAAACTTATCTTACCACATTTACCCCTCCCCTCTCCCATCTCACCAGACTAGTCTTCTCACTGTTCCCCACATTTCGACTCAAAAATTTAGCCCTTAGAGACCATTGGGTCTAACAGTTAAAGACCATTTAGACATTAAGATCACACAGTTGATAAGTATCTAAGGCAGAATTTGAACTCAGATCTTCCTGATTCCAGGATTTGTGCTCTATCCACTAAACCACTTGTCCACCTGCCTCTGGGTATTAACAGATACAACCCCATTGCCTAAAGAGCCCTCCAGCCTTTTCTCTGCTTAGCTGCATCCATCACATTCTTCAAGGCCCAGACTAAATCTCACTTCCTCTGCAAAGAATTTCCTGACTAGACTTCTTCAGTGTTTTCTCACTCCTCTGAATGCTTACGGTATTTGTTTTCTGTCATTTGTACTTCGTTGCCATTTACTGTTCAGGTTTGTGTGTCCTGTCTCCCCAGTCAAACTATAAACTGTGGAAAACAGGAATTGCTTCAGGCTTCCTTATCTTCCCCACATGGTACCATGTTTTACATATGTTTGCCATAGCAAGTGCTTGATGGTATCACAGAATCACCAGATTTAAGTCTAGAAGGGACTTGTTCTTGTTGTTGTTGTTTTTGTTCAGTTGTGACCAACTCTTCATGACCCTATTTGGTGCAAATTTTTCTTTCTGGAAAAGATACTGGAGGGGTTTGCCATTTCCCTCTCCAGCTCATTTGACAGATGAGGAAACTGAAGCAAACAGGGATAAGTGACTTGCCCAGGGTCACATAGCTAGTCAATGTCTGAGGCCAAATTTGAACTCAGGTCTTCCTCACTTGAAACCAGGCTCCCTCTCCACTGCCCCATTTAGAGAATATCTAGTCCAACCCGCTCATTTTACAGGTAAATAAACTGAGGTCCAGAAAGGTTAAGTCAATTCCCTAAGATCACACAGGTTTTAAGTGACAGCAAACCTGTAATTCCAGGTAATGTCCATTGACTTCAAATGCAAAGTCTTTTCACTGACTCTGCACATATTTCTTGAACAAATGAATAATAATAACACAGTACTTCCAAAGTAGCTAGCCATCCCACAGGCTTCCTTGGACAAATGTTGCCAATTCAATTTAATTCAGTAAGAACCTACTATGGGCAAAGTAATGGACTTGTCAGATTCCGTTATTTCAAATATGTCATCCTGCCTGATGGCTTTTCATATATATATTATGCTCTTAAGGGGCCTTCTAAGCTGAGGAGTATATTTCTTTGACTTTTAGAATAAGCATGCATAGTGCAAATGGGAATCAGGCCAACTAATCAATGACTACAGCAATCTGTCATTCAGAAAGCATTTTATAATTTTTCATTAATAAGGGATTTCCCTTATCAATGAAAAAATAGATATCAAGCTTCTGTTTTGTACAAAGTATGGTTACCATAATAATAATGCCTATTTCTATAGGACTTTAAGATTTACCAAAGTTTAGAACAACCCTGTATGGTGAGCAGTGAAATTATTCTTCTTCTCATTTTATAAATGAGGAAAGTGAGACTCCTAGAGGTTATGTCTTGTCCACACTAATAAGTATCAAAAGTAAAATTATAACCCAAGTCTCCTAACTCCAAGGTTTTGGCTCTGTCCTTGGCAGCTGCCCCATGAAGGAACTTATAAATTAATTGAGAGTAAAACATATACATGCAAAGATAAACTAACAATAATATCTAGTATTCCTATAGCACTTTAAAGGTCTGCAAGACCATTCCATTCTTGCAGGATAAGTGCTATTATTATCTCCATTCTATAGATGAGGAAATTGAGGCTTACAGATATTTATCCACAATCACACAACTAGTAAGTCCTTGAATCAGAATTTGAATTCAGACCTTCTTGATTCTAAATCCAGAACTCTATACAATGACCCACTTAGCTGCCTATATACAATACGGTATAGAGAATCAATGTGAAATAATGGAAAGAGAGCCTATTTGAAGTCAGGACAAACTGGATTCATTTCCTACCTTTGACACGTATTAGCTGCATGTCTCTGGGCAAGTTCTTTAAAGCCTTTGTTTTTGTTGTTCAGACATTTCAGTCCTCTCCAGCTCTTTGTGACCCCATTTGGTATTTTCTTGGCAAAGATAACTGGAGTGATTTGCCATTTCTTTCTCCAACTCATTTTACAGATGAGGAAACTGAGGCAAATAGGGCTATTAGCTCTCTAATTTGCAGAACAGTTGCTGATCTGCATTGTTTGAGGAATTTTCCTCTTTGGAGAACCGTCTACATTATTGGAGAATCAGCAATACCACAGAGGAACCATTTAAAACATTAGGAAACGTCCTAAATCACTGGGGAGTCAACCATCTACACCACTGAAAGCCTAAGTCCAGACTAATACTACAGAAGAAGTTGCAAATGGATGGTCTAATGTCATAGGAGTTCAGGGGTCACCAGGGGCCACAGGAAATGAAAATTTGAACTGAGCCTTGAGGAATGGATAGGAATTTTTCATATAGAGTACAAGGAGGTCATTAAGTCTTGATAGCCACATGAACAAAGACATGATATTCATAATTATCTTATCATATAATAGTAATTGCATGATCTTGATGTGGTATAGTGAAAAGAGTATCAGAGGAACTGATTTCAAATCTCAGCCCTGCTATTTACCATGTGACCTTGGGTAAATTATTAAACTTTTTCTGTGCCTAATCTGTAAAGTGAAGGAGTTGGACCAGATAGCTTCTTGGCTCTCCCCAGCTTTAAATCTATAATCCTATGTATGGGAGATAATGAAGTTGACTAACCTGATTGTTTCATGTTGGGAAGTAAGAAGAAATAAAATGGGATAGGCTGAGGTCAGAATAAAGAGGGCTTTGAACTCCAGGTAGAAGTATTCAAAGTTAATACAATGAGGAAGGTCATGAGTCAGGGATTTTGTTTGCCTGTCTATTCTGAAGATAATCATTTGTTAGATGCAGAAAGATGCTGTGGCTTCATAATGGAGCTCAGGACACTGAAAAAGCCTGAGTCCCTCCTGTGAAATATGCGTGCAACTCAAACACTCCACAACTTCAAAGGTTCATATTTTCTTGGAGTAGATAATCCCTTCATTGCCACAAATTTCAACTCTTTTTCACTCTATGTATATGGTCTTCAACCTTCTAATGCAATGGCCAACTTTCTGATGACTAATCTCTTGGAATTTAGCTAAACAAATTCTTGGACAACAAACATACAATCCTCAATAAACCTGTTTCTTCCAGCTTGGTGAGACCTACCAGAATACACTTCTATGGGATGGTCCTTGACTATCCAGGGTCACCTCTCCACCATGTTGAGGCCAAAGGAAGACTATAGTAGAGAACTTTAATCCTACTAGGTTCTTAATAACTGTTTGTTGAATGAATTCTTACATAAAATGACTCATGACCACTCAAAAGAGATGAACCTAATAACTCATACACAGCAAAACAAATGGATGAAAAATACCTATCATCCAAACTATGATACACAATTGGGTGAACAGTTTGTTGAATGAATCTGTCAGAATACCTACCTAGGAAGGGAAACCAGATAGACAATGGGCAGAGCCCAAAATTGACTAGAAAGAAGAAAGTGGAATGGGTGGCACGTGAAAAGATTCCAGTACTTTAAATGATCCTAAACTGTCACTCTGCAGTACAAATGTCATTATTTTTCCAATGACATTGTATGGTTGTAAATACTAGAACACCATAGTCTCTTAAGAATAATAATAAAAAAAAAAAAGAATGACGCAAAGAGCAATAAAGAGATATAGGGTACAAATAAGCTGCAAAATACTTCCAAAAATAATCTTTGCTAAAGAAATGGTTATTAACCATGATGAAAATGATGAAAAGAGGAGTTGGATTGGTGGTGTAGTGAAAGAAATAGGTAGCAAAATCATAGCTAGAGTATTACATCAGTACTCATAGAATAGGAAAGCCTCTAACACAGTGAGTAAATCCTCTTTGCAGGACTTATGGGAAATCATGCACAGACATAACACAAGGTGAGGGGACATAGATAAGTCCAATTTGTACTGATGGAGAGGAGTACCTCCATCAATGATTTCATGAATTTCACTGAGTGATTGAAGTCTCAGTTTTATTACATTCTAATTCATTTAAAATATATTGCTTATTTGTGCTGCATATGGCAACCCTCTTATCCAGCATATTGGATTAACCTGGTACTGCCACTGCCTGATCATATTTTGTTTTGTTGGAAGGGAGAAAGGGAGAATAACTAACCAAAACTTGGGATCTCATCAGTGTAAGGAACTCCATCTACCAATGTAGACCAGCAACTCAACTATGATATATACATTTCAAGCTTTTTGGCACATTATAAGTCATCTAATCTAAACTCTTCATTTTATAAATAAGAACACAGAGTTTTATTCTATAAAATAAAATAAAATAAATTTAAAAAAAAAGAACACAGAAGCCCAGAAAGGTCACACAGGTAGTAATTAGAGAGTTGCCTAAGATACTAAGAGGTTACCTAGTTTGCCCCTGCTCACACAGCTAGCATCCTACATCCTACATAGGCCTGGAATATGGGCCTTCCTGACTCCAAGCCCAGGCCTCTAGCTACCCTAATGGGCTGCCTCTTTCCTTGCATGGCCATATTTGTTTTTTTATTTACTTGGGTGATTTTCAATTGTGAAGAGAGCTCCCCCTTCCAACTGAGAATTCAATTCAAGTCCTAGGACTTTTCAAACTGCAGTCATCAGTCAGGAAGTTAGTGCTACAGGTGCTTGGCTGCCTGGAGAAATGCTTTGAATAGCTAAAGGCACCCCCGGCTGCCTTGTCTTTGCTTGTGCATGCTGTCCTAGTTCCGATGCTCATCAGCACATTTCTGCTGAACAGACTAAAATGATGAGAGGGCTTATTTCCCACCACATTTCTGCTGATCAAAGCCTTCAACCGATAAACTGACTTGGCTTCTGATCCACAGCTGCCCTTCCAACCCCCAAAGCCGCTGAGCTGCACTCTTATTTCCCCTCAAGTGTTTGTCAAGGCCCTCTTAGGAAGAGGAGAGGTTCATGCAGTCAGTCCTCTGAGAGGTGAGGGCATTGGTTTGTTTTATGAGGACACACAACCCCCTTTCCTTTTTATGTAACCAATGCATCACTTGAAAGGCCTGTATCTTTCCTTTATCTGTAGCTCAATTCACATTTTCCCATTGCCTTTCGTAATTTCAGACCTGATTTATCTTCATTGAGATAGATAAATAGATGATAGCTAAATAGACGCAGACAGACAGAGATAGAGAGAGAAAGACAGATGGAGAGAGGGAGAAACAGAAGTAGATAGATAGATAGATAGATAGATAGATAGATAGATAGATAGATAGATAGATAGATAGATAGATAGATAGAT
>NW_027185616.1:5722313-5772126 GCF_028583685.1 Petaurus breviceps papuanus | reverse complement strand
GATAGATAGATAGATAGATAGATAGATAGATAGATAGATAGATAGATGGATGGATGGATGGATGCATAGATGGATAGACAGAGATAGCTAAAGACAGAACATTAATTAAGTACTTGTTACATGCCAGGCACTATGCTAAATTCTGGGAGTGCAAAGAGAAGCAAGTAAGACAGTCCCTACCCCGGAAGGAGTTTATGTTCTAAAGGGGGTAAGGAGGACCAGAGTTCCAGGCACAGAGTCTAAGTTTCTGATGGGGAGGAGGTGAGGTTGACAGCCAGAGAACAGCCAGGAGATGGCCAGGAAGGGACGGAGAGACCTGGATAAAAGCAAAAGTTCATCTTGACAGAACCCAGAGTAATTTCAAGGATAATCCAAGTTTTCTGTGAAGAAGCAGTGTTAACATCTGGAAAGTTTGCAACTCATTGGAGAGATGGCTGGGGAATGGATTGAACAAGGATGTTCAACAGGCATCAGCTCCTAACACTTTGCCTTGAAGTGTCCTCAGGGCCTCTACCATTCCCATGACCTCCTTGTCAAGTAGTTACCCTTACATTAGTATCTCATGGATTTATATTTTCTCTCCTCTCAGTACTCCCTCCACCAGCTCAAGTTGCAAATCTTCTATGGCCTAATAAATGGTCTTTAAGAAATGCTATGTTTGAAAGATTTGTTTCCCTGTGATGCCTCTTCAATGTAGTTAATTATCTGTAAATATGCCTTTAAGTTACTTTAAAACTCAGAAGCAGCTAAGTGCCACAGTAGATAGAGCACAAAGGCATGGAGTCAGAAGACCCAAGTTCAAATCCAGCCTCAGATACTAGATGTGTGACCTTGGGCAAGTCACTTAACCTCTGTTTGCCTTTGTTTACTCAATTATAAAATGGGGATAATAGTATCACCTACCTCCCAGGTGATGTGAGGATCATGAAATAATATTTGTAAAGTACCTAGCACATAGTAGATACTATATAAATGTATTTATTATTATATTATTATTATTAAACGTGATCAAAGACCAAGGCCATCAAAGTAGCCTCTCCAAGAGAAGTGTGAGAAGATTTATATGAAGTGATGCAAAGTGAAATAAGCACAATGAGGAAAACTCATTGATGATGACGACAACAATGGAGCAGAAACAACAATAACAATAAAACAATAGAAATGGAATGCTCTGAAATTACAATAATCAATTGTTATTGTTGTTTTTCAGTCATTTCAGTTGTGTCCAACTCTCCATGACCCTACTTGGGGTTTTCTTGACAAAGATGGCTAGAGTGGTTTGACATTTCCTTTTCTAGATCATTTTACAGATGAGGAACTGAGGTAAACAAGGTTAAGTGACTTGCCCAGGGTCATACAGCCAATAAGTATCTGAGGCCAGATTTGATTTTAGGAAGATATATCTTCCTGACACCAGGACTGTCTCTCTTATTCACTGCACCATCTAGCTGTGTAACCCTGGACAAATCACTTAACCTTTGTCTGTCTCATTTTCCTCAACTATAAAAAGCATTTAACCCCCAGAATTATTGTGAGGATCAAAAGAGATAATATTTGTAAAGTTCCTGGCATATAATAGGTGCTTAATTAGCGTTTGCTTCCTTCCTTCCCACTTGCAAACCAAAGTATTATATGAAGCCTTAAGGGAAAGGTAGTTCCCTGCCCCAAAGAGCAGGCTTCATGGAAGAGCCTTTGAACTAAGCTTTAAAAGACTGAGAGGGATTCAGTGGTGAAGAAAAATGGGAGGGACATTTTAAGCATAGGCAATAACATGAGTAAAAACATGGAAGTATGAAAACAGAGTTCACTGGATGTTTGGAGAGAGTGTGGTGGCCTGGATAAGCCTTTTAAGGATTCTCTCCTAACTTCTCTTCATTTCTCTTTCAATTCAAAAAGTCTTAGAAATCATTTAATCCAAACCTTTCATTTTACCTGCAGGAAAAGTAAGGTCAAATTTTAAATTAATTTTTTTTAAATGAGTGATTGACACATGGTCATATAGCATATCACTGGCATTATTGGCAGAACTGAAATTAGAACTCAGGTTCCCTGATTCCTAATAATTTCTCCCTCTTTTTTTCTCTTATCTTTCTCATTTCTCTTACATTCCTTTCTTCACTTTCTTTTTTCTGCTTTTTTTCTCTTTCCTTCTCACTCCCTCCCC
This sequence comes from Petaurus breviceps papuanus, assembly GCF_028583685.1. NCBI lineage: Eukaryota > Metazoa > Chordata > Mammalia > Diprotodontia > Petauridae > Petaurus > Petaurus breviceps. The sequence goes on along the minus strand of NW_027185616.1, from coordinate 5,769,962 downwards.
TCTTTTCTCTTTTTTCTCTTATTCTTTTCTTTTCCTCCTATTCTCTCTTCCCTTTCTTCTCTCTTCCTCTTTCTCTCTCCCTAGTCTCCCTTTCTTTTCTTACTTATTCTCTTTTTCCCTTCTCCTTCCCTCTTCCTTCTCTTTCATTACCTGTCTTTCATGTTTTGCAAAGTCAGATATTCAATAGGGAAATATGCATAAGAAATGACTCTTAAAAACAGCATGATCCTTGACGCATCAAAAAACAGCCCTTTAACTGCCTCTGTGCCCTTGGAATTTCTGTGTAAGTCATAAATTTAATCCAGAGAGACCCCAAGCCTTCCACTAATTTGCATGATGGACTAGAAACTTATTGTCCCAATAGTGGGGGAAAGGGGGAAGGGAGATTTTATCAGCTATACAGCTTTCTTATGACAGAACTGCAATAGAAGTGACCTCATTATTAATACCTCTAGGGCTTATAATAGAAGGTTAGTTCAAGTCAATTAAACAAATGTTTATTAGACAGTTAATAAACACTTATAAACATTTGTTATCAGGTTCTAGATAGGAACCTTTTTCTTTGGTCTAGACCTCTGATTCACCTATGTAGACAACTGTAAGGAATGATTGAATTTTGTTTCCACAGAAATTAGGTGAAGCATAATTTGTGAAACCAAGAAGTCATATTGATGGCAAACTGATTGTAGTGGAGGGCAGTGGGGGATGTTGGCTGCTGGTTATTCAGTGTGTCTAAAAGCAAACTTCTTTTATTCTGAGAAGAACTTTTTCCTGTCTGTCAAAAAAAAAAAAAAACAGCCAGACCACGCGAGGCTCACCAAGGATGAGGTCCATTGACCCAGACAGTCTTCGATAATAGGACTCATATTGTTATGGATATCCTGGGTGTCAACTCACAACTTTTGTCAAGTCTTTTAGTAATTGAGAAAATTTCTTTTTCATGCTGTGGAGACCATGAAATCTGATGTAGACAACCTGGGATGAGACTAAAAGCATTTTATGTCTTAGCGTTTTCTTTATTAAATAAAGTATAAAGAAAATGAGGATAGGGGGGTGGAGATTGAAATGTGGAAATGAGAGATGTAAGCAGAGGTGTAGACCCACGTGGGGGTGGGATTTAGGTGTTTTCAGATAGACTGTGAATCCTGGGATGCCTGACCCATGGAATACAAGGAGGGAAATGTGAATCTGGATGAGTCTTAAAAAGGCTTTGTAATTGTCTAAAAGGGTATGTGCCTCCTCATGGGTCACCCAGATTCTTGCCATCTCTGGCAAGAGAATGATGAATAAAATCTTTCCTTACAATTTTTCTTCACCACTGAATACCTCTCAGTCTTTTAAAGCTTAGTTCAAAGGCTCTTCCATGAAGCCTGACCTTTGGGGCAGGGAACTACCTTTCCCTTAAGGCTTCACATAATACTTGGATTTGCAAGGAGGAAACTCAGTAACTCACTGAGAGCTATGTGGAGTTTTTTGGTGAGATGATTATTTCTCATAACCACTCTTTTTATCAATGCAGATTTATTACTATTCTAACCCTTCCAATATGAGAAAGTTGCCTGGAAAACTGAAAAATGAAATGACTTTTCCAAGGTCACACAGCCAATATGCTCTAGAGAGAGAACCATCATCATCATCATCATCATTAGCATTTATATAGATCTTTAAGGTTTACAAAGCACTTTACAAATATTATCTCATTTGCCCCTGGCAACAACTCTAGCAGATAAGTGCTATTGTCGTCCCTACTCAGTCAGAGAGAGGTGAAGCAATTTTCCCCCAGCCACACAGCTAGTTGAGGATCTGAAGCCTAATATGAACTCCAGTCTTCCTGCCTCCAAGGTGAGAATTCCTCTTTAGCTACTACTCTTTTTTTTTCTTTTTGGAGGGCAATTGGGGTTAAGTGACTAGCCCATGGTCACATGGTTAGTTTTTTTGTGTTTTGTGTCTGAGGTCATACTTGAACTCAGGTCCAACTGACTCCAGGGCCAGTGCTCTATTCACTGCTCCACCTAGCTGCCCCATTTATCTACTACCCTGTGCTGCCTCTAAGGAAACTTAGCAAGATTAATTCAGCCCCCTCATTTAGCAGAGGGTAAGTAACTTGACCAAAGCACACAATTTATCAGTCCCAAAGGCAGGGTTAAAAAAAATCACTTGACTTTGTCCAGTGATGTTTAAGACAACATGACACAGTGGATACAGTCCTAGATTTGGAGTCAAGAAAATACAAATTCAACTTGTACTTTTGGACACTAGCTAGGTAACCATGAGGCTTTCTTAGCCTCAGTTCTACCACCCACACCCACAAAAATAGGAACAATGCTATCCATAGTACCTATAATACAGAACTTTGCAAGGCTTGAATGAGTTCATACATGTGAATATATAATATATAACTATACAAATATCAATTGTTGTTACTATTTCCATTATACCATGAAGTGACATTAAAAGTGTGTAATGGGGGGGGGGGGGCGGCCAGGTAGCACAGCGAATAAGAGCACCGGCTCCAGTGTCGGCATGATCTGGAGATCGAATCCTGGGCTCGGACACTTAGCACCCACCCAGAAACACCTGGCCATGTAACCTTGAGCAAGTTACTTAACCCCAATTGCTTAGGGGCGGCCAGGTGGCTCAGCGAGTAAGAGCACGGGCTCCAGTGTCGGGATGACCTGGGGATCAAATCTGGGCTCAGATACTCAGCACCACACCCAGAAATAACTGGCCATGTAACCTTGAGCAAGTTACTTAACCCTGATTGCTTAAAAAATAGAAAAAAGAAGAAAGTGTGTAATGGAATAGGCAGTCTTCTGGTAAAATCAGATGAGCCCTGAGATATTCAAGGTCATTTACCATCAAGTAACCCAGCACTGGAGAATGTATTATGTCCAATATACCCCAAATCCAGAATAACAGTACAGAAATCTCCAAAAGGGATTCTCTGCTTGAATACTTCAATCATAGTTCTTTTCCTTAAAGATGGTAAGATGCAAAAGGTTTCTGCTTGAATCAGAACAGTTACTAAAAAGTCTGCAGGATTTCCATAGAGGCACCTAAACAACAAAGGACTGGCATCTTCTCTAACCTGGGCCTTGTTAGAAGGTATCCGAAGTGTTGTGGGATTGGAGGCAGCTATTGTAGCAGAAACTCTTGGAAACCAGGAGACAGGTTCTGGGCCCTCTGCTCTGTTATTTAATCTTTTCCCTATGCAAACCTCAGTCTCCTATCTGTAAAATGGGCAGTTGAACTTGATCAGAGATTCTTAACTTGGAGTCTGTGAACTTTTTTTAAAAAATATTTTAATAATTAAATTTCAATATAATTGATTTCCTTTGTGATTGCATGTATTTTGTTTTGTTTACATTCCTTTGGGCAGAGCATGTAGGGGACATGATACCCTATGTGGACAGAGAAAAGGAAAGGAAAGGGAAAAGAAATGAGAAATGAAAGGGGAAAGGAGAAAAAGGAAAGGGAAAGGGGAAAGGGGGAAAGGAAGGGGATAAGGGAAAGGGAAGGGGAGTAGAAAGGGAAAGGGAAAAGGAAAGGGGAAGGGAAGGAGAAAAGGAAGGGAAGAGAAGGAGTTATACAACTGGCCAGTTCCAATATGGTCCCCAGTGGGTCATTTTTTTCTATTCAGAGTTCATCCTTCATTCTCAAAGAGGGCCCTGACATCAGGAATGCCCTGACATCCAAGTGAATTGGATTTAAGTGAGTGAAAGTTGTGCAAAGTCACCAGCCTGAGTCCTGATTGGCTCAGAGTGAATGTAAATAACCATTGTCTCTGTTTTGGCTGGAGACCCTAAAGGTATTCCCCTCCCAGAATGGTTTTTTTCATTAGGTAAAGAGGTCATTCTCTGCCTCATTTCTTTAGCCTGCAGGCTTAGAAAGGCCACAGTCTGCAGCTGCAGCCAGGGCCACCCCAGTCTTCCTGATCTGTGTTTCATCCCTGGACCCCGAGGGCTCCAGAGGAGACAGAGAGGGTGACTCTGCACAGCCCTGCTCACTTAAATCCAATGCACTTGCACATCATGGCAGCACCTTCCTGACGCCAACGTCCTCTTCCAGGAAGGACAAACAATAGCAACAATTTTATTTTATGCATTTAAAGATGTTCCAGTACTTGACACAGTGACTTAGCACATTACCTGACACATATAGCTAGTACTTAATAGTTGCTTACTGAGTGACTGAGAAGGAGTCAATAGATGCCACCAAACTGCCAAAGGCTCCCAAAACACACCCAAAAAAGGTTGAGAATCCTTGCTGTAACTGCTAAGTACTTAAATTAAGCCATGCCAGATAACTCCCAGGGATTCTATAACTCACTTAGAACTCAGAGGTACAGGATCACTGAATCAGCCATCTTCAATAGAAGAATTTAATAAAACAGCTCTTTAGTTCATAAAAAAATGTAAGAGAAAATCACTAAATCTATAGAAACAAAAAAAGTGAAGAATTGATAAAAAAAATTGATTTTATGATTTGGTGACAATAACCCAACATGCTGCGTCACTCACAAGAAACAATCAATATGCCTTCCAAAGGACTGAATTTATTTTAACAAGAAAAACTCCCAATGTAAGAATCTACCTACTGCAAAGCCCCACACATCATAGCTATTGATTAAACATTTTCTGAATGAATATTGCATAGTTTATGATAGTCCCTTGTCCACAGAGGCAAGAAAAAAGAACATTTAGGCCACGTCCAGCATGAGGTGTGTTCTCACAAAAGAAACAAGTTAGCCAGAATTTTTTTTCCCCTCAAAAAAAAAAAAAAATTGCATCATGCTCATTGGTCCAATTGGAGCAGTCCTTGGTGTGTTCTTCATTGATTGATCTTATTTCCTGACGAGACCATGCCCATCTCCCAGGAATGCTTTTTAGTTTTCTTCTTTAATGTTTATGACCTGAATTTGGGGATGCCATCAGAGATATATAGCCTTACCTCAAGCCTCAGAGATTTATGCAACTAATTTCCATTAGGGCTAATGAAAGAAAGAAGTAGCAATTTTTCTTATAATTAGAAAGGAATTCAACCTTCACGACCAACCTGCCTGATATCTCTACTTATACAACAAAGGAAAGGGAAAGTAAATGGTAACAATTAGGAAAAGGGAGAACTAATTTGGATTATTGGCCTCAGATAAGATGGAATGCAATTAAATCCTATTCCATATCAAAATGCTCCTCTGTGGGCAATTGGGATTTGTTTCTGGGAGTAATATTTGCCAGTGTGGACAAATGCAGAACTGTTTACCACACTGGAACCTGACTACTAGAATGATAAGGTGGGCGGGATGGAAAGGCAGACAGAAAACAAAGGAAGAGTGAAAACAATCTGTGATCAGTCATCAATAAAATGACTCTGTGAACAATCTGATTTACTGCTGAAAAATCCAAAAGTGGTCCAAGATTCAAAGATGCTGAAGAACCGGTAGGGACTTCAGAGATACAGTTGTGCCAAAAGGAATGAGACAAGAGACCCCGGAAAGTAAAATTTGGAAGTGGATTTTATTTTCCGTGGGACTGTCCGGGGTCAGGCCCAAATCGAACAATGAGTCTGCACAGACAATGTGGCAGTTTTTAAAGGGATGCCATGTGGCCAACAGTTAGGTATGACACAAGCAGAGACCAAGAATAGTGATTGGTCAGTACACACCTCAAAATTCCTGCCAGCTCCAAGTCTCCCTGAACCGGAAGCCCACCCACTTCTGTGAAGGTTAGCTGACTGGGTAAGGGCGGAGATCAGTGGGGGAGGGGACAGGGAAGAATGGGGCCATGTACAACCGTGAATTTACCCTAGCCTGAAATTCCTACTCAGGGATCCTTTGGGGCGGGTGGAGCTGACCTGGCAGTCTGCTCTCTTCCCTGAGGGAAGGTCTGAGGTTGGAGGATGGGAAAGCCAGGCACAACAATACTCAGTACAACCCTCCCAATTTATGGCATAAGAAAATGGAACCAGAAAGAATACATGACTTACAAGGGCTCTCTGCTAGATAGAAGAGTCAAATTTGCTCTTGTCATGAGCATGTTGTCTCTCCACAGTGAAACTCACAGGAAGAAATGACACAGACTACTAGCACTCAATTTAAACTGTGCCTCAATTGTGTGTTCTAAGGGCAAAACAACACCTAAAGTTCCTAGGAAAGTGTTTCATTGGGAGATACTTCAAAGATCCTTGACTTCATGGGTGTGTTGAATCCATTGCAGCAGAGGGTTGGGTTATTTCTGGAAAGGGAGGGGGATTTGGGGAAACATCCCTAAATTTTAAGGGGAGAAGTGCATTATGGATGGCTATTGCCTCACTCTTTCAAGTGAAATCCTTGGTGGATTTCTTCAAGATAGAAAACCAGGTTCATTGGATAATAGGTTTGATCCAGTATGATTCTTTTTATGGTCTCATAATCCTTTCTAGATATTAATACCAAATGATGCAGAGAATGCCCCACTTGTTTTTTGTTTTCATTTATCCTCTTAGGTGTCCTGGTTTAGAGCCTCCCTGACCTAGACCATTAAAGACAACAAACACGGACAAATCCCTTGACCTTATCAATTTTACATCTACAACAGCTCTCACATCTGTCCCTTTCCCTCTATTCACATGACCATCCCCCTAGCTCAAGTCCTCATGACTTTTCACCTGGACTATTGCAATATTCTTTTTCTCCTCCTACCCTCTCTGCCTCAACTTTTCCCCTCCCCAATCCATCTTCCATACAGTTGCCAAAGTGATATTCCTCAAGGGTAAGTCTAACCATGTCATTGTCTCACTCAATAAACATTACCCTCAGAATCAAATCTAAGCTCCACTATTTGGCATTTAAAGCTTTTACAGCCTGGCTCCAGTGTACCTTTCCAAACTTATTCTATATTACTCCCCTTTAAAAACTCTTCATGCTAGGCAAACTGGTTTTCTTGCTGTTGTTCCAATGCAATATTCCATAATCTATTTCCCACACCTATGATGCACTCCTTCCTCCCCTCCACCTCTTAAAATCCCCAATTTCTTTCAAAGTTTAACTTACATGTTACTTCCTACTGGACAATTTTCCTAAACGTGTGTGTGTGTGTGTGTGTGTGTGTGTGTGTGTGTGTGTGGTTTCCTCACATAGAATGTAAACTACTTGAAGGCAGGGACTTGTTTTTTCATGTTTATATATCTAATATCTTACTCAGCACCTGGCACAGAGTAGGTGTTTGTGTTGTTTTTTGATGAGTTGTTTTCAGTAATGTCTGACTCTTCTTAACCCCTTTTTTATGGGTTTTCTTGGCAGAGATACTAGAGTGGTTTGTCATTTCCTTCAGCTCATTTTATGGATGAGGAAACTAAAGCAAACAATGTTAAGTGACTTGCCTAGGGTCACACAGTTAGCAAGTGTCTGAGACTGGATTTGAACTCAATCTTCCTGACTCCAGGTCCAGAGTTCTATCTATTCCGTCACCTAGTAGCCCAATAGAGTGGGTGTTTAATAAATGCTTCTTGACTGGTTGCTTGATATATCTATTTTTGAAATATGCTTATCTCAGTTATGGATCTGCGATCTCATCCAAGTATTTCTTCTAACAGCATTGTCCTCCTTTAATCTGAAAAGGTAACGAGAGGATAGCTTACAAGGCTTTTATAGAGATTTTATGTGAGTATTCAATGGAGATGGCCAAAGAATAATGTCCTATATATTATACCATTATTTTACAACAAAGTTCAATTATTCATATTATGTGGGGATGGAAATCTTTGAATAATTTTAATTTTCTGATTCATTAACCAGAAAACTCTTTCTTTTTTAACCTATATTGAAAATCTTTCTAATGTAGAAGTTTCTTTCTCTGCTTTAGTACAGTGAAACCAGTGAATCAAATTTATTTAAACAAATATCTGCCATATTTCAGGCACTACTGGTCCATAAAGAAACAAAGAGAAAAATGAAAGTCCTGTCCTCAAATAGCTTTCATTCTCTTTAAGGAAACTGAACCTCTGAAATCTCTGATGGCTGAGAACACAGGAATTCTTACAGAAAATTAAAATTACCATGAAACACCATTTCCCTTTGATCCAAGCTTTAGATATACAGTGGAAGGTATAGGAGAGTGGGTTGAGACCGGACGAATGTTCCTTGCAAGTTATTCTTTTTTGGATCTGTTTCTTATTATTTTCCATTTGTCTAAAAGTCCTTCTGGTTTTGTACCAATTCCAGGAAGCTATATTTAAGTGAATAAAATATTATATTGCATTAGGTCTTAAAAATTCTAGATCTGAGGTCAGAATATATGTCACTATTTTTTTATTAAATTGGGAAACTCAACTTTAGCCAGTATTCCCCAAATTCTGCTTATCTTTAAACTGACACTGAATTTCAAAACAAAAGGCAGGGGACCTGGTCTGATATTCACATGGACTATCTTTGCAAAGTCTACTTCGATTAGTAGGACAGGAACTAGACCCAAGATTTCATTGATATAGGGAACTGGAGATGAGGAAATTCTCTCCACCAATGAAAATGGGTACCTTCTATTCAATTTTTAGTCTTATAAAAATTCTTAACCCAGGGTTAATGAACCTGGGAATTTCATTTAGTATTTTGATAACTATATTTAAATATAATTGCTTTCCCCTGAGATCCTATTTATTCTAATGTATTTAAAAGCATTATTCTGAGAAGCGATCCATAACTTTTCCATACTTCCAAAGGGGAAAGTGTCACACACAAACAAAAGGTTATAAACCCCTGGGCTAGAAGTAGTTTCTATGTAAACAAAAACAAACAGACACTTTTCTTTGTTGTTCTCGAAATAGGGGATATATTCTGGACATGCTAAACCCAAAGAAGTCCTTTCTCTGAAGTAACAAAGAGCTTGGGTGCAATTTCTAGAGATTTTTATGTCTTGTCTCATTGCCCAACCCATTTTCCCCATGAGAACTCAAGGCCATTGTCAGAACATCTGAGAAGGAACCCTGGGCTTTACTAGACTGCCAAAGAGAAAGAGTTCAGTGACTCAGAAGAGCTTGTAGTTCTGTTTTATAGAGTTGGCTAGAGCACTGTGAGATTAAGTGACTTGCTCATGGAAAATATGTCAGAAGGAAGACCTGAATACAGAACCTCCTGGCTCTAAGACAATCTCTCTATCCATTACATCATGCTGCCTCTCATTTGAATCAATATGTCAATAAAAGTCACTTTTCTGTAATAAAAACTCTCCCTGCTCTTCAGACTCTCAATCTTCCTTGGATTCCTATTCTAATTATATTGGTGATGGCTTTTGGAGAGATATCAGAATTTGGTCATGCAAAGAATATATCTAGAGGCACAAGAAGGCAGAAAGCACACTAACTGCAGAGACAGAGGATCTGCATTCAAACCTCATTCCCTTTGTGACCTTGGACAATTCATTTGACCTCTAAGAGCCTTAGCTTCCTAATTTATAATAGGAGGGAGTGTTAGACTAGATGACTTTATTCTAGAGGATGATTTCAGAATAAAACTGGGGAAAACTGCATGAATTGATGCAGATTGAAAAAAACAGAACCAGGAGAACAACGTATGTGTATGCGTGTGTGTACATACACACACACACACACAAACACATATATAATAACAACATTGTAAGATGTAGGAACTCTGATCAACATGATAACTAATCACAATTCCAGAAGACTCGTGATGAAACACAATATTTACATTCTGACAGAAAGGCAATATATTCAGAGTACTGGAAGGAGAGGAGATAAGCATTTATTAAGTGCCTACTATGTGCTAAGTGCTTTACAAAAATTATCTGATTTAATCCTCACAACAATCCTGAAAAGTAGATGCTATTCTTATCCCTATATTACAGTTGAGGAAATTGAGGCAGATAGATTTGGTTAAATGACTTGCCCAGAGTCACACAGTCAGTAAGTGTCTGAGGCCACACTTGAACACAGAACTTCCTGACTCCAGGCCCAGCATTGTGCTATCTAGCTGCCTCTAGTACAGAATGAGGTTTAAGTTTTTCTTTTTTACTTGGGTTTTTTTTTTTTGGATGTGGGAAATTTGTTTTGTTTAACTCTAGATGTTTGTAGTGGACTTTTTCTTGCTTTCTCAATGCCCAGGGGAGAGAAGGAGGGGGAAGGAAGGCGGGAGAGAACTGGGAACTGAAAATAAAATAAAATCAATTTTAAAAAAAATTAAGTCCTTTCTAGCTCTAAATCCATGATCATACAATCCAAGAGACTGGAGTTTGACAGAGGTAAATAAGTCTTTTGCAACTTCTAATAAAAAGAGATTGTAAAAGAAAAAAAGGCATAGTCAGAGTAGAGAAATGGTGTGTAGACTCTATTTCTAATAACTCTCAAGTTGGCAACAAGGCAGTTGTTTGAAGCTGGTGATTTATAGCATCTTTGTTTCACTTAGGGCTCTCTCTGCATCATCAGTAAAAATAATTCTTTCAAATGTTCCATTACATAGTAGGAGTGAAGGGTGAGGTACGGCCTCCATCACAGACAATTAGCAGACCAATTTAAATGGTTTCTCCTAGCTGCCCGACTCTGAGACTTCCGGTTTTAGTTTATGCCCTGGGCTTCCAAATGCAAGTTTAGCCAACTCTTTACTAATGGAGACAAGTCCAGGGGAGCCTGCTCCGGTACAGGGGGTGTGATCTGAGGTTCTGACTGGCCAGTCGTGCAGGGCTGTGTTTACAAAGCACCAAACCATTTACCATCCAGCTGAACACATCCTTAGAATAATGAATGAGCCAGCCTGGTAAGTTCTTCTGGGATCCCATTTAACAATGTCATCAGAAAATCTAATACAGCAGTAAAGGACCACAAAAGAACTCTTAAGTCCTGTGTGAACGGGCTAATTAGTCAAGTCTTAGGATTTTTTTTGAGTTGAAAGGGACTATAGATAGACAGCATAGGACAGTAGAAAGAAGGCTAGATTTGGAGTCCAGACTTGGATGCAAATATCACACCTAGCCACTAACGTACTAGCTGTCTTACCTGGGTAACACTTACCCACTCTGGGCTTCAGCCTCCTCATCTCTAATGTGAGGCAGCTGGAATAGATGTTTTATTCCATCTATTTATCCCCTTCCAGATCTAAACCCTATTATTCCATGATCCTATCATCATCTAATCTGACCTGTTGTAAAGGGAGAAACCGAGGCTGAGGGTGGAAGCAACTTATTCCAAGTTACATAGCTATTTAATGAAAGAATCAATACTAGACCCCAGGTGTCCAGGAGTTCTTTTTTTGTAGGGGAAAGAAGGGAGAGGAGTCAGACTTTGTTTCTAACACATTCTCACTAATATTTTGCTAGGGCAGCTTAGTTGTGCAGTGGATAGAGCACCAGGGCTGAAGTCAGGAAGAGCAAAGTTTGAATGTGGTCTCAGACACTTACTAGTTCTGTGACCCTGCGCAAGACATTTAATCCCACTTGCCTCAGTTTCCTCATCTGTTTGGTTTTTTGAAGCAATCAGGGCTAAGTGACTTGCCCAGGGTCACACAGCTAGTAAGTGTCTAAGGCTGTATTTGAACTCAGGTCCTCCTGACTCTAGGCCCTGTGCCACTTAGCTGCTCCTCCTTATCTGTAAAATGAGCTGGAGAAGGAAATGTCAAACCACTCCCATATCTTTGCCAAGAAAACCCCAAATGGGGTCATGAAAAGTCAGACATGACTGAAAAATGACTGAACAACAAATGTTTTGCAAAAAGGGTTGTTCTGACATGCAGTCAAAACATCAGGCTGCACTGCTGATACTCTGACTCACATTTTTTATTTCCATTAATTGCTTATTCACTCCCAGAGTGACTTATCTTGAGCCTAGTCCAATTTCTTCCAGGACTTTTTGACATGGATATTAGACAGAATGGAATGAGCAACATTCAATGGAATTCAATGGATAGAGCAGCAAATTTGGAATCTGTAGACATGGGTTCGAATTCTACTTTTGGTTACTATGACCTTGAACAAATCACTTAATGTCTTTGGACTTCAGCTCCTCATTAGTGAAAGAATCAAGTACTGGGTGACCTCTGAAATCCATTCCAGCCCGAAAGCTGTAATCCTCTGAGTTTATCAGGACAGCTAGTAAAACTCATGGTGATTTGTTAATGGTGAATGCATGGATAGCTCTTTCTATTCTACCAGATTGCTTTCCCCACATAATTGGAGTTGTGATGCTTTATTCCCGTGGACAGAAGCTAAAAAAACCAAAGGAGAAAGGGGCACAATTTCCAAATGCTCCAAATAAGTTGCCATGGCCAAGGAATTTGTTCTTTAGTGACCAGTCTCTCATTGATGAGCCTCTCAGTATGTTACAGAGCATAGAATCATAGATTTAGAGATGGAAGAGATCTTAAAAAATGTTGAATACAAATCTCTCATTTTATTACTGATGAAACAGAGATCCAGATATGGTAAGAGACTTACCCAGGGTCACTCAGCTAGTGTCCCCGGGAGAGTCTGAATTCAGATCTTTCCAATCTTTCTTTCCTAAATCCAGCTCTCTATCTCCACAATGCCTCCAAACAACTTAGCTGGGTTGGTCTTTGGACCAGCAAATCAATTCACTTCCTAGCTTGTATAAGAGATCTTTTCAGAGACAGCTAGGTGGCATAGTGAATAGAGCAATGGCCCTGGAGTCAGGAGGACCTGAGTTCAAATTTGGCCTCAGACACTTAACACTTACTAGCCGTGTGACCTTGGGCAAGTTGCTTAACCCCAACTGCCCTGCCTTCCCCTCTAGCCCCCAAGAAAAAAAACATAAGTCTCTTCATTTTCAGTTGAGTAGAACCTGTCAGACCTTCTGTTCTGCATGCAAAGCCTTCAAGGACCCAGAATCACCTTGCCATCACAATAAAGCATTAGCACAGGACTAAAGGACTCTAAAAGAAGTGTACCCAGGACACAGAACCTCAGCCATGACAAACAGCTGTCTTTTGTCAGATCCAGAACAAGTTTCAGCCATGTTTCCTGTGTCACATCACCAGGAGAGGACATCAAGGGAGTAAGATGATTTTTCAGCCCAGTCCTTACCCTGGTTATTATAAAATGTAGTCATTTCACAGCAGAAGCCTCATTTCTCCTTTGAATACAGTTTGAGAGGAACAGACATTTGGCATTTAATCAAATTTAATGCTTTAACTTGGGAGTCAGCAAATGTTTTATCCACTGAGCTTAGGAGGGTGAGGGGAGGGGGTGGAATTGGAATCTGTGATCAGTAGAAGGTCTTGGCAGGAATTCAGCTTGTTTGATTGAATGAGAAGACTAAAGGCATGTGGGAATAGAGGGATTATTTATCCTACATCCTCTCTCCTACCCCTCAATCACCATTGGAGATTGGAGGTCATAGATAGCAAAAGCACAAACTCTCTTAGTTAAAAAGGAGGACATCTTGCACAAAGTGTAGCAAAACAGAAACACTACACCAGCCCACCCAACTCTCCCCTACCATGATGCCCCTGACAAATGGTTATACAATCTCCATTTGAAAACTTCAAGTGAGAGCAAAGCCACCACTTCAAAACAGCCCCAACCACTTCCGGACAACCCTAATTATTAAAATGTTTTTCCTTAGCCCAAGCCCACATCTACCTCTCTACAATCCACCCACTAATCCTAGTTGCACCCTCTAAGACCAAAACAAGAACAAGTCTATTCCCCTTCCCATAGAACAAATACATTGAAATGCCTGAAAGTATCTATTAAGTCTCACTTCTCCCTTTCCTTCCCCCACAAATACCTCTTCTTCGAGCTTAAAAATTCACATTTCCTTCACATGGTATGTTTTCTACTCTCTTCCCATTCTGGTCAAGATTTAGCTTTCAAACCAAACCATTAAAGGTTTAGCTTATTAATGTCCTATCTAAAATGTAGAACCCAGAACTGAATACAAAGCAAATAATGCATCCCTCAGAAGTGGCTGCATTATTTGAATTTACACTGCATGTTCCCATTGGATGGAACCAGTTACCATGTGTGTAACTTCAAACAGTCCCAAACTGAATATGTGTTACCACGTCAGGGGATTCATCATTCAAACTAATCAGGACCTGGCCATACTCCACATGTGGTCTATCCAGGGCAGAATACAGCAGAACTATTTCTTCCCTCTTTCAGGTCATTATCTGGCTTAGAGTAAACTAAGATGGCAGCATAGTAGATAGCATATTAGACTTGGAGTTGGAAGACATGAGTTTGAATCCTACTTCAGACACGTATAAATTATGTGATTTTCCCTCTCTCAGCCTCAGTTTTGTCATCTATTAAATGGAGATAATAATAGCCCCTCCTTCACAAGGTTGTTGTAAGGCTCAAAAGAGACAATATATATAAAGTGCTTTGCAAACCCAATGCTATTTAACTGCCAATTATTATTTTAGTTTAAGTATAGAACTCTACCTTTATCCCTCTCGAATTTAATGTCATTAAATCTGGACCATCCTTCTGTTTTGTCCATTTTTTTTAATCCTTACTCCCTTATCTAACATGTTAGTTACCTGTAACTCCTCTTTAATAGGAGTTAAACCACCATCTTCCTGATTCTGCATCCATTACACCACACTGCTTCTCAGTCACTATCTCATTTAATCCACTCAACAAGTCTTTGAAGCAAACTGGATGAAAATTATCTTTAGCATTTGATACATGAAGCAACAAAATGATCTATCTACCCACTCATAAAGTTAACTAGTGAGAGAATTGGAAAAAAAAAAAGAATAGAACCAGATTTCCTGATAATAATTCTCTTTCTTCCATTCCACAGTACCACTTTTCTTTTTAGGTAACTTGGATTTCTTTTCCATTTTTTTTTTTCTAATTTCAGAGAGGTTTTGTCATCATTTCTGATGGGTCAGCAATTCGTTCTGGCTTCTAACTCCACCTTTAAATTCCTCTCACCCTCAAGTTCCGCTGACGAACATTTAAACAAAATGTTTAAATATATCATGCTGAAAACTTTGCTGTTTTCTAAAGTCCTCCTCTGATGCCTCATCAGAGACATAAAGGTGACTGTAGGTTTGCAAAGGTGATGGCACTGGAGCAAAGGTTTTGGCAAGTTACACAAAACTGGAGAACATTCAGTTATAGACTGTCTATTTTCCAAGAACCAACCAGCTAACAAAACACTGAAAGCCAATCATAAAGTCGGCTAAAAGATGGTGGATTTTTAAACTGTTGAGATTTTTTAAAATATATTTTGTTTTTCCCCAATTAAATATTAAAACAATTGTTAGAATTTCTATCTTCCTTTCTCTCTCCTCTCCTCCCTCCCTGAGTCGATAAGCAATCAGATATAAGTGATGTGTGTGAGATCATGTAAAACATTTCCAAATTAGTTATTTTGTTCAATAAGACTCAAATTAAAAAAAAAAAAAGAACGAAAGAAAGAGAAAAATCGCATACTTCAGTTTGTATTCAAACAATATCAGTTCTTTTTCTGGAGGTGGATAGTATGTTTCATTGTTTATCCTTTGGGGTTGTCTTGGATCATTGTATTGCTGGGAATAGCTAAGTCATTCACAATTCTTCATTGGGCAATATTGCTGTTACTGGGCACAGTGTTCTGGCTCTGCTCACTTCACTTTGCATCAGTTCACATAAGTCTTTCCAGGTTTTTCTGAAATCATCTTACTTGTCATTTCTTATAGCACAATAATATTCCATCACAATCATATACCACAAACTGTGGAGACTCTTAAGAGGTTATGATATGCTTTGCTGGACAAAGCACCTTCCCCCACCCAAAGAAACCAGAGATCAGTAGAAAGAACACTATCCCTAAAGGCAGAAGACCTGGTTTCAACTACCACCTCTGAAGTTTATCACCTGTGTGACTTTGATTGAGTCCCTTCACCTCCTTCAGCCTCAGTTTCCTCATCTGTAAAATGAAGCCTTTGGACTAGTTATGCAGTTCCTTTTCCAGCTCTAGAACAATAAGCCTATAAGGTATCAAAGTAATAAACCCTCTAGTAATCTGGAGGGCAGGAGAATCACAACTTGAAGAAACTCTTTCGTGCATGACATATTCAGGTAAATCCACAGAGACCTGGCCTTGTAATCAGAAAGACTTGGCTCTGTGACCCTGGTCAAGTCACGTAACATCTGAGGTTCTTAGGTGACTCACTTAGATTAGAACATGCCAACCTGCATTGCAAGGGAGACTTTGTCTATCTGGGAGTTCCCATAACAATGAAATCACATGTTCCTATCCTTCTATGTTGTTTTTTTTTTTTTCAGTAAAGAAAACTGATCCAGGGGTGGCTAGGTGGCTCAGTGAGTAAAGCACCAGCCCTGGAGTCAGGAGGACCCGAGTTCGGTTCCAGCCTCAGACACTTAACACCCACAGAAAAAAACAATCTGTGTAACCTTGGGCAAGTTACTTAACCCCAACTTCCCTCCATAAGGCAAAGAAAAAAAAAGTGATCTATGTGTACCCTGCCCCTCCCCCTTCCCTCTGGCCAAACATCCATGCTTCCCCCGACACAATCGTTTGCTTATCAAAGTCAATTGTGTACTGAAACCTAGATTCTTCATCAGAATGTTTCAGCTTCAATGGTGTGTTGTGGCCCTGAGCTAGGAGCCTCCAGTGACCACTTACATATTAGAAGTGTTTAAAATCCACTTGACACTGTGGAGATTGAATCACTTCCTGCTGAGGCTGCACTTTGTAGTTCTTCCTAATGGGTAAGAAGAGGTTCTATGGAGCTGTTTAAACCCACAATGGTTGTGCCTGAGCATGAGGTTAAACATGTCCAAGCAAATCACTGTTAGAAATGTATCCAGGAAAAGGGAAATGAGCTCAGAATCAACTCTACACATGGTACAAATCCTCTCACTCCTTTCATGGCTCATCTCAGAGCTTAGCACAATGCCTGGAATACAATAGTCACTAAATAAATATTTGCTGACTTGATTTAATTTGGCCACCTCCTACTAGAGGCCTCTCTTAATTCACCTGTTAGTGTCCCCTTCCTCCCCAAAACATTTCAAATTTATTTTGTATTTGCTTTTCTGCATGCATTTGTACCCCTTCCCCTAGTACAAACTCCTTGTGAATGAAAATCTACTTCATTTTTGTTCTTGTATCACCAACCTCTAGAACAGTGATAGATGAATAGTAGTCATTTGATGTATACTTGTTCAATTGCATTTAATGCATCATGGGAGCAAATAAGCAGAAAAGATAGGTAAGATGGAGTTCCTAACTAAATAAGCCTCCTTTCCAGTTAGGTGCTTCTGTCCATAATCTACTTCTTTATTAGTGCCTTGGATTATGAATGAAGACTCTCTCTTCTCTTGCAAGAATTCATCTCCATCCCTCCCTACAGTGAAAAAAGCTACCATCTAAAAAAGAAAAAAGCTGCAACCATCCTCTGTTGCCATCCCCTGCAAAATCATCTACCTTGAGCCACCCAAGGAGTCCCCTCTGCTGAGATATGGTAAATTTGGCTCCACTCCTGACCCTTTGGACTTTGTCTACCATTCCCCAGAAGCCTCCTCACACTGGAAGTTCGCTCTACCCCTAAACTTTCAATACTAGAAGTAAATGCCACCCTTTTGGTTCCTTCCTCTAATTGTCTTATTCCTCCTAAAACCTCCATTTTTAAGAAAAAAATGCTCAGACCAGGCTGTACTCCTAACTCGCCAGACTTTCTCTACTATGCCTTATAGGTACTTTCTCTCTCCAATTCCTCTTCTCAGTTTCCTTTTCTATGTTTTCTTTTCCCATTAGAATGTAAATTCCTTGGGGCAGCCAGGTAGCACAGTGAGTAAGAGCACCGGCTCCAGTGTTGACAGGACCTGGAGATCGAATCCCGGGCTCAGATACTTAGCACCCACCCAGAAACACCTGGCCGTGTAACCTTGGGCAAGTTACTTAACCCCAATTGCTTAAGGGCGGCCAGGTGGCTCAGCGAGTAAGAGCACCGGCTCCAGTGTCAGGATGACCTGGATCAAATCCGGGCTCAGATACTCAGCACCACACTCAGAAATAACTGGCCGTGTAACCTTGAGCAAGTTATTTAACCCCAACTGCTTTAAAAAAAAATAAAAAATAAAAAAAAGAATGTAAGTTCCTTGAGGGCAAGGATTGCCTCTTTTTGCTCCTATTTATATTCCCAACATTTAGCACAATGCCTGCCATATAGTAAGCATTTAATAAATACTTCTTGATTTTACTTGACTTCCCTTCTTGCCTTTCCAAGCTAAGGTGTCTTCATCTCCAAAGATCCTGGTCATTTTCTCTCTCCCTACTCCCAGTTGTGTAATTCCAGCCCTAACAGAATTACTTTTTATTTATTTTATACTTCATTCTTACTTATCTGTAAATATGCTGTATTCCCCCAGTAGAATGTAAATTCCTTGAAGGCAGGTACTATTTCATTTTCTGTCTTTGTATCTCTAAGGCTTAGCACAGTATCTTGCACATTTGTTGTTCATTTGTTTCAGTTGTGCCAGACTCTTCATGACCCCATTTGGGGTTTTCTTGGCAAAGGTACTAGAGTGGTTTGCCACTAGAACCAGAGTTGTCCAACTCATTTTACAGAACAGGAAACTTTGGCAAACGGGGTTAAGTTACTTCCCTGGGTCACACAGCTAGTAAGTATCTGAGGTCAAATTTGAACTCAGGCCTTCCTGACTTCAGGCCTGGCACTCTATTCATTGTACCACCTAACTGTCCTGTCTAGAGCATAGTAGATGCCTAATATATGCTTATTAAATTAAATTGAACATCAGCTTCCTACTCCTCAACCAGTTTCTGTCATTCTGAATATTCCATCCACCAGGGAATCCCATGAAAGGGAAACAAGGTTTTGGCTCTAGCCCAAATTGGAGAGTACTCAGACAGAGGTTTAGCATCAGTTCAGACAGGTTCACATTGCATTAAGCAAACAAAAAAGCTCTAATGGTTTAGTTAAAAATTCATGTTGATGGGGTTCAGCAAATTAGTGGGGGTTCCTACAAGCTTCTAGACCAAGCCTCCATTTAGTTCTAGGCCTGATGCCAACATGTAGCTTTTGATCCTCCGCTCATTCACTGTTGTCTAACACTGTTTCTTAGTGAGAAGGCGGGGTAATGAAAACATCCTCTCTCAATACTCTTCAGCCTCAACCAGTGGCCCCTGCTTTCCTCTCCCCTCACACAACCAAAAGCTCTAATTCCTACTTCCAGCCCAGTCCTCAGATGGGAACACCAAACATCTTGTTAAGCAAACCGTCAGGTTGGCATTTGTCAGGTAGCCTGGGGCTGGCATTATCTAATGGAATATTGATTTTTTAAGAGGGAAAAGAGAATGAAGTGGTGCAGTAAATCAATGGAGAAAGGGAGAAAAGGAGATGGGCACAAGCTTCATGTCCACTCCTAAAACTTGTTTTTTACTAGTAACTTAATGAGTCCCTTCACTGGGCATCAGAAACCTGGGTTCTAGACCTGACTGCCACTAATAATAAAAAACTGCATTTATAGAGATGGAACATCTTCTGGGCCATTTTTTTTTCCTTCTGTATTTGCCAGCTCTCTCACAGTATTGGATGAGAGGTATAGAGGTGAATCATGACATTTAATATAGAAACAGCTGATAAGAGTTGTTTCAATGACCTACTAAACAAAATAAATGAAAAAAAACAAGACACCAAGCTTTAGGGAAAAGTTGACAGGGAAAAATACTTGAGAAACATTACAGAGATCTTCACAAAGTGATATCAAGATGGCACCTGAGTTAAAGCTTACTACTGAGAATTTGTGAAGTACTCAGCTGTCAGCTAGAAGCACATTAGAGAACCCAAGAAGGAAGTACGTATCAATTTTTATAGGTCCAGACAGATAGTATCAATCAATCAAACAAGTATTAATTAAACACCTACAATGTACCAGATGGGCGACAAGGTGGTACAGTGGATAGAGCACTGGGATTCGAATAAGACTCATCTGTAAAATGAGCTAGAGAAGGAAATACCAAAAAAATCTAGGATCTTTACCAAGAAAACTCCAATATGTTGTCAAAGAGAGTCGGACACAATGGGACAACAATAAAACAAAATGTAGTAGACGCTAAGGATACAAACATGAAACTACCTGCTCTCAAGGAATGTATCAGGGATGAATAAGGTGAGTCAAGGCAGAAACTACCTGGTAATCTTGACTTTTGAAATCAAATTATTCAGGCAATTCACTCCCAATACAGTCTTTGAGAATGCCTGGAAAACACACCAGGAACAGTGGAACAGGTAGGGAACTATTATTGAGAATTGCCAAGTGCTCAGGAGTTTTAAGGATGGCATGACTGATTTTGTTTTTCCTATAATAAAGAGTTCATTTAATCTATGTGTGAATGAACAATCTTTGCTCTCCAAAGTTGGGAACGAAATTAGAATTAGAGTCAAATAAGTTATGAATTATTGTCAGGAAATTCACACTGTAGACCAAAACCTGGGCTGAGACATTAAAAGGAAAAGCCCAGAGATGGAAGAATCAGGGCAAGTGCCAAACATACATGTGAAAAGGACTTATAGAGGTGTAAGACTTAGAATAGCTGAGACCTGCTCATGTCTAAGAATGAACTGGAGGGCAGCCAGGTGGCACAGTGAATAGAGCGCTGGCCCTGAAGTCAGGAGGACCTGAGTTCAAATCCAGCCTCAGGCACTTAATACTAGCCATGTGACCTTGGGCAAGTCACTTAACCCCAATTTCCCTCCAAAAAGCAAAAAAAAGAATGAACTAGAGCAGTTAAAGCTTAGGTGATCACCTGGTGGCTGATCTAGATAATAAAACTGAGTAACCACCTCAAGTCCTGCCTCTGTGAGCCATTATTATCAAGGTTTTGGGGGGTAGGGATGGGGCAGGTAGGTGGCATAGTGGATAGACATACTTTCCTGGGTTCAGATCTGGTCTCAGACACTTACTAGTTGTGTGACCCTGGGCAAGTTACTTAGTCTTCTTTGCCTCAGTTTCCTCATCTATAAAATGAGCTGGAGAAAGACATGGTGAACCACTCCAGTACATCTGCCAAGAAAACCCCAAATGGGGTCATGAAGAGTTGGACTAACTAAACAACAAAAAAAATGGGCTTTGGAGAGTCACTTATTAAATTTTCAGCATGAGTATTCACACTTAGGAAATAAGAAAAAACTATAAATCAGTGCTTGCTTTACTCTTTCATTGATTGTCTAGACTTACAAAAGTGATAGAGTAAATGTGAATAATATGGATTAAACTTAAAAGTCTTCCTTCTCCCCTACCTTTGGAGAGTTGGTTGTTAAGTATTTACTAGCACACCACTGCATGAAACACTGGTACTGCCTATGCCAAAGTGAACCACAATATTTGATAGCATTTAAAGGTTTGAAGACACTTTCTTCCCTGAAACAATGCTGCATGGTAGACAGTGCAAGTGTTATTCTTTTAGAGATAAGAGATTTTAGAGATGAGAAAATAATTTCCAAGGGAATAAGAGATTTTCCCAAAAATAAACAATATGGTAATGTCAAATGCATACTGACCAGAGTATAGAACCTACCTCTACTCCTAATTCTCTGTGTGATCATGGGCAAGGCACTTATTCTCCTTGGGCCTCAGTTTCCTCATCTACAAAATGGAAAGAGGTCAGACTAGATGGATTCTAAGGCCCCTTCCAGTTCTAGGTCTTTGATCCATGATCTATCCATAGGAGCTCTCATCCTAAAGACAATGGCTCTCAAGATTTACACACATATTTAAGACTAATGGTTGCTCATTCAAGAATTTACAGTTTAGTTTGTTGTTCAGTCATTTTAGTCATGTCCAGTTCTCCACACCTCATTTAGGGTTTTCTTGGCAAAGATGCTGGAATGGTTTGCCATTTCCTCCTCCAGCTCATTTTACAGATGAAGAAACTGAGGCAAATGGCGTTAAGTGCCTTGCCAAGGATCATACAATTAATATCTGAGACCAGATTTGAACTCAGGAAGATGAGTCTTCCTGACCATAGGCTCTGCACTCTATCCGCTATGCTACCAAGTTGCACTTAAATTGTATTTTATCCTCCTTTTAATATAATTCTGTTCATCTGCCAAGATTTTGTTTTGTTTTATTTTTGTTTTTGCTTGAGAAGAGAATGAAGGGAAATTCTTAGGATAATGCATTCAGAGTTAGAAGGGGCTCTAGAAGTTGTCATGTGCCAGTGAATATTTAAAAATCAGCTCTCCCCCTGCCCCAAAAAACTGATATACTTTTAAGTTTTATCTGCATTATTTACATTTTCTCCATCACTTTTTAAAGTTTACCACAGGTTCCCAAAGTGGGCGATACTGCCACCTGGAAGGCATTGGAACACTGTAGGGGGGTGGTAGTACCCTCAGTTGCAAATAAGTGGCATTGAATAAAAATAAGGGGGCAGTGGAAGCATAAGGAAAGAAAAGAGAAAAAATAATTTGAGAAACCCTTTGTACATGTTTCATCTGTTGTATGACAGTATAAAGTCATAGTGATTACATTATTTTACAAATAAACATACAAAATGCAAGTTATAACTGATCAGTGATGTAATGGTAATGGGAATTTGAAGACCATCCCTGCCGCTTGATAGGCCTAAGTTAATTTGAGGACCTTCCCTGATTTGAAAATATGCTCTGCCCCCTAATAGGCTGAATGTGGTCACATGGAGCCTGTGGTGGGAGGCTTGTTTTTCAGGAAGGCACAAATTTTGTAACTTTGTAATCAGGTGGGTCACAAAGGTTGTGATGTTCTCTGACCCTGGAGAAGGCTATATATACCTCTGAGGTGAGGTTTTGCTTTAGGGCTGACTTTGGGAAGAGTTGTGGGATTTGGCCAGATGAGACTCAGGGCAGCCATTGAGCCCCCTCAGTTTTAAAACTCCAGATGTTGGTGCTTCTCTCTCTGGTAACTAACTGTATATATGTGATGGTCAGACAGCTGGAAGCCCTGTCTGTTGGTCTGTTGAATTGTGTTGTTTTCTCTGTCTGTAATTTTTGTCTGCTTGTAATTTCTGTTTGTATTTTCTGAAGTTCAGGGTGTTGACTTTTTCCCCTGAACTAAGTAAATGATATATATGTTTGATTAAAGTAAGATTGTTAACCCCTTTTGAGTTGCTTTTCTTTAGAAAGGCAGATCAAAGAATCTGTGCTAGCAGCCATCCTGGATATGCTAGGATGCTTGCTGCTACAAGTGGTCAAGTCCCAAGACAGGCCTTAACAAGTGTTGGTAAGCGAGTATGACAAGCATTATTAGAAAGTTCAGCATGCATCGTGCATTGGCAAGAATATATGTATGTAATGACTTGTTTACAGCATGATATGGTTTGGTTATGTGGCACAATATTGCATCATCAAAATTTCAATGTAGGAAAAAAACCACGAATTTACAATAAATTATTACACTTAAGATACATCTTTTTTCAAAAAAATATTTTATATTTTTTGAAGTGATGCAAATTTTTTTTAAAAAAACTGTTAAAGGTTTAAAGAAAGTAGATTTCGGGGGGGGGGCACTGAGTAATTTTTTTTACAAAGGGGGTGGTAGGCCAAATAAGTTTGGGAACCTCTTGTCTAGACAACCAATAAAACAACAAATAAATCCCCAATTTATAATGTCTGTTGATTTCTAAGGTATAAATGCTCATGCTAAAAATTTGACAATGGGCTCTCTGTAGTTTATTCAAGTTGGCTCCAGCAGATCCCTGCCTAGAAGTCATCTAGTCCAATCCTTTTGTTTTACAGGAGAAGAAACTAAAGTCCAAAGAGGTTATGTGACTTAGACAAGGTCACACAGGCATCAAGTAGCTGATCCAGGATAGAAACTCAGGCCTTCTGAATCCAAATTCAATTCTTGTTCTATTACACCACACTGTTAGCTCAAAACCCAAAGAGAAACAAAAACCAAATGGGCAGATTGCATCAAGCTGTTCCACTTTCAAGGAAAAAGAGAATTAAGATGAGTTTTGAATGTCAAAAGCTGAAGAAACATGGGGGAGAGAGGAGAAATGGAAAGGAAAGCTGTTTCTGTTCATGAGTCAAAGAAGAATGCTTACTTAGCTGTGGGGTACTGGGCAAGTCACCTAACATCTATCAGCCTCACTTTCCCATAAATGTAAAATGGGGGTATTAATAGATCTTGCCCTATAGGATTTTTGTGAGGATAAAATGAGATAATATACATAAAGAAAGTTACATACCATAAAATATTAAATGTTGCTGTTCAGTCATATCTGACTCTTTGTGACCCCATTTGAGGTTTTCTTGACAGAGATTGGAGTGGTTTGCCATTTCCTTCTCAGTTGATTTTACATACAAGGAAACTGAGGCAAACAGGAATAAGTGACTTGCCAGGTGTCACAAAGCTAATAAGTGTCTGAGATTGGATTTGAACTTGGGGCTTCCTGACTCCAGATCTTGTGCTCTATCCACTGTGCCACCTATCTGCCTTTAAAATATTATATAAATTCTATATAATATTATATTACTATTATTATTATTATTATTACCAAAAGAAAATTACTGAGAGTGCTAGGGTAGGTGCCAAAGAAGTAATCTCAGACAAAGCTCTTTATCTGAGAGAGACTGAAGAAATGAAGAGGTACTTCAAAGAGTACCCATCCACCAGAGGACATGAAAGACATGCCATATGTCTACATCTCTGCACCAATTTGGCTCATAATGGAATATCCCTGGAGTCATTCAGAAATCCTAGAGACAATTTCACTTATAAGAGAGGGAGATTGGCAAGGGGGTTCCCCAGTGTTTGAGTTCCTGTTTCCAGAGGACCAACATCATGGTGCCTGAGATACCTGGACCCTGAGAACCTAATACAACAAAATAACCACCCCTGCCTTGCTTTACCCCATCCATTTTCCACTCCCTTTGTCTGATAGGATCACTTCCTATAGATACTGCTTTCTCCTAAAAGAAAGCTGTTTTGGGTCGAGTTTTCTACCCTCTAAGGTGTCTCAAGTCACTCTTAAAATCTGAAAAGGTTTATGCTTGGAGAATCTGGGAAATGAGATTTCTGGATCATCACTGCACAGGCATTTCTAAGAGCTAAGGCTCTCCCATTGATTAAAATGGATATGTTTCCTTTATCTCCTTCTCTGCTTTCCTCTCTTTTCCTATGACTTATCCCTCTCCCCAAGTCAGACTGCAGAGATGTTTGGAATAGGATTTGGAACAACTGTCACTCAGGTTAGAGGCAGAGTTAGGACACCTGGGCTGTGCAGCCTTGGACCTCATTTTATCTCTCTATTTAACTTCTGGAAAGTTTCTCAGCCTCCAGCCCTCCCATCCATTCAAAGATGAGCAAGACATTCTGCACACTGATGCCAAAATAATCTCCCTAAAGTATGTCTCTGATCATTGGATGATAGACTTGGAACCTCAGAGGCCATTATGTTGAACCTCCTCATTTTACAGATGAGGAAGCAGAAGTATGGAGAGGTTAAGTAACTTACCTAAGGCCCCACATCATGCCACTTCCCAATGGCTTTGTGTGGCCTAAAAAATAAAATCCAGGGGCAGCTAGGTGGTGCAATGAATAGAGCACCGGCCCTAGAGTCAGGAGGACCTGAGTTCAAATCCAGCCTCAGACACTTAACACAAAACTAGCCATGTGATCTTGGGCACATCACTTAAACCCCAACTGCCCCTCTCCAAAAAAAAGGGGGGAGGGAGAGTCAAAGGATGGCCCCTTTATTAAAAAAAAAAGAATAAAACCCAAATTCTTTGGAAGAACACAATCTCTGCTCAATTTTCCTTTGCAGCCTTATCTTTCAATACTCTGTTTCACATGGACTACCCTCTGGCAAAGCTGGACAGGCCATCCTTCTACAAAACACTATAGGCTTCCCTATCTCCAGGTCTTTGCTCACACTCTACCTTCCTTTCTATCTCTGCCAGTCATAATTCTCCTCATTCTTTAAAACTGTTTCAAATGCCAATTCTTCCATGGAACATTCCCATTGGGAAGACATGCTATCTCCCTTTCCTATCCTCCTGTAACATTTCATATGGGCCTCTCCTATAGCTCTGATCATATTCTCTTATACTATGTGTGGATAGGCTTCATTTCCTCTACTGGCTCCTTGAAAGCAGGAACCACATCTTACTTATATCTTCATTCTCCCCAAAGTACCCAGGAGAGTCTTCTGAAGAAATGAGTTGAATTGACTTTATCTGCTCTTGTCCTCAGTATTCTCATCGGCAAAATGGAGATAGCTAATGTTAACAGGATTTTTACTGAGTCAGTCTCTAACCTGACAATGCTCAGAGCCACACAGCCTAGAGACAAGAGTATCAGTAGTCAAGTAGTTTAATTAATCGGTTTCAGAGTGAGGAATGTTCTCATAATGATGGGGTACCTGGGGTCTAAATCAATTTGTAAAACCAGTTTGTACAATTGTCACTGCAATTTGTATTGTAAAATTGTAATCTGTAAAATCCCTTTCCCAGCCTCAAACTCTGGCCTTTCCCCCTATCCCCACTCGGTCTAGGCAACACCTTGTGACTCCTTTGTTCTTACTTAATCTCTTCATGTCTCCTCCGGCCTGGCCCAAACACTTCTTTGTCCTTGCCTCAAGTCTCCTCTGGTCTGGCCCAAAACTATGCACTAAAGTCACAAGTTCCTCTCAGTGACCTCTAACCTTTATCTATGCACTGAGGTCCCTTCTGTCCAGTCAGCCCTGACAATGGCAGCTCTACCCTTTAAAGGTAAAAGCATGTACCCCTCTCGCTTGCAGGTCCCCTAAAGGATTCTTGCCCGCTTCTCATAGAAGCGTAACAATAAACTTCTACAACTCTCACTCCAATTAAGCCTGAGACCTTGAATTCTTTCCAGATACTATTGCAGGTTTTCTGGTCTTAGATAAGATCAGAGTTCCTGTTGAACGTAGAGGGAGCCATCCCTCATCAATAGCTGAATTAAAAGAAATTAAATGTACTTAAATCACAGGTGGGGAAGGAAGGGGAGAAGGTGAATTACAAACAACTGTTTAGTGGTTTCCCAGGAGAAACCCACAAATCCCACAATAAAACATTTTTTTTTTTGCTTTTTAGAGGGCAATTGGGGTTAAGTGACTTGCCCAAAGTGACATGCCTAGTAAGTGTGTCCAGTGTCTGAGGCCAGATTTGAACTCATGTCCTCCTGATTCCAGGGCCCATGCTCTATTCACTGTGCCACCTAGCTGCTTCAATACAACAAGTCAAGTCTTTGGGAGTTGAGACCACCTACCCTAGCATTCAGAGCCAAAAGCTCCGTGACAGGAACAGGTTCTACACTTTTTGATTACTTTTGCTTAAGGTATATTGGCACAAGTATGCCAGTGATTGTGAGAGTTGTCAAAGTTTTGATTGGTTGATCAGTTGATTGATTGATCAGTTCAAGCTACATTGTGAGCTATGACTCATGAGCCAGAAGGACAACTCTTGAGAAAACTAAATTATTAGTATAGTCATTACACATATCATATTAATTAATATAAAAATCATAATTCCCTTCTTTTAAAAAAATCCTCCAGAATTTGGAAGGGAGGCTACGTTGCTGAAAAGCACAAGAAGAGTAGACCTTTGAGTTAATTTATAGTACTATTGTATATATCTAGAATGGTTCAGGAATAGAGTATTCTGCTTAATTGGTTATTCTGGTTAAGTGATTTACTACATACAGCTTACATGAATTTCCAGTTCTCAAAATATTTGACCACAATTAGGAAAAGACTTCATTTGGTGCTATCACCTCTCTTAAGTACAGGAAGAACAGTCATGTAGGAGAAGGACTAGAATGGTTATGTCCAGCCTCAGAGGGCAAAACCAGGAAAAATGAATGGAAATTTCGGTGATACAAATTTAGGTGCAAATAAGGGAAAATTCCCTAAAAATTAGAGCTGCCCAAAATTCAAGTGGCCTGCTTTGTGAAGTGGTAGCTTCCTGCTTATTAGAGACCTTCCAGGAAAAGTTAAACTGGATAAGGTTGCCCTAGATGACCACTGAGGTTTCTTATAACACTAAAACTCTATGATTCAAACTTCAACCTACGAAAAAGATTTCACTGGAATCTCTTAAGTTTTTAAAAATCTAATTTTGTTTTTGTATTTTTTAATGAAACATCTCTCTCTCCCTTCCCAACCTTGCAGAGAAAAAAAAAAGAAAAAAAAACCCTGGAAACAAATAAGTATAGTGAAACAGAAATCAGTTAAATTTTATAGCAATGTAACCATTGGAAAATTGTTATTTAATTATTTCACTTCAATGTCAACAAGGACTTGCTAGGTCAGAGGGACATGGTACCCTCCCCTTTCTAAAGTCCTCTCCTACTAAAGGATACCAACTCTGGATTTACCTGGACTGAGTTCAGTCCTGGAGAAGCCTGGTCTCTAACAAGAGTGGTCATTGCGTTTCTTGTTGTTTCTGACTCATTTAAGTGATTGTAGCAGCAAGCACCCCAAGCATCCTCAGGGTTTGCGGCCACCACAGGTTCTTGGATCTGCTTTGATAAAGGAAAGCAACTCAAAATGGGTTAACAAGCTTACTTTAATCAGTCAAACATATATCGTTTACCTAGTTCAGGGGGAAAAGGTCAGCACCCTGAACTTCAGAATACACAGACAGAATTATCAAGACAAAGAAACAGTCAAGTAGGCAGTTTCCAAACTGTCCAACCATTACATCCATACCAAATCAACATCTGGGTTTCAAAGCCGGGGGCCCTGGACAAGGCTTCCCATAGTTTCATCTGATCAAATCACAGAACACTTCTCAAAGTGAGCCCCAAAACAAAGCTACACATCAGGGCTTATATAGCCTTCTCCTGGCTCAGAGAATGTAACAACCTTATTGACTCACTGGCCAATCAAGAAGTATCTACTGAAAAACAAGCCTCCCACCCCAGGCTTCAGGGGCACTTTAGCCTAGGGGCAGGGAAGATCTTTAAATTTACATTCCCATTACATACATTTAGAGTTGAAGGAGACTTTAAAGGTTACTTGGTCCAACTCTTTCATGTTTACAGATGAGGAAATGATTGCACAAAGCTGAAATGCCTTGTCCAAGATTCCACAGGTGGTTAAGTGGAAGAGAGATCGTTTGAACTCAGTTCTTCCATCTCTACATCCAACCCTCTTTCCACTGAAACATGATATCTTTAGAATTCCTATTCCCATTCCTGAGTGCTCCTCAGAGCATTTAACCAGAAGAGAAAAAAATCTACCACTTGGAAAGCCAGCTCTGCTCCTCCTTCCTTCACCAGGATCCCCAAGGGATTCTCCAGGGAGACCCCTCAGCTTCCTTCCAGGATCCCAAAGCTGGCAGTCTGGTAGTTCGCTAAGTGCACACTTACATAAAGACTAAACTGAATCGTCCTGATTAACATCAGCATCATGTTCATGTCTCAGAGGAGACACGAGTCAATTGCGTATGTTAAATTCATCCTCATCCTCTTTGTCAACTTCTGCTGTGTACCAGTCCCATCCGCTTTCTCCAAAAATGTTGCTAAATTGTATTTCCATGTAAGCACTCCTCACCTAATGCTTAAGTAATGCCAATTTAGCTGAAGCGGAACACTTCAACACTGAGGGAACTACATAGGAAATGCATGAATGTTAAATGAATTCATTTAGATTAGCATCATTAAAATGAAGAAAGAATTCAAAATAAGAACACTTTTAAGGTGTCCTCCCCAAAAAAGAGAACCAAAGAAATGACTTCAACAAATTAAAGGAGGGTTAACTATTTGGGGTCCATCCTCTTCAAATTCTACCTCACCCACTTACCACCCACACACCCTCCCCATATATAGGAATATCCCCTGAGTCATTCTCCATAATGAATACACTTTTATTAATAAATGAGTCCTGAAAGAATAGGCACCTTAAAAATCAGTCTGAACTAATAAAGATTAGGAAGCCAGCAAAACTAAAAGTGTGTTAACTTTAGCACTAGTTTAGTATAAAACAAAATGCCTTTCAAAATCTGAAATCACACAGGGTTGTGTAAAGTTCAAATGAAATAATATTTATAAAAGCATATAGTAAGTACTGTAGAATGGCTTACTCTCTTTCTCTTATGCTACAGGACAATAGAATACAGGAGAAAAGAGTATTGGATTTGGAGTCAGAGGACTTGGGTTCAAATTCTACCTCAGTTACTTACTTGGGCATCAGTTTCCCTTTCTGGACTTTATTTTCCTTATATGTAAAACAAGGTGATTGAATTAAATGATCTCTAAGCAAGCATTATACTGGTAAATGTTTAACAACCTGAAAAAAAATGTTCACAGGACTTCCTTTTAAGTTTAATTTACATTACTGCCATTTTTTTCCATCTCTTACTTAAGTGTAATCAACAAAACAATAAATCAAACCCTGATTTATAGCAGTTTTAGATTTCTGAGGTATAAATGCTCACACTGAAAACCTAATAATTGACTCTCTAGCTGGTTAGAACTGGCTCCAGCACACCCCTGCCTCTAAGGGACCATCTAGTTCTCCACCTAATGGCCGGGAGCCAATCTTTGGTGAATAACTATTTCATCACTAGTATTTTTACTTACCAAGATGCAACTCTTACTGTTCTCATGGCTCTCACAATTTTAAAAATGCCCAAAGTCCTCTGTCCTAAAGGAACACAGAATGAGACATAGTCTTGGTGTCTGCTCATGCTGCACAAAACCCCAGAGAACTTTCAGATAGGAACCAGCCCTCCCTGACATCACTGTGCTCACATCAGCACACCAAGTTAAAGATTGCTCCCCAAATCTCTCTGAAACTTTCACTGCTCTGTTCCATACTCTGCCTCGGCACAGTGGTGGAGGTGGGGGGCGGGGAGAGGCTAGTCTCAAATCACTAGCAGCCTCCTGCTGTTGGGACCTCCACAAAATACTCTATGGATAATTATAAACCCTCTCCAGAGTAGAATTCCCGGCAGGTGTTCATGCCAGGTGACAGCAGGGTTCCTTCCCTTTCCTATGCCACATTGGATGTGATTGTCCTACATCCCTGCATGCTGCTGACAGTGCATTTGAATGAAGCTATGCCGCGGACCAGGCAAAGATACTGCTGCTTAAAAAATGGCAGGGGGTAGAAAGGAGAGACAAATAGAAACTCAAAATTAGTGACCTTCAGATGAAAGCACTCAGGTCTTAGACCAAGAGAATACATTTTCCAGACCAAGACAGACTGGTGTAGTAAATGAAGTACTGGCTTTGGAGTCAGGAAGACCTAAGTTCAAATCCCATTTCAAACTCTTATTAATTGTGTGACCATAGGTAAGTCATAACTTCCTTGTGCCTGAATTTCCTCATGTATAAAATTAGAGGACTAGATGGCCTTCCAGTATGTGTATATCTCCCCACCCCCATGCATATGTCTATGGCCTCTCTCTATCATGTCAACCACTATGCCCAGAACAAAGGAAGGTTCCAGGGAATCTTCCAGCTCTAAATCTATGATCCTAGGGGGAAAAAAAAGATTGCTTATGAGGACACCTGGAAGAATTGGGGCAGAAAATAATGAGATATCAAAAAAGGGTAAAGCATTAAGATAGGACCTCTTTTTAAAATAATAATAATTTTTTTCTAACAAAAATTCACCTTCTCTCCCTTCCATGTCTTTCCAACCTCCAATGAGAAAGGGAGAAAAACAAAACCCTTGTTATAAACGTATAGACAAGCAAAACAGATTCCTACATTGGTCGTGCTCCCCATTCCCCCTCCAAAAATGTCTCAATCCCGTCACCTCTGTGCTGGGAGGGGAGGGGGAGTATCATGTTTCATCATGACTTCTCCAGAATTGTAATTAGTCATTGCAAAGATGTAGGTTTAAGTCAAGGGCTCTAAAACCCTTTTTGGTGCCATGGACTCCCTTGGCAATCTGGTGAAGCCCAAGGACTCACTCTCAAAATGATGTTTTTAATGTAAAAGCTAGAATGCATAGAATTATAAAGAATATCAGTTATATTGAAATAGATTTATCAAAATACTTAAAACTATAAAAAAAATCATGGGCCATGGGTTCAGAATCCCTGCACAAAGAGGAAGCCAGGAAAAAGGAAGCCAGAAAAGAAACTCAGAAAAACTGAGAAACAGGGGTAGAAGAAAAAATGGTTTTGTAAGGAAAAACACCAAAAAAGGGAAATCAGGGCAAAAGGAGAAGAGGAAGAAGAGAAATCTTATTAACTGACAAATATCTTTCTAGGAGGCCCTCAGACAGGAGAGAAAAGTAGGAAATGGACACTAATTATGAAACACTGAACATTTAGGACTTAGAAGTCATCTTTTCTTGCCCTTTTTTTTTACAGAAAAGGCCCAGAGAAGGAAATTGATTTGTGCAAGAGACTAGAACACAGGCCTTGATCCCTTTTTTCCCACGCTTTCTTTTGTAATACACTTTACCCAGATATATGTTTGGAGCAAGCCAGAGCAAAAATAAACTTCTGGAGTTTGAAAAGGATGCTGTGGAAAATCTCGAAAGGATGAATTCAAATCAGGCTCCAAAGTTTCTAAGGCTAATCCCCCAGCCAACTTATTGAGATCTCTTGTCACTGCTAATAAGCCTGCAGCAAGCATCCCGGGAACAGTGTGCACTATTGTACAATGCAGAATGGGATATTTTAAGGGAAGCAGTTTCACTAACAGCGGTTTGAATTGAAACCAATTTTAATGTCTTTTTTGTTTTCGTCAGAGTGTCATAGAAATTACCACAAATGATGTGTTAATTCTCTTCCCTAGTGGGTCTCCAATATGGCAACGGATGAATTTTCATTTGTTTGATCAGAATTAGCAACATTAGTCATTGCAAATAGCCTTTTAATTTCCACCGAGCTGCCAAAGGGAGCAAGGCAAGAGAAGCAAAAATAGAAGCCACACTAAGGGTTTTTTACCCAGGCAGATGTGCTGAATCTAAGTGGCTTCACACCAGATCCTGACAATAGAATTCAGGGAACAGTCTGCTAGCAGGTGTATGGGCTGGATTTCAGTTCTGATATCTGGCTTCCTGCTGACATGATGTATTTGCTCTTCTCATAAATTAGCCATGTACAACCAGGAACAAAATTTTCCCTTGAAGTCCTGTGGCCTAAATTATTCTGGACCAATCTTATCCAGAATTGATGATGAAGCAAAGTTTGTCTCTAGCACCCCTATACATCCCTCTTTAGTGCCCCATTTCCTCCCACTGCCCTCTCCTGGTTTCCCCAACTCCTCCAAATAACTGTTTTATGCTCTATTCTTACTCTCAGCGGACTGTCAATTAGTTCTTGCTAAAGTCATAACTGATCACACCCTTGTTGGCTACTGACAGCTTAAGGAGATCAATTACTTTTCAAGGGAATTTGCCCTGGATTAAAAGATGTTTATGTCCACATGGAAATCCTTCAAGGTCCAAAAGAATTGCAACAATAATAGCCACATGACAGATGATAGGGTTAAGACTTTGCAAAAGGAGGTTGCCCACAGTAAGGTTTGTTCTGGGCATAGCGGTTGACATGATAGAGAGAGGCCATAGACATATGCATGGGGGTGGGGAGATATATACATACAGTGCTCTCAAGAGAGTGTGGCAGGCCCCCTTGAAAAAGTTGGCATCCACATGCTATCTTGGGGAAGGGTGAGGGGAGGGACACAGAGAAAAGTTAAAACTTATGGAAGTGAATGTTGAAAACTGAAAATTAATTTTTAAAAAAGAAAAGGTTGGCATTCTCTACTCTAAAACAACAAAACCCCTGGCAGAGCTGTGTTCCAGGTTCCCAGTCCTAAACTATATGGTAGCCCTACCTATTCCATCACAGTGCTGAATTTGGCTGGGGTCATCACTTAGAAATGACAATGGATTCCTTTATCTTTCCTGGCATATTTGTAGAGTTACCTTACCCAAACCTAATAGCCAAACTACAAATCTTTACTCAGAGTTCACCACTTCTTTGATAGAGGCACACACGAGGAAGGCAAAGATGAAAGGTGTTCATGCAGGATGCATATCTACAGCATAAATTGAAAATGCCCACAGAGAGGGTACAGCATTTCTTAAACTGTGGATCACAACCCCATGGGGTCATGAAAAACTTGGCAACAGAAAAAGGTTTCTGAATGAACAATGATCAAAAATTAATTATAAATCAAACACGTGTTGAATCCAAGACATTTCTGGCAGTGCTTGCCCATGTTGTATGGCACAATTTCACTGCAGCCTTGATTCTGAACACACAGCATGTGCACTTTACACTGCACATACCCTCAGGCCACACAACACCAATGAACACTGCTGAAATGTGAAAAGAGGTCATGAATGGAAAAAGTTTTAGAAGCCCTGGGTTGGAATGTCTGCTGTATAACAGATTTCAATGCAAGACTTGACTGAAAGAGTAGTTTCCAAAGGTGTAAGCCAAGTATAAGATAACCCAGTGACAACAGCAGAGTTGTACTAGCCTTCATACACTAAGATAATGTTCTTGACCCACTAGACATTTTCAGCAACTTCACTCCACAGTGGCAAGGGTGGATTAACAATAAACTGGCTACATTCCATTACCAGGTACCCCTTCTGACCAATGGAATACATGAAGTTGGGATACCCTGTAATGTGGATATGAAATGTAGCCTGTTGTCATGGCAGACAGAGGAAATTTTCTAGCCCACAAGGTGTATATTCTGAATCAGGCCAATATTCATCCAGCTCAGGATTCTGCCTCAGATTGTGGCACCAAGCAATGACACAGTAGTTATCCTGAATTATGTCATTACCAAAGGCCAGGAATATATCTTAAACATCCATATGCCCTCCATCTGTAGACTTTGTTTTTGTTTTACTTTTTATCAGAATCCTTCATAAAGTCAAATTAGCCTCCTGGAAGCATCCCAGATACAATATTCTATATCTCACCTCCATGCCATAGCAAAGGCTATATCCCCTGTGTCTGAAATGTTCTCTCTCTTCATCTCCACCTCTCAGAACCTCTAACTCCCTTTAAGACCTAGCTCAAATGGCTGGGTAGATAGAACACGAGACCTGGAGTCAGGAAGACCTAAGTCCAAATTCAGTCTCAGATATTTTCTAGCTGTGTGACCCTAGGCAAGTTAAAAAAAATTAAAAACCTTTATTTAATTCAATTTCCTCTGTAAATTGGGGGTATTAACAGCACTTATCTCCCAGAATTGTTATGAGGATTAAATAAGATAATATTGGGGGCACCTAGGTGGTGCAGTGAATAGAGCCCTGGAGTCAGGAATCCAGCTCAGACACTTAACACTTACTGTCCATGTGATCTTGGGCAAGTCACTTAACCCCAATTACCCTGCCTTCCCCCCTCCAAAAAGCAAAAAAAAAAAAGAGATAATTTTCATAAAAAGTGTTTGGCACAGTGCCTGGCACATAGTAGGCACTATATAAATGTTTGTTCCCATCTACTTTCCCTTCCCCTTTCCTCAAGTGCCACTTCCTATATAGACCTTCTTGGATCCTCCTCGCTCTTCTCCAGTTTGTAGTGCTGTCACCCTACCCCCCAAATTACTTTGAATTTTCATTGTATATATTTTATATTTCCTTATCTGTATACCTACTGTATTCCCCCCAATGAAACATAAGCTCTGTGGGAGTAAGGAACATTTCATTTCTGTCTTTGTATCCCAATGCCTAGGACAATACCTTGCACAAAGTTGGCACTTAGTAAATGCTCATTTAATTGAATTGAACTGAATTGAATCACATTGAACCTACTTCAATTTCTGCTTGTATGACTTCATGGGTTAATGATTCATAAATTTGCCACCCATAGTATAAATGACATGATTTTCTACTAACAGTATTAAAACTGCTTCCTTCTTTCTTCAGTTGAGAAGAGAAAGATGCTTAGTATGAATACCCTGGGATTTAGGGGAAATGTCTGTGTTATCCCAATGCAGCCTCCAAGATCCTTTCATCACACTCTGCCTGTCTGTCTGGAGTACAAAACCCTCACCCTTTTAGTCTGTACTTCACTCTGATGACTGAAATTGCTCTTCTCTACATCCTACCAAAGCTGTAGTATGTCTTTCATGGGGTATAATGAACAGAACTGCATATAATCTGTCAGATACAGGTGCTCCTCTGGAGATCAGAGTCACACCTTAGCTTTATGAGTACTAGGGTCTAATGAGCTACCCTAAATACCCATAGGATGGATAGAAGGAAATAGAAGGTAGGTCTAAGAACAGAAGTAGAAAGGGATTCCAATCAAATACAGTGAAGTAGCGAGAAGTACGATCAAAATCTCCCTCATAATTGCTTTTCAAAGATTAAGAAACCAAGCCCTGATAAAGACATTTTTAAAAAATCAAAGTAATTGTTCCATCCCAGATAGATCAGTGTAGGGAGGCAAACAGTAAGGTCTATGGACATTGAGGATTGGTAGCCAGGAATGTATCCCACAGAACTATCCAGTCTGGGTCTGAATAAGGGCTGTGGCTGCGCAACTGGACAAGAAGTCCCAGACCCACACAGAAGAATCTGACTTTGTGCGAGGAACAGAAGCAGTGTAACTGGCCACTCTGTGGCTCACTACTTATTTCCAGGTCACACGAATCCAATGTAGACTAAGGAGGGGACCTATTCCTAGGACCAATGGTTGAGGGTAAGAAGTGGTGATGGGTCCTAGATTCCAAGTTCAGAAATAAGCAGTGGCTGTTTATCTCTGATCCCGAGGAGCCAAGTCTGAAGTCTGTGATGGAATAACTGGGGCAAGAATGGCAGACCAAAAGGGAAATTACAGTTCTGTCACTCTGAACCTATAGGGTTTTCTAGATAGCTAAAACAATAGTCTACTGGAACACCAACTAGGAGAAAGCCCCTAAGTTGTTGCTCAGAGCCAGACTCAGGTCAGGAACTTGCAGAGTTCAGAAGAAAAGGTTAACAATAAGTCTTTACCCTCAAACTGCTTTGGGAACACTGAAAACTTATAAGTCCACAGCCTCAACTGTCCCTGAGACCCTAGAACAAAAACACATTAAATACCCCCCAAAAGCACCAAAAGGGTCAAAGAAGATACAAACACACAGACATTCCCTACAAAATGCATAGAGGCTAGCCTTAATATAAAGTCTGAAGTCAGGAAACAGGCTGGAAAAACGAACATCTTATGCAAAGATCTAAGTCTAAGTCACTTCCAAACCCCCACTCAAAATCTGTCCATAGCTGCCTGTTGTTCAGACTCCTCATAGTCCAGTTCATTAGCTTCCTATTCGAGGTCCTTTGCAACTTGATATTAGCCTACCTTTTCAGCTATATCCTACACATCCTACAATCCTGCCAAACTAGACTTCTCCTCTTATGCTTTAATGCCTTTGTCTTTGTTTGTGCTATTCTGCGTGCCTGGAATGTCCCTCTACCCACCTAATGTTAACCTTCTGAAATACTATCCAGTGCTTAAGATTGAACTCTAATGCCACTTTAACTTACCCATTCACAAATAACCTTTCCTTTCTCAGACCATGTATAGTACTTTGGATCTCTCTTATGCTAATGCTATGATCTCAATAGTTATTTGTATATCTAACCTATCCTCCCTATTCCTTACATGACAACTGTAAACTCTATGAAGGCAGGAACTATGTTTTCCTTAATCTTCATATCTTCTTCCGTACTGAACATAGTGTCTTGCTCCTTTTTTAACAGATTTCATCAATGCAGAGAACTCTAGGTGATGAAAATCCCTCTACTAATGCAAATCAACAACTGCTTTGCAACTTAGAAACTTGCTCTGGGCACTTAAAGACTCCCAGACTTGTCTAGAGTCACACAGCCTGTACATCTCAAGTTGAGACTTGAACCAAGTATTCCTGACTCCCAGGTCAGTTCTCCATCCACTAGCCACACTACCCAGCCACATACATAACCAACTCTGACTCCCAGGTCAGATCTCCATCTGCTAGCCACACTGTCTAGCCATACACATAGCCAACTCTGAAAATCATATTGTGAGCTTTTTTTTTTTTTTGGCTTTTTGGAGGGCAATTGGGGTTGACTTGCCCCATGTCACACAGCTAGTTTTTGTGTTAAGTGTCTGAGGCTGGATTTGAAATCAGGTCCTCCTGACTCCAGGGCCAGTGCTTTATTCACTGTGACGCCTAGCTGCCCCGTTCGCTTTTTTAATTGAATGGAATCAAATCTAGTCAAAGGGAGGGAACATTGGCACAATACAGTGGACAAGAAGTCAGAAGAGCTGGGCTCGCACCTCAGTTTTGCTATTAACTAGCTGTGTCACCTTAAAAATGTCACTTAGCCTCTTAAAGCCTCAGTTTCTATATTTATAAATTATAGCTATTGATTCCCTGCATACTTCACCAGGTTGTTTCTAACAGGTGGGCACATATTTTGTGACCATAAAGTGCTCTGTAGATATATTGTTGTTGTTGCTGCAACTTAAACATGTGTTGAACTTGAAAAATTTGTGTCTGGCTCAAACTTCCTAAACTCTTCACTCCCTCAAGCTAAAATCATTAAACCTCAAAATATCTTTCAAAACACTGTTCAATCCAACTAAAACCCACCAGAATCAAGAAACCCTAAGTTCAAATGGGAGCTAATGGAGCATTCATAAAACATTTTTAAAGTATCTCTTGTGAGCATTGCTAGGCACTGGGGTAAATAGAAAATTTAGATAAGATACAGATCCTTCTTTCATGAAACTTATATTCTAGTAGAGTGATAACATACAAAGACAGAACATTTAGTTGATTAGAGGAATAGAAAACAAAGTATTATGTAAAAACCAAGAGGGAAGATCTTGGTATTTAATATAAGGTCTTACTTATTACAAGTAATTACAGATAAGCTATCTTCATGACAGACTATGTACCCAGAGGGTAGAGAAGAACCCAAGAGAGCTTTGCTTCTTTTCATAGCCAGTCTTTCAAGTTCTTCCAGGTCCCTCAGCTACAGGCAAAACCTGAGTAACTGGAACATTTGGGGAACAGGAACCGAGTTAATGAAGTTCTCTCATTAACTTAACCTTTTATCTCAACTCATGGGACTAAAGATCATTTTTAAAATATCCTAGTCCATTTTCCTGACTTAGTAAGTAGAGTTTAGTAAATGGAATTGGAATTTTCTTTGCTAATTGAAGATCTGCAGTGAAAAAGGGTGGGGGAGAGGGGAGGTGGCAGAATCATCTCCTTGAAATGTAGATCTCATTGTATCATTGATCATAGGCTCATAGATTTAGAGCTGGAAGTGATCATAGCAATACAAGTCCAAGCCCATCGTTTTACAGATAATAAATACTCAAAATGAACAGGGCTAATGCTGCCTCAGAAATGTGTCCCAGGTGGGGGTGGGGAAGGATTGATTGGGAGAGTATGAGCTATGAAGCTTGAAAGTGGTGAAAATTATTGGAAATTAGCCATAGAATTCAAGGTCTAGGACAGGGATAGACTTTGTCATCTTATGGAACCAAACAAAACTCTAGGGAGCCACTATCATGCTTAGACTTGGAGAAAAAAGAAAAGAATGGAGGAAGAAGAGTGGGAGAAAAGAGACAGAGAGAGAAAAAAGTTGTCTAGAACGAATGCACCCTCAAATTGCATCAATAGGCCTGCTTCAGATGGCATTCAGTGACAATGCCCAGGCTACAGATTCCCTTACTATGAGTCATTGGGAGATACTCAGATGCTCAGATTAGAATGAAATTCAAGACGATAGTGTGTCCTTAGAGCTGCCCCTAGTATATACCTCGAGTTTAGCTCTATTCAGTATTCCTGAGGAAATCAATCAATGAGCCTTTTATTGATTGACTGCAGAGCCAAAGCTGGTGGGGTACATTCAGAAAGCATTGGTCAGCCAAAGCCTTGGTCCATTTTCTCTGGCTGACTTCTTTCAGCTTTCAGCAAATTTTGAGAGAAGAGAAGAAATGAT
Source organism: Petaurus breviceps papuanus (assembly GCF_028583685.1). Classification (NCBI taxonomy): domain Eukaryota; kingdom Metazoa; phylum Chordata; class Mammalia; order Diprotodontia; family Petauridae; genus Petaurus; species Petaurus breviceps. The sequence continues at coordinate 5,730,122 of NW_027185616.1, read as the reverse complement.
ATAAAGGGAGAGGCCTTACCCGTCTGAGTAAGTGGCTTGTGAATACAAGCCTTGGTGTCTTCTTTAGTTTTAGATGACAGATGGCATAGAGATGACTATGATCCTTTCAGTTTTAAGAAGTCTAGGAGTTGAAGCCATATCAGGGTTGGTGTGATCTACGCCAGCTTTGAGGCCCTGAGGAGCAAGAAGAGACCTTAGGGCTCAGTCAAGAGGGAACTAAGAAAAGACTTCATCCAGCAGTGATGTTGCTTTTGGATGTGAGTTTTATTATATGTACAAATCATTAAGTCTGTAGCTCTTCTCAGCAATGCAAGGATCTAAAACAATTCCAAAGGACTCATGATGAAAAATGCCATCCACATCCAGAGAAAGAACTACGGAGTCTGAATACAGAACGAAGCAGACTATTTTCTTTTGTTTTGTTTTGTTTCTCATGGTTTCTCCCTTTCCTTATAATTCTATACAACATGACTAATGTGAAAATATGTTTAATAGGAATGTATTTGTAGGGCCCATATCAGATTGCATGCCATCTTGGGGAGGGAGAAGGGGAAGAAAGGGAAGAAAATTTAAAACTTATGGAAGTGAATGTTGAAAACTAAAAATAAATAAATTAGCCAAAAAAAAAAAAGAAATTATTAAACCTGAGCCCACTCTTCCCAGGGCCGAGGTGTTATGGGGAGTGTGCTCCCTAGAAGTCTTTTTTAAGAACAGCTGACCCCACTTTCCTGACTTAATAGGTAGAATTTAAGAAATGGAATTGGAACTTTCTATGCTAACAAGGTTTTCTGCAGCAAAATGTTGGAGGTAGATGGCATAATCAATCATTTGAAAGTCATATATCATTGCATAGTTGTACCAGCAAGCACCCAGGATGGCTGCTAGTACTTTCTAAGGGAAAACAACTCAAAAAAAGGGGGTTAACAATCTCACTTTAATCAAATATATATCATTTACCTAGTTCAGGGGGAAAAGTCAGCACCCTGAACTTCAGAGAATACAAACAGAAGTTACAAGCAGACAAAAAATACAGACAAAGAAAACAACACAATTCAGCAGACAGGGCTTCTAGCTGTCATTACATACATACATACAGTATTAGTTACCAGAGAGAGAAGCACCAACATCTGGGTTTTCAAAGCTGGGTGGCTCAATGGCTGCCCAGAGTCTCATCTGGCCAAATCACACAACTCTTCCCAAAGTGAGCCCCAAAGCAAAACCTCACCTCTGAGGTATATATAGCCTTCTCCAGGCTCAGAGAATATCACAACCTTCCTGACCCACTTGACTACAAAGTAACAAAAGTTGTGCCTTCCTGAAAAACAAGCCTCCCATCACAGGCTCCAGGTGATCACATTTAGCCTATTATTTTCAAGTCAGGGAAGGTCCTCAAATTCACCTAAGCCTATTAAGGGACAGGGAAGATCTTCAAATTCCTATTACCATTACAATAGTGGACCATAGGTCATATATTTAGAGCTGGAAGTGATATCAGCAGTCAGTGACAAATGTTGGAGAGAAATGTTTGTACTCTTGCTATATCTTCAAAGTAAATATCTTTTTGTAGAAACTAATTGATGTTAATTGGTTAAAAGGAACTGTGGTGCTAGTCACAGTGGCTGAAAATAGGAGAACCATACCAGAATGGGGGCTCATGCCATTTGCTTTAGGGAAAAAGCATCTTAACCCCCAAGGGGCACCCATAGGTTCTGATGGGGCAATGTAACCACCTTCACCCTAGAAGTGAAGCCAGAATATTTGCTAAATATAAAAAATAAATGCAAGGTCATTTGAGGTAGGTGAGGAAGCATTATCAACTAGAATGTGGGAAAGGAGGAGTGACAAGGTAAATCCCAGGAAAGTTTTCATTTAGAGAGTAGACCTTAGCAGAAGTTTGGAAGAAACAAAGAATTCTAAGAGGTAGGAGTAAGATGAGAGTGCAAAAATATGAGAGCACAGGAATATGGAAGTGAATTTCAGATATTGGGGACTGTCACATGAAAACTTATGTGTGAGGAATAGCAAGGAGGTAAATTTAGCTGGATTATAGATTGTGGAAAGGTAGACTAGGAAGGGCTTTCAAAGTTAAATAGATGGGGCGGCCAGGTAGGACAGAGAGTAAGAGCATCGGCTCCAGTGTCAGGATGACCTGGGGATCCAATATGGGCTCAGACACTTAGCACCCACCCAGAAACACCTGGCAGTGTAACCTTGAGCAAGTTACTTAACCCCAATTGCTTAGGGGCGGCCAGGTGGCTCAGGGAGAGAGCACCGGCTCCAGTGTCAGGATGACCTGGGGATCAAATCTGGGCTCAGATACTTAGCACCACACCCAGAAATAACTGGCCATGTAACCTTGAGCAAGTTACTTAACCCCGATTGCTTTAAAAAAAGGGGGGGGGGGTAAACAGAAGTTCTTTTTTGTATTTTTCTTTTTTTAATAACGTAAAAAAAATTAACATTTTTTTTTAATTTGAGTTCCAACAAACAAATTCTTAAATTTGATACTAGAGCTGATAGGGAACTATTGTACTTTCTCCAGAAGAAGAGACAGCATTATTACAAAATTGTAAGTGAATGTGAATGACTTAGCTATTCTCAGCAATACAACATTCCAAGACAACTCTGAAGAACTCACGATGAAAAATGCTATCCATCCCCAGAGAGAGAAGTGATGGTGTCTGAATACAGATTGAAGCATATTTTATTTTAACTTTATTTTTCTTGAGGTTTTTTTTGTCTGTGTTTTCTTTTACAACATGACTATTATGGATATGTTTTGTATAACTATACACGTATAACCTATATAGAATTACTTGCCTTCTCAGTTGGGGGTAGGGGTAGAAGGAAGGAAGGGAGAGAATTTGGAACTCAAAGTTTTAAAAACAAATGTTTAAAATTGTTTTTATATGTAACTGGGGAAAATAAAATAGAAGGAGGAGGAGGAGGAGGTGAAGGACGAGGAGGAGGCCATACCCATACTTTAGGAAAAGTAACTTTGGCTGCTATGTAGAGTGTGGATCAGAAAGTCGGGGAGTTTTCCTCCATGATTTCCCCAAATATAAACAGAGCTTGTGTTTGGAGAGAGGAAATACAGCACTGAGAGTGTAGCATTCCACAGACTCCAAATGCAGCTGAGTTCCATTTTTTTAACTCATTGTGAAACTTGGTGTGCCACAGAGCTTGGTGTCCAGTACACTGGTGTTTTGATTAATGAGGTAAATAAGACAGGAATTACTAGCCCTGTTTCACAGAGAAAAGAAATGAGGTCCCAAGAAGTTAAAGTAAAATAATGGTGAAATGTCACCATTTGACCAGGCTTCTTGGATCTCAAGGCCAGCTCCATCCTTCCTACCAAGCTAAAGCTTAATTGTCCTGAGTTCCAGTCAGAAGAACAGAACAGAGAAAGGGAAGTGCTCTCTCTCTCTTTCTCTTTCACACACACACACACACACACACACACACACACACACACACACACACATCTCTTTTTGGAAGTCACCTAAAACCCAAGTGGAAATAATTATAATAAAAATAGTTCATTTTGATGTCATGTATGTATTTTATGTATCTATGTGTGTATATATACATATATGTAGTGTATAGATACACTATATCAAGAGACAGAGAGGAGAGACAAAGAGAGAGACAGACAGGAGAGACAGCAAAGAGAGGGGAAGAGGAGGAGAGGGGATGAGAGGGGAGGGAAAGAGAAGAGACAGAACAAAGTAGTGAGAGGAGAGAGAGAAAAGAGATAGAGGTAATGAGGGTGGGGGCCAGAGGAACAGATAAAAAGCTTGCTTTATAACCAGAAAAACACTGAATTCAAGCCTCATCTCTGACTCATCTTGGCTATGTGACCGTGGACAAATCCCATCTTCTCAGTGCTCAAGGTGGCTCTCCAAGACTACATGTTGTAGAGATGTTCCTGACCTGTAGGCATAGGAAAATTTTCTTTATCTGAGAGTTCCTTATATTTGATGGGTCTTTGCCTTATCTTTCCCAAATCCATGTCTTCAACTCATTTCCTGGTCATGACTACCCTCTTTCCAAGACTCCTTTTTGTGCTTTCTTCTCTCTTTAGAATGTAAGTTCCCTGAAAACAGGGACTATCTTGCTTGTATTTGTATCTCAGGGCTTAGCACAGTGCCTAGCACATAGTAAACTCATAGTAAATTCCTTATCCATTTATCTATCATCTATTTACCTACATATATACATATATGTGTGTCAATGTGTGTATATGTAATTTTCTCCAATTTGAGGTAATATTATTATATGCCTGGCATGTAGTAGGCATATAATAAATGCTTGTTCCCTTCCTCTCTTGATTGCTTCCTCTTTCCCCAAGTAGAATATAAACTTCTTGAGGGCAGGGACTTTTTCACTGCTACCTTTGTATCCCCAAGAATCTGGCACAAAGAATGCTGTTAATTGATGATGATGATGATGATGATGATGATGATGATGATGATGATGATATTAATAACAAGAAGAAGCTTTATGTGGGGCTTTAAGACTTGCAAAGGGCTTTATATGTATTACCTGATTTGAATTTCACAACAGCCCTGTGGGGTGCCATTATGATCTTCATTTTATAGAGAAGAAAACAGAAGTTGAGGGATATGAAGTGACAGGTGACACTGAGTGACACACTTATAAGTATCTAAGGAAGTGGTTGAATTCAGACCTTCCAAATTCCAATTGTTTGATTGGGCTTTAAAGCTAACAAGTGGGTTTTCTAACAACAACCCCATGAGGAAAGGTTGTGGAAGGACCATGGAGAGCTTTCTGCTAAGGGCTAATGGAGGTGCCTCTCAGTAGGAGAGTAATATGGGGACTTTAGCCTAGATTTGTGTCCCTTGAGCAGTGTTGTGACTTTGTAAGCCCTTGAGGGAGGCAAAGGGAGAAACTCCAGAAAACAAAATCAAGGGGAACCAAGAAGAGGGCCAGACTTTCTGTTGTTATTTATATACAAGAGAGGATGTGGCTGTAAATCACCTCCCCATAAATAGCTTCGGATGTCTGTAAGTCACTTCAGAGTGGCCTTGACAAAGGGGGGGGAAGGAGTGGGGGAAGCAGGGGATAAACACAGAGAGAGGAGAGAAAGAGAGAAGGGGGAGGGAGGGAGGGAGAGAGAGGAGAGAAAGTGTCCTCACCCTAGGTTCTGGACAAGACCCCCCCTTTGACGTTAATTACAATGGTCCAACTTCCTTGCTGATGAGGCAGCAAAAAGAGGTAGCAGGGAAAACTGGACCATTTCTTTGCCAAGTTTCCCTGGTCCCATCATTTGGTCCCTGACAATAGGCTCTCTCTTACTGTCTTTTGCCTTGACTACTCTGTACTTGAAGTGTCTGTTATCCCTAGCAAATAGCCCTGCAAGGTCATAGTATACTTAACTGGAAAGGGCTTTCTAGATCATTTAGTCCAAGTCCCTCATTTCCCAAGTGATAAAATAGACCCAGAGATAAAGTTGCTTGCTTGAGGTTCAAATGCTTGTTAATACTGTAGCTAAGATAAGAACCCAAGGGCACTAGGTGGAACAGTGGACAGATTTCCAGGCTTGGATTCAGAAAGACTCCTCTTCCTAAAATCAAAATCTGGGCTCAAACACTTATTAGTTGTGTGACCCTGGGCAAGTCACTTAACCCCATTTGCCTCAGTTTCTTCATCTGTCAAATAAGCTGGAGAAGGAAATGGCAAACCACACCAGTGTCTTTGCCAAGAAAACACCAAATGGGGTCACAAAAAATTGGACACAGTGAAAGATAAGAGTCCACATCACCTCTTAAACTCTTTCAACTACTGCATCACTGACTGACATGATAAGAGTCATCATTAACATCCTCAATTAACCTTTCACAGCAAGAGTCAATATGAAGACACTGAGTCTGATGAAGGAAAAGTTGACTGAAAACAAACTTTGCCTACTTGCCACCTCTACCTGAGACAAAGGGAGGAAGAAGAGTTTGGGGAAATAAGGAAACAGTGGCCCTACAATAGTCAATAGAAAGGTCCCTTGTGTCATCAAAGTTCATCAATTTAGAACTGGGAGGGAACTGAGGAGTCCCATCAAAATTCTTCATTTTGCAGTGAAGGAAACTGAAGTCAAGAAAGGTTTGATAACTTGTCCAGGGTCACCCAGCTCAGTAACAAGGCAAAGAAAAAAATTATTTACATGGCTAGAAAGTTAATGAGTCAGGATTTGAATTCAGTCTTCCTATGCTCTCTCTACTCTACTAGAGCCTTCTCTAACATATCCTCAACAATCGGTGATTGACAGTTCCTGGGGTATTTTAAGTGGCCATAAAAGTAGCCTATATAAGATGAGAACACAAGCATTCTGACTTTCTGATTTCTCTTCAGTCAAGAATGAGAACCTCAGTCAATCAGAAAACATTTGTTAAATACCTACTATGTGTCAGTCATCAAGCCAAGCACTGAAGATACAAAGATGAAAATGAAACTGTTAGAAGCTTCAGCTAGAAGCTGGGGTGATTAGGAAATGCCTCATGTCGAAGGTACTTGAGCTGAGCTTTGTCAGAATGTCAAGAACCATGGCTTCCCAAAGCCACACTGCAAGTGAATGAAGAATAAGTGGTCCGATCCTATGGAATAAGTAGGTATGAGTGCCCCTTTTGGAAGAGCACTCACTCTTCACATTCACTAAGTATCAATAGAATGCCCTGGAAATATCATTAATTAAATAGCACAGTGGTGGTAGAGTCTTTAAGCTTCAGGGAAGTGGGTTGGTCTCACATGCTTAACCCAAGGAATATGGCCCCTGCTCCCAACAAGCATTGTAGTGTTTTAAAGCAAAGTCTTTGTTCTACAAACTCAAAAGCTTATCTAGCTTATGTCTGCCTAGATCCCAAAGGTAAAAACTCCAGCAAGAGCTGAGCAAGAAAAGTACAACACAGAATGAAAATGCAATGAGAAGAGACCAAAATTGAAATCACGTAGGACTTCCATTATAGAACCTGTCAGAAGGAGAAGTAAATAAACACTCTGTCATTTTCTATTCCGGAAAGCCTAACTCAGAGAATCTGACTGCCTCATCAGTTCTCAGTGACAGGGATGTTTTCTCTTCCCTTGGTCTTAACTGAACAGATCATGGGTTCTGGACAGTTGGGCTATGTCCCTCTTCCTTCTGGGCTAGAGAATAGTTCCAATGGAATAATAGTCATTCTGAAGTGAACGGTTCATTCACTTTGGAGGATATTTTCCTTTATAGAAATTCACTTCCAACAAAAGATCCCAAGACATCAGTTTAGACTAATGTGGGCAGCCAGATCACTTCCCATAGTCATCCTTGGGCATTTAAATTGCTAGACTGAGGAGGTGGGAAGAGGGCTAACCCATTGGTCTGGGATTCACTGCCAAAATTAGGTCACATCCACCTGGAAATACAAAGGCTAAGGGGAAATTTAACTGAATTCCATAAAACTATGAAGGGTACAGAGAAGATAAACAGAGCTGTTCCTCAAAGTCTCTTAACTATTTAGACCAGGGAGTGCCCTGTGAAGCCTGATGAGAGCAGTGTTCTGTGAAATAAAAGAAAACTTAACTTTACATGAGGGAAACAGAATTTGACCAAAGTCACAATGATTATTAGAGACAACGCTGAGACTAGAACCCAGCTCTCTTGATGAGGATCCTAATTACCTGAGATATAATTAGGTGACCATCTAATTTTGTAGTCTGATTTGAGGAACTCTGAAAAGGCTTGCCTCCTCACTCAATGTCACAGAACAACTCCCTCTCCCCCAAACAAAAGGTACCTGCAACTAGAAATATATCACTAATTCA